>NC_090935.1:827079043-827382073 GCF_040938575.1 Ambystoma mexicanum
CTATCGCCTTTAGAAGGGAGTCCCAAGTCTCCTAGCACCAGTCCTTTTTCTTGTCTTTTAGTAGCCTGCAGTGCTCACTCCTTGCTTCCAGCAAAGCAAGGTTGTCTACTGAGCTCTGCTTCCTAGCCTCCATAGGAAGTTTGCCTTTTGCCAGCCAGCACTCGGTCATACCAGAGGGTATTAGCCCCCATAACCTTACACACAGATTTCTGTGAGTGGGAGCACATCTTCCCCAATTTTCCTGTCATCTTCTCATGCACATTCACTATGGTTGCAATATTGTGCAGATCTGCTAGTGCTAACTTGTCCAACAGTGGGACAATGTCATGGCATATCATAGGCAGGATCTTTTCTAGGTCAAGGTTTCCCCACCTGATGTTCCCTCTAGTGTGACCACTGATCACCAACGGCAACCCGCTCTCTGGGTCTTAGAAATATCACCATTCACCAATCTCACAAATGAATCCCTCACCACTAGCACCAAGGGTTGGTGGTCATTTTCCACTCTTCGCTGGATGCCAAAACCTTCCAGGAGAAACCAAGCCTCTATATTAAAAAGAATCTAATCTACTATACTATTCCCTTGCTCATTTTCAAAAGTTGGAACCGCAGGACCATCCCCAGGAAAATGTCCATTACATGCCCTGAGTTTGGCTGAGAACAACAGGGTTGCTACATCCTCAGCATGCCTATGTTATCTTTTTGTTATACTAGGATTCAAATTCAATAACCCCCACAAACTGTCTTCCTCTTCAAGAATTTCTGCCATGCTGAGTATGGGCTCAAATTGAATGTTCAGGACCCCGATAACCAAAACCCTCAACTGGCCAGGTGAGCTAGTTCTCCAGAGGTGGATACGCTCAGTTACCTCAAAAATAAGATGGACACCTGCCCGGGGTAGACCCCTATTGTAGAAATGTATACAGATGATTGTAGAGTCATCCTTAAGCTCAACATGGAGTTCCAGTACATCTGGTGAAGCACAATCCTCAACCCAAATAGATCCGAACAGAGCAATGTCCACCCATGTCACCAGCCCCCCACTCGGACGGCCCTTCGTACCCGGACAAGCTGGGATTGCATAGGTAGCACACTCTTGTAAATTGTGTGCTTCAGTGGTCCAGAATTCTTGGAGACTTATTATCCCATGACCCTGGTTACAATTCTGCCAGTCATTATCTGACAGATATTATTTACCCTGGCGATTTTCGAGTTTAAGAAGCACACCCAGGCTCTACAATGGGAGGGGGGTGCTGGGCACCATTGCCTCCAGCGTCCACTTGGTGCAGCTAGCTAGGTAGTTCCTCTAGAACATGCCCCTGGTCGGGGTGCCCAGCCCAACAATCCATGGCATCCCCAATTCGCCCCCAGCTTATTTCCACGAGTCTATGCTGTAGCCGAGTCAGTTCAGCTAGGGAGCAAAAAGGGGTTTCACTCCCCAGAGGATGTGTTTCAATGTGCCACAGATCTTGCAAGGCGAGATTGAAATAGATGCACACTGAGTGTTCAACAAGTATCTCGCAGAGTGGGACTCCGGTAGATGTGTAGTGCCCCGGAGACCCGGTGGGGTACTAGGATTGCCTCTCCCACACTTACCGGCCTGGTGCCAAGGGGTGGAGTCATTTTGATTGCTATGGCCAACCCCCTTGGAGGCAGGTGCCATTGTTCCATTGCTAATATACCCTGGACCATCTTGTGATCTTTCATCTGGACTTAATTAGGTCTCTACCTTGTGGTCCTGCCTGCCTTGCACATGCCACAATGTCACTACGTATTATTGAAAAGCAACCCCTTTTCTCCCTCATCCAATGAGTGACCTTATTGGTCAAGCCGTCTCCATGTTCATTATTGGGATCTAAGGGGTTTAGGGACATTGACCAAGTAGAAACAATCAAGTGATTTGATGTGGCAATAGGACCACCTTGCTTCAAAGAACTGTTGTGCACTGAACCATTGCCAGCCTTTGAGTCATGCCTCTTCATATGTTATCACACTAATGGGACTTCAAGAGCACTCATCTCCCCCGAATAACCCCTCTCCTTTTGCCGTTCTTACTCATGTGTGGTGTATTTGTAAAGATTGGAGGGGGTATCTGTACTCCTGCTCCTTATATGGCGGAGTCGAGGCACAGAGCACCCTAGCCAAGATTCTCTATATGGTAACGTTGGACGAGCAATCAAGACTTAAGCTCTCAGGAGGTGATGCAGGCTAGTTCTTAATTACAGTGTAGTCCCCAAGCACCCACAAAGGAATGTCCACACACTATGTTAGTGAAAACACAGTCTTTATATAAATAAGGTTCACGTTATATACACAATCATAATAACACACTTTTTACTCTGGCAATACTATAATGGCAAATATATACAGGTACCATTCTTAACTATCGATTCCTTTGAAATACATCAACTACTATCAGTTCCAATGGGATACGAATCAGATTATAAGATGAATCAACAATAGACACAGAAAGAACAAGTTAAATTAAGCAATGGCAGAATACTGGGTTCCTACCAACTAGACAAAATTTTGTGTGCGTATCCCCCCACCTGGGCAACCTGTAAACAAAGTGTATTGACAAGCCCAGTCCAATTGTGATCAATATAGTCTTGAGTCCTAAAAAGTTCCAAGACCCCAAAGTACCTGGTTTCGTAGAGTCCTTCGATGAGTCGTCAACTGTTCCTTCTTGAGTGCACTCCTTTTAAAGGCAGGAGGCACGGGTCGTTGAGAGTCGGTGAAGAAAAGGGTGAACACTGTCGTTGCGGCAGCAGCTTCGGTTCTTGCGGTGCTTGTTGACGATCGATCGAAAACATCCTGCAAGCTGAGGCATGCGGGGCACCTCGACGATGAGTGTTCATTGCCGCAATAGAGTTAATGAAGAATTTTGGCCCAGCAAGGGCGTCGAGTTGTTAGCGTCTCTGCAGTCTTCGGAAGGCAGGAAACCCACCGGCGGATTCTCCTCGCTCGTTAGCGGCCTTGACTTTCTCTGGCAGGACGAAAGCGGTTGTCACGCTCACCTGGTCTCCTCGTGTGCGTCGGGTGTTGTCTGTCCTGATGCGGCTCTGCTTGGCTGGTGATGCTAGCTTGCGTCTTCCCTTAGTTCTTGCTTCAGGAGATGTTAGCCTGCAAGTCGAAACAAGATATTAGCTACCGGAGAGAGCAGGTCAGTGGTTTCACCTCCTTCCGGTCTATCCTTCACTTCATCTGGCTCACCTCTGTGTTTTAATGGGCAAGCTCTCCATCCTTCTCTTTCTGGCAGGGGCGGGGTTCACAGTCTTTCCTGGATCGAGTTACGTCACTGATCCGAAGGAAGTTGCTGAAGTAGAAGGCCCGGGAGTAAGCAGGTAAGTCTCTATTCCAATAACTGCTTGGAATGACTGCCTTTAGGTCTTTCTGTTCAAGATAACTAATGTCCGTTATTGTCTTACAGGTGCAGCGTTAAGCGACCTTCGGATGATGGATGACTCTCCTGACAATGATGCTCAGGATTCCTGCCGGTAAGTATAGCTCTGTGCTGGGCGTGCAAATGTTCGTGTCTGTAGCTTTTCTTTGCTACGTGCGACTAACCCTTTGTCCTTTTCTGTTCAGCAGGTACGGCGCGAGTCCAGGAAGAAGAATAGAAGATCCGAGTGGCGTTGTCGAGCTGTGGCGCGCGGCTTAGTGAAGAACTGTCCGATGAAGTTCCTGGAGCGGGGCAATCAGGTGAGTAGCTACCTAAGTGGGTGCTTTTCGTTCTGTTCTGCAGATGCGGCGGTCCGTGAGAACGCAGGAGATGAGATCTGGATGTACTGCAGGTAAGGCCTTCGATGCTTAAATAACTCCTGTTATTCTCTGTTCGCAGGTGCCGATGGATGGAAGACTCTGGACGGGCGTGGCAGAAGGAAGCAAGAACTGATCTGACATGGTGAGCGTTACGCTGCAGGAGTGCAGAATAACGCGAAGCGTGTTCAGATTGTTGGGTGCGGTTTAAATAGCCTTGCAAGTAGTTCCAAGAAAATAGCCCTCTTCTCCGTATCCCTTCTCTCAGGTAAAGTAGTTCCAGGCCACACCCTGAACTGAATGGCTCAGCCTCTCAGAGCCAAGTTAATGGATCATGTAACTAACACCTCCATGAGCCTGGCACCAGCAGCACCAGAACTGAGTCCAGGTGAGCCTGGCTGGGGCCTGATAAGCCCCCAAGGGGGCCAAAGTCTGGGATGGCCCCACCAGTTTCAGGGTTTTGGGTGCCTGCACCATGACAGCACTCCCGCCAAACCCCCCATAATGGCTGAATCACTAATTGGTCCTGGTTTGTTTGGGTGATTACGGTGGAACCTTTTCAATAACCGTGGAGCATGTACATTCTCGCTAGGTTCCAAGGATCTTTCATGCGGTCCGTACCCTTTCCAGTCTATCAAGTAAAAGAGTTTTGATTTGGTGATTTTTGAGTCCAGAATCTCTTTAACCTCGAACTCGGGTTCTCCGTTCACTGTGACCGGTTTCGGTGGTTTCACAACTCTTGCTCCAGGTTGCACCGGTTTCAAAAGTGAGACGTGGATCACTGGATGAATTTTCATGTGCAGGGGTAAGTCCAATTTCATAGCCACTGGATTGATTATGGCCTTGATGGTATACGGACCCAAATATCTGGGATTGAAGGTACGAGGCCCTTTAACGGTTATGTAATTTGACGCCAACCAGACTTCATCCCCAACCTGATAACTTGGAGCTTCACTTCCATGAGCGTCGGCTGATTTCTTGTACCTTTCCTTAGATGATCTGTTGCTTGTTTGAAGGCTTGGGAGATGGTAGAGTACAAACTTTTCACAGCTGGCATTTCCAGAAGTTGTGGCGGGTCAAGGTTGGAAGTTCGTGGGTGTAACCCGTAGATTGAATAGAAGGGACTTTGACCTGTGCTGGAATGGAGTGAGTTGTTATAGGCATACTCGGTGATCCATAAAACATCCTTCCAGCTGCCTTCGGTTTGATGTAACATGCACCTGATATATGGCTCCAAGGTCTGGTTTGTTCTCTCTGTTTGACCATCGGTTTGGGGATGGTGACTGGTGGAAAGTCGTATGTTGATTTGAGCTAACTCGCACACTTCTTCCAGAAGCGGGAGATAAACTGGCTGCCATGGTCTGAGATCAGAATGGAATGGAATTCATGAATTCGGAAAATCTGTTCCAGAAATTCCTTAACCAGAGTTGAAGCTGAGGGTAGTCCTTTTAACGGGATGAAGTGGGCCATTTTTGAAAACAAATCCACCACTACTAAAATTGTGTTGAATCCGTTACTCGGAGGAAGGTCTGTTATAAAATCAAGAGATAGTGTATGCCAAGGCGTTGGTGGAATGTCTAATGGCTGAAGAAGGCCTGGTGATTTTTTTCTTTTGGGCCTTGTTTTTAGCGCAAACTCCACAGGATAGCACAAACTGCTTGATGCCCTTACACCATGTTGGCCACCAAAATTGTCGTTTGACCTTGGCCTCAGTTTTTGTAATTCCAGAATGACCTTCTACTAATGAGTCATGGTAATGTGAGATGACTTTTTCCTGAAGTTCTCTGCTGGGTAGATAGAGACCTCCTCGAAAATAGGGTAGTTGGTTAGTGACCGAATGGTGAGGACTTTTGGTCGGCCAATCCTTTAGGGTGTTGGAATCCATGAGATGAGAGATACTCTCTTGAACGTCTTCTAATGTTAGAGACGTAGTAATCCCAAGAATCTTCTCACCAGGAATGATAGGCACTGGGTCCGGATTGGCGTTTTCCTCGTCTACTCCTATACGGGACAGTGCATCTGCTTTGCCATTTCGACAGCCAGGTTGGTAGGTAATTACAAAGTCAAACTCCACAAAAAATAATGCCCATCAGAGTTGACGAGATGATTGGGCTTTTGCCACCTTAAAGTACTGTAAATTGTGATGATCGGTAGTTACTGTGATGGTGTGTCTAGCTCCGAGGAGGTAATGTCGCCAGGCTTTGAAGGCCGCCTTAATGGCTAACAGTTCCTTGTCCGTAATCGCATAGTTCAGCTCGGGAGCCGTAACTTTACGTGACCAAAAGGCTACCGGGTGCAGTTGACCCGTTTCGGGATCCCTTTGTGAAAGGACTGCACCCATTGCCAAACTGGAAGCATCCGTTTCCAGCACATACGGTAGATCTGGACGAGGGTGTTTCAAGTTCGGGGCGCAGATGAATCTTTGTTTTAGTTCCTGGAAGACTTTCTCAGCTTCTTTGGACCATTGAAAACGCTCGTTTTTGCGCAAAAGGGTATTGATGGGGTGCACTAGTTGCGTGAATCCTGGAATGAAGCGCTGACAGAAGTTTGCAAATCCGAGCATACTCTGAACTCCTTTAATCAAGGTTGGCGACGGCCAGTTGAGAATAGCATCCACCTTTCGTGAATCCATGCACACACCATAAGGGGTTAGAACAAATTCGAGGAACTCAACCTCAGTAACATGGAAAAAACATTTCTCCAACTTTGCAAATAGCTTGTGTTGTCGAAGTTTTTCCAAAACTGCTCGGACATGTTTCACATGTTCTTGCTCTGAACGGGAGTATACCAGAATGTCGTTGATGTATACTACGACATGCACATCAATCATTTCTCGCAAAACATTGTTCATGAAATATTGGAACGCCGCTGGGGGGTTGCAAAGGCCAAAAGGCATCACCTGGAATTCAAATAGCCCGTATTTGGTGCAGAAAGCAGTCTTCCATTCGTCCCCTTTCCTGATCCGCACCAGGTGGTAAGCTCCGCGGAGGTCTAACTTGGTGTAAAACCGGGAATCTTTAACTTAATCTAATAAATCAGGAATCATAGGCAACGGGTAACTGTTTTTAACAGTGACCCGATTCAATGTGCGGTAGTCAATGCAAGTCCTAAGGTCACCTTCCTTTTTAGGCACGAAGAATAACGGTGAGGCCGCCCGGGACTTGGATGGGCGGATGAAACCGTTAGCCAGATACTGGTCTAAATATTTTCTCAAATGCAGGTTCTCGGGTTCTGTGAGAGCATAGATTCGACTGCACGGAATCGGTGCTCCTGGTACTAGGTCGATCTGGCAGTCATACGACCTGTGAGGGGGCAGTGTGTTGGCTTGATCCTTTTGGAATACATCCCGATAGTCTTGATATACCAGAGGTAGCGAGTTGGTTGGTTTCGTGATCGTTGTCGCTCCAGTGACCAAAGGTCCTTTAGTTGGATAACAAGTCTGAACACAGTCGACTGAGAAGGTCAGCCTCTTGGCACGCCAGTCTATGCAAGGATTGTGTGATTTCAACCATGGCATACCCAGAATTATCTGAAATTGTGGGGCCTTGATTATATCAAACACTATGGTTTCCCGATGACCGTCTTGGCACAAAAGAGTCATCTCAGCCGTAGAGTGTGTTACCGGACCCGAAGCTATTTCAGTTCCGTCGACTGTGGTCACTAAGTCTGTTGTTGCCTTTTCGCAAAGGGAAAGGTTCATCCTTGAAGCCAATTCGTAATCCATATAATTTCCAATGGCTCCACTGTCGATGTATGCTCCGACTGCATGCATTCGAGACGGTTGCTGGTGGTTTATAAGGACCATAGGCAAAACTAGGTGCGAGGTCTGGGAGTCCTCTTCGCTCTGCAAGCGGCTGGCTGAACCACAATATAAACACAACTGTTGTTGTCTTCTCCTATCCCTTTCGCCCTTGGTTAACGGCCCCCGTACTCTTCCGATTTGCATGGGTTCTGACACATCGGTGGTCCTGGAGGAATTTTCCTTGGGGCACACCAATACTCTAGAATCAATTCTAGCACAATCTGCCTTACGGTTCTGCAGTCTGTGATCTAGCTGGACTACCAAGTCTATGTACTCAGCACAGTCCCTGGGCGGGTTCACCACTTGAGCTAAAACATCCTTTAACTCCCCTCTGAGACCACGGTAAAAAAGCGTTGTTCTCTTGTCGTCCGGCCAATCAGTTTCCACAACCAGTCTGTTGAAGGTCACAATGTATGTTAACAAATCCTGATTGCCCTGACACAAAGACAAGAGCTCATTAGCTAATGCATGACCTTCTCCATATCCAATTGGAATCTTTGGAAGCCTCGCAAAATGGGATCATCCCGACTGACCAGCGGTACAGACAAGTCAGCAGCACTGCCGCTAAGATATGAAAGTACAAAATGCCACTTTGGACTAGTCGTTTGGAAAGGCTCCTGGCCTGCATAGAAAATGTAGACGGCACTGATTCATAAACACTGCATACCTTTTCAGATCCCCAGTGAATCGTTCTGGGGGTGCCAAGGGTACAGCTCCTGGGAGGACCATCTGAACCGGATTGCTGGCGAGATCGTCGGTGCGCTCCTTTGCTACAATCAGTTCTCTTCGTAAGGCATTGGTTTCCTGTCTAGCCGAATGGACCTCGGCCCAGAGTTCCCCCAAAAGCTGAGCTAGCTGATCAGTTTCCGAGGTTTCCATGACGCCCAGGTAGAGAATTTTGTGAAGACTTTGCGTTCTGTCACGCTCACCTTGTCTCCACGGGGGTGTGCTCGTGTGCGTAGGGTGTTGTCTGTCCTGATGCTGCTCTGCTTGGCTGGTGATGCAAGCTTGCGTCTTCCCTTAGTTCTTGCTTCAGGAGATGTTAGCCTGCAAGTCGAAACAAGATATTAGCTACCGGAGAGAGCTGGTCAGTGGTTTCACCTCCTTCCGGTCTATCCTTCACTTCTTCTGGCTCACCTCTGTGTTTTAATGGGCGAGCTCTTCGTCCTGCACCCTCTGGCAGGGGCGCGGTTCACAGTCTTTCCTGGATGAGTTACGTCACTGATCTGAAGGAAGTTGCTGAAGTAGAGGACCCGGGAGTAAGCAGGTAAGTCTCTATTCCAATAACTGCTTGGAATGACTGCCTTTAAGTCTTTCTGTTCAAGATAACTAATGTCTGTTATTGTCTTACAGGTGCGGCGTTAAGCGACCTTCGGATGATGGATGACTCTCCTGACAATGATGCTCAGGATTCCTGCTGGTAAGTATAGCGCTGTGCCGGGCGCGCTAATGTTCACCTCCGTAGCTTTCCTTTGCTACGTGCGACTAACCTTTTGTCCTTTTCTGTTCAGCAGGTACGGCGCGAGCCCAGGAAGAAGAATAGAAGATCAGAGTGGCAGTGTCGAGCTGCGGCGCGCGGCTGAGTGAAGAACTTTCCGATGAGTTCCTGGAGCGGGCCGATCAGGTGAGTAGCTACCGGAGAGGGTGCTTTTCGTTCTGTTCTGCAGATGTGGCGGTCCGTGGGAATGCAGGAGATGAGATCTGGATGTTCTGCAGGTAAGGCCTTCGATGCTTAAATAACTCCTGTTATTCTCTGTTCGCAGGTGCCGATGGATGGAAGACTCTGGACGGGCGTGGCAGAAGGAAGCAAGAACTGATCTGACACGGTGAGCGTTACGCTGCAGGAGTGCAGAATAACGCAAAGCGTGTTCAGATTGTTGGGTGCGGTTTAAATAGCCTGGCAAGTAGTTCCAAGAAAATAGTCCTCTTCTCCGTATCCCTTCTCTCAGGTAAAGTAGTTCCAGGCCACACCCTCAACTCAATGGCTCAGCCTCTCACAGCCAAGTTAATGGATCATGTAACTAAATCTCCATGAGCCTGGCGCCAGAACTGAGTCCAGGTGAGCCTGGCTGGGGCCTGATAAGCCCCCAAGGGGGCCAAAGTCCGGGATGGCCCCACCAGTTTCAAGGTTTTGGGTGCCTGCACCATGACAGCAGTCGACAGTGATGAACAAGGGAGTCCTTGGATCAAATGTCTTAGGCAGAGAAGCACTGCGGCTCTGGTCGGCGACGGCAGTCGTCGACGGACTTCAATGTCTGTGCTCTTCACTTTGTGATTCCACAGCAGTCCCAGTCTCCGGTCGGCAGCCTTTGAATGTCTGAAGTCCACGGAGCTTTGGCAAAGATCAGCTGGTGCACTATGGTCCTTCGTAGCTCGGGAAGAGCTCTCCTAGCCAGGTCCTCTCTTGGATCAGTTCCTTGACAGTCACGCAGCTTTCAGATTAGCGAAGGATAACAGCAGCAATTCTTCTTCTTCCAGTGGGCTTCAATGTTAAGCATCAAATTGAGCTTCTGAACGATTACCATCAGTGAGAGGCCCCCAGATATACTGTTGATCTCCCATTCACTCTGCTGGGTCACACTCAGGCAACCAATCATTCAGAAGAGCATATAGGCAGTCAGGCAGCCAATCAGGCTCACAGTGCAGTCAGGCCGTTCTTCTCCCTCCAAACACTCACAACACATAATATGGATTTGGACAAGCACTCTGCCATTCAGCACTCCACACTGCATTCATACCAGTTTAGAGCAGGGCTGTCTCAGTCATTGTGTCAACCACCAGATACTAGACACGCACGCATATTCATCACACTCCATTAACCCAGGTCCTACCCCACGGGCATACCGACAACATCCAGTCATTGGGAAGGCTGCAGCCAGTCTGGCCTGGACTTCCCCACAGTACGATATATGGAACTTCCACCCAACAGCCAGTCAGGGGGAAGGGACAGAGTCAGGGCTTCCCAGGACTTTGGGAAAAGTAAGGTAACGAGCAATAGAAAGCAAGAGGCCACAGGGGCCATCTTGTTTCCTATCAGGAATCAACTGATTCCAATGGCAGGGCCTGGGTATGCCCAAAACGGAGGATACTCAGAGCACCTGTCAAATTCAGCATGGAGCTGCCACCAGCCCATACCCTTCTCTATACACTAGGAGTACAGGGTCGTACCCCCATGGGTGCCATAAGGGTATCCAAGGGTCTGTTCACCAAACCAAAAAGAGGAAGAGCCGCACCGTCAGGAGTCCCACATGAACTCCTGCACGGAAAAAGACAAAACACACATGATAAAGCAATAAAGGACAAGGATATGAAGGCCCTGTCCTTCCAATGCATTTCCAGCATCACAGTATTATGCTCTCCATGGCCCGGCTCCGGGCCCCTATGAACACAACCCTTTCTATTGGCTGTTCCTTGTTTGGCTGTAAGCATAAGACCAAACTCTCCACTACTTTATTGAGCCTACTCAATTCCAGTTTCAACACCTCATTCTCTTTTTGCAGTGCCACCACTAACCTTAATGCATGATCACAACCGCCACAACTTTGTAAGCCATGGTGGCTGGCAGGAATTGCCTCGTTTATAACCGTCTCGGGTACAGAGCTGCACGAAGTAGGGACAGTAATTACATAAGATTTGGCTAGTTGGTCAGTCAGAATCGCAAATAGTTTGGGGGAGAGGGGAATAGGTAGTGTGGTGTACCGCAGCTAATACTCTGACAATGGCATATGTACACCGTCTATCCCCCCATTTCCATCTCCCAAAGCTATGGCTCAATTGAAATGGTGGTTAGCTTCCACCGGTTCATTGAAAGATTTACCGTCCTGCTGATCTAGTCGGTTCATAACCTCGCAAGATTTTCTCAACATCAACCAAGTCAGAAAGACCAATTTTATGTAACCTCAAATTCCCGTCAGCGATCTTGAGCATATCCTCAAAGCTGAGGTTGCAAGGGGGTGGGTTTCTCTGCCTCAATCGGTTTAGCAAAACATCCTTATTAGGCAAGGTAGCTAGATCGTCACTAGTAACCACACTGCAGTTTGAAGTAACTTTTGGTCCACAGTAGCTCACACTCTCAGAAATACCCATAATCTTATACCCATGTCTAGCCTCCTGTGAGTCAATATCATACAAGGGGCCTGCAATTTCATTCATCATAGCATTGGCATCTTCAATTCTATCTACAAACTTAGACTTCCTCTTCCCAGTATTACAATTTAATGGTGGACTCGCAGTGTTTATTTTTTCAACATTGTGAGGAGCTGTAATTACACACAGTACCTACTAAAGGTACTGATTGAACTATATGTTTGTATAAGCTGTATGCCTCCAAGTGCTTAATGCAAAAAGTGGCTTGTGCTTGGTGCAAAGTTTGCAGGACCATATACTTGGGCCTATACAAATTCCGACAGTACAACACCAAATGGAGCTCCAAGCGAGCAACTGACAAAACTCAGTATCAAGTATCATGTACACTATGACCGAAAAAGGCTACAAGGAGTGAAAAACCTTGGGCTAGGTGCAAAGCCCCACCCTTATGGGGACGATGTGGCGCCTGGTGCTATACCATTGCTTCAGCAACCACTCAAAATTGGTATCAGGTAATAATACCCCCACCAATAATATCGCCATAAATATATTGTCGTGGGATAAGGCCATAGGCGATATTATTAGGGGGGATAAAGAATGAGGTTATTGGGACCGGAGGTTGTGGGGGGGCCCCCCGCTCCATTAAAAGAATTAGGAGAGTCACAGGGGTGTCCCCCGCAAGTTCCATGGCTTCAGAGATCCGCAAAAATATGGCGATATTCTTATATGGCGATATTGTTGTGGGGATATTAACACAAAGAACCTCAAAATCTGAGTGGCTTAAGTTTAAAAAGCCCAAGCTAAAATTATTTATGTGAACAGAAAGTTTATATACATTTTTCCAATCATCTTAAAATATAAAAAAAACACAATAGGTCAATTAAAAGGTCCAATATCAAAAGCCAAAATAATCCAATAAGATTCAGTAAGATACCCAGCAGTGGGGCTAGATGAATAGTTAGGCCTTGGTAGGTCTCAAAGTAGCTGGTTCCTTCCTATTCAGCTTGTTTTAGCTCAGGGTGAGGCACGCCCAACAGCTTAGGGGCTGCCAGAGTCCAACTCCCTCCCCCACTTCGCCCTGCAGCTAAAAGTACAATTTTCTGCTCGCCTATGTTAAACACTGCCCCAACTGTCACTGTAAAATGAAGACTTATTTGACCGTAGGAACACAGAAGTCAATGCCTCAGCTTTTCTCCTATAAGCTCCCGATAGGCCGCAACGCGAGTGACTGTAGCCCAACCAATAATATGAAGCAGGATGCAATCCACAAGCTGTTGCGCTTCCTTCCATGGCGAGCACAACGCTGAATAGAGTCTACTGCAATAGAGTACAGTCAATAACAACTGGATACAACTGGATTAAAAGTCAGTCACAGCTATTGGCAGCTGATGATTACCCAGCAATCTTTGTTAAAACTTGTGCTCCGATATAAATCCTGCTTTTACAGAAAGATTTGTACCAAACAGTATTAAACAAGCATGGATTACACACCTACTAAAAAAGGCCCCTTTAGATACAGAAATCGCAACAAATTATAGACCTATTAATGTGTCGTTTTTGTTGAAAAGTTTGGATCGGGTTTATCTTCAAATTCAGGCACATTTGAACAACCAAAATATTCTTGGTAAACATCAATCAGGTTTTAGGCATGCATATGTCACTGAAACCGCCATGTTCAATCTGAAGCTTAACATCTTGAAAGCTATGGACCAAGGGGTATTGTTTTATGCTGTTGCTGGATCCATCCTCCACTTTTGATCTAGTCGATCATACAATTTTGGTCGACAGACTGTTTCATTCTGCCAATTTTTCATCCTCTGCTGCTAAGTAGGTGAAATCATTCTTGTTTGATCGGTCGGCTAATGTTTAGTGGGGCTGTAGCCTGCATCAATGTACCGTGTGGGGTGCCACAGGGTTCGTGGTCATCACCAACCCTATACAACATCTTCACAAAACCACTTTGATTTATTGGATGCTAAGGTTATTACCTAAAGTAATTATGCTGATGACACTCGATGCTTTCTCCTCATCTATGGATACTATTTGAAGGACACTGAGGTCATCACTGAGGTGTACTGCCTTATCCAGCATTGGATGGCTGATAATGGGCTGGCACTAAATGACTCCAAGACGGAGCAAATGTTAGCAGGTACCTCTGTGAGACTTACTAAACTAGGTCCAGAATATGAAAACGCTACTAATGCGGGATGTACTATTGCTTCTTTAGACAAGGTCAAAACTTTAGGTGTCTATTTAGACTCTGAAAAGTACATGAAGGTTCACATCCATAACACTGTCATGACCTCGGCGTACCATCTTAAGTTGTTGAGGCAAACAAGGCCTTTTCTCTCTAAAGAGAGCTGTGCGATCATAGCAAGGGCCATCATTGGAACTAAAATAGACTATTGCAGTAGCATGCTGTTTGGAGTAAGCAAGGGTAATATATCTAAATTGAAGGTGATACAAAATAGTGCTATAAGAATCGTTGAGAGATTAGGATGAAGAGATCACGCCTCTCACGCTAGGCGTGCCCTTCATTGGCTGCCTGGGGAAGACCGGATAACCTTCTAGCTTCTTACTCTCATGAATGAATGCCTGTTTGGGGTTAGCCCCAGCTATCTATCTGAACGAATATCCTGGTTGCCTGCTCGGAGAACCCAGAGTTCAAATTCAGCTAATCTCCTAGTCGTGCCGAGAATTAAGCTGGTGTCGGGCAGACAGTGCACCTTTGATTATGCCGCTCCCAAACAATGGAATGCTATTCCACCTGAGTTACGGCACTGTTGCATCTTGAAACTTTAAGAAAGAATTTTTGAAGACCTAACTTTTTTTTTTTAATCAAATTTCTGATTTATTAAAATTTTCAAGAAAAACAGTTTACTGTACATACAAAGGATCCGCTCAACACAGATAAGCAACTTTTCAACAAAAACACAAAATGTGTCTTTCTACCTACCCGCCACCCCAGACCCCACCACTCTAAAAGGTACCCAGATGTGCCCCAAAGGGGAAGGCCACATTGTAATGCCACCTAACCCTGCTCCTTGTCGCCAGATAATTCAGGTGGTTCCCAGAATGGGGTGTCCCCGTATCCTAAGTAGTACCTTTGCTCTAGGAACCCACAACCATCATCCTACCGTAGCCAGTTGCAGATGATAGTTGTCCAATCCCACCTATTGTAGGCCTCCTTGCACTCTAAGGTGTGGAATCAGGATCCTAAACCGAGTGGCCTTATAATACAAATGTATGTCCGGGATTCCCACTCCACCACTGTCCTTGGGAAGACTCAGGACCTCACTAGAAAACCTGGGTTTAATCCCCTGCCAGAGAGTTCCCTTAGTTACTTTGAAGCAGGAGTCAGGAATCTGAATGGGCAGCATCAGGAACAAATATAAAATCTTAGGGAGAACCACCATTTTAATCGCATTCAAACGCCCCAACCAAGAGATTGTCAGCTTGTTCCATTTCTCTCGTTCTTTATCCATTTCGGACATCAGGGGGGGAACCTTTGCGTCATACAATTAAGTTCTCTTTTGAAGTTAATACCCAAGTAACGTAGTGTTCCCAAGTTAACTTTCATGCCTAGAGAAGAGAAATGCCCCATATAGTCATCCCTTTTTCTGTCCAAGGGGAAAAGGACCGATTTTCTAGTGTTCATTTTAAACCCTACCATGTGACCATATTGTTCAAATAAAACTAACCGCAACCGGTACAGATGTCAGGAGCATGTCGTCCTCATACAGTGAAATTTTGTATATCGTCCCTTCCACTCGGTGATCCTCTCTCAACCTATGGGCCAGGGGTTCCAATGAGAGTACAAACAGAGCAAGAGAAAGTGGGCAACTCTGCCTCGTCCCTCTGCCCAGATCAAACCAACCTGAGTATCCTCTGTTCACTGCCACGCATGCCCTTGGGGAGGAATAGATCGCCATTATACCACATATAAGTCTCTTGCCCATCCCAAACTTGGCAGGCACTGACTCTAAAAAGTCCCACTCTACCCTATCAAAGGCCTTCTTGGCATTAACAGTTAAGAGAGTGGGATCGCCCGGCCAACCTTGAACCTCATTTATCAAATGCAATGGCCCTCATTACGAGTCCGGCGGGAACCGTGCCGGAAAATCCAGCAGGTAGCCGCCAGACCCGTAATGATTTACTGGCGCCTGACTTGCCGGAATAACCGGGCATTACAGCACCTGCAGTCCAGTAAATCAGGCGCCAGTAAAATGTTAATCCCCATTCCCATTTGAGTCCCATAGGACTCAATGGGAATGGGGAACACAGAAGCACCGGCACCGTTAATAATGGTGCCGGTGCTTCCGTGTAGGTCTACTTAACGTGGCCTCTGTGCCCGGCAGGGTCCCACCTGCCGGGCACAGCAACTCCGGCAATCAGACCTGTAGTGTGCCAGTCCAGTAACAGTTCTGGTAGGCTTACCGGCAACATTGTTACCGGACTGGCACACTTATAATGAGGCCCAATGTCTTCCTAATAGGGTCTGCCCCCTGATATGATTGGTTATTTGTAACACGCTTAATACCCAGGAGGTTTCTAAGCGTGGACCCGGGGATCAAACCTGTGTTGCTGCGTGTCGTCTTGCTTCCAAGGCGAGCACGTTGCCCCGGAGCTATCCTCCCGAGACACGAGACATGTTGCCCCCGAACTATCCTCCCTAGCGCCCTCTGGCAAATCCCACGTGGTCGGAATGCACCAGTCTCGGTAAGTGTCCTTCCAACCTGGCCGCCAAGACCCTAGCATATATCTTAGCATTTATATTTAGTAGGGAAATTGGGCGTGAAGATGCGCAGGACCGAGGGTCCCTGTCCTCCTTTGGCATTACTGTAATAAGGGCCTGGACAAATGAATCGTGGGCTCTACCTGTCTCCATAACATCGTTGAATAATTTTGTCAGAAAGGGGAGCAGAACCAACGAGAAGGATTTCTAAAATCCTGATGTGAAACCAACTTCCCCTGGTCCTTTCTCCAGCTGGAGGGAGCCTATAGCAGTCTTAATTTCATCTCTCGTAATTGGGGCATCCAAGGCCCCAGATTCCTCTTCAGTTAGCAACGGGAGGCACAACTGTAAATAATTCTTAATCTCTTCTATATAGGCAGTCCCCTCACTCTTATATGGAACTTCATAAAACGAGTCAAATGCCTCCTGGATCCCTTCTACTGAAACCTCTGTTATCCCCTCCCTTCTCCGAGACCCATCTTTCTGCACGTTGTCCCCTTAACCTTGCAGCGAGAAGAGCGACCGCATGATCTTCCCTTTTCATAAAATTTCTGGTTCAGACACTTTAAGTTGCAAACTATCTTCCCTTCTTCCAACATTCTCAGTTCCTCTCTCGCGACCGTAGCCTCCATAACACAGTCCTCCCTGCTACTAGTGGACGACTGTGCAAGCCTTTCCCCTAGCCCCTATTTTATTCTGCAGTCCTTTCTCGATAAGGGTACGTTCTCTCTTTTTACGGGCCCCCTCTCTGATCAACATGCTTCTGCGCGTGGACTTCACTGTATCCCATACATTTCGCTTTGGCATCTCTCCTGTGCCATTCATGACGAAAAATTCTTTGATTCCATTCAAACACAGAGTCTTTCCACAGGGATTCATTGCACCTTCATTTAGAGTTTGTAGGGCACAGACCATTCCATTCAGTGTCGACTGACACATGTCATGGCCCGACCAACTAACTGGGCGAATCCCCAATCCCAAAGGCATATCCCATAAATTCCTTGAAATATAAAGCTTGTATTCTTGTTGAGGTTCCATGTAGGGTGGAGTAAAAGGTAAACCCCCTTTCTTGCGGGTATAAGTAACGCCATCTGACCCCCAACGCGTATAGTTCCATAGCTGTACTGAACTCCAAACCATGTTTCTGGGAATCCTGTCCCCACGAATGCTTAGTCTGCCTGTCCAAACTGACATCTATCCATAAATTAAGATCTCCACCAACTATGAGATGTCCCAGTCCCTCGTACATTACTTTCTCTAGGGTTCTCTGTAAGAATATCCTCTGACCCGGATTCAGGGCGTAAATTGTGGCAAATGTGAATTTTATTTTTGTTGATCAAACCCGAGATCAACACAGCCCTTCCCTCCGAGTCTGACCACACCTTAGTGACTTTCATCCCGAGTCCTATACGGACCAAAATCCTGACTCCTGCCTTTCTCCTTATCCCTGATCCCCAATATTCGCATCTAATCAAGCCACAGAGAATCTTGCGTTCCTTGCACCTCAAATATTTAGTCTCTTGAAGGAACAGGACGCTGATCTCCGACCTTCTACATTCCCTCACGACCAAAGACCTCTTGGTAGGGGAGTTGAGCCCCTTTACATTCAATGTACATACCCGCAAACTGTCTCTCCTGGTCCCCACTCCCGAGTCGGCCATAACAAGACCTTTCACCCAAACCAAGTCTCAGAATCAGAGACACCACCATACAGTATGTTAAATAGGTCCCTAAGTGAACATTGCAAGAGCCATATCGTCAGTTCCAAGTCCCTTTCTCCCCCAGTCTCCCCGGCCCCTCCTCTACCCACAACAAAGCGCTCTGCCCCCCCAATGACCATCACTAGGTGAGTGCCGAACCACCAAATGAGCCTGAGATCCAAGCCCCAACCCCCATCACCTCAATCTCCAAAGCCCCCACCCTAGCCCCCACAAATTCAACCAATGTAATACCCACAGAACACTTTTGTACATCTAAAGTCCTGCATGAACCACCCCTAGTAATCAATTTCGCCCCCTCAACCACAGTCACATTCCACCCTTCCCTATGGATCCTGCTAGTGATCTGAACCATAAAGAAAACTTGCAGTGTCACCTTCACGTCCCCCTCCGGAGCGTGTTCAGCTTCCAAAATTGTCCTTAAGCCTGGGATTCTTCAGGCCCTTAATACACCATTGTCTATATCCTCCGGTGTTCTCTTGTGATCCCAAGGTCGATCGCCCATCCCAATATAACTACCCCCCTCTCCCCCCAAGTAGCTCTCCTGCGATTTTATTCATTTCTTCTTCTGTGACCAGCCTGTACTTATGCCCTTCCAGCTCAAAGGAGATCGAGAACGGGACTCACCATCTATATAGTACTCGTTTCCCATTCAGCCATTTCGTCAGTGGTAGACGCAACTGCCTCTTTGTGAGGGTGAGGAAGGACAGATCCTGGAAGATTAATTTTCGCAATACCCAGCATCACCAGGCCCTTAGCTTTTGCCTTCTCCAAAATCTTGAGCCTATCTGGGTAGTTGTGGAACCGCGCAAGAACTGATCTCTGGCCCCTTGCCAAACCTCCGGCCCTATGGACTCTCTCAATTTTTGTTTCAAATCGTCAAAGAGGAGTTTTAAGACTTAATTTATGATTCTCCTGAGATCCCGTTCAGTCTCCCCATCCTTCTGGTATTCCAAAGAATCTGAGGTTGTCCCTCCTTTTGCAGTTTTCAAAGATGTCCATTTTTCAGCACAATCTCCACTTCCTTGCTCTCCATTTCGCCCATCCTCACATCTATTAGGGACTCCAAAGTGTCCAGGGAGGATTGGTTATATTCCACCTCCTGTAGTTTCTCCTCCATTTTGTCACGTCTAGTATTGATCTTATCTACTTTACCGCCAGTATCAGCCCTCATGCCCCGGATTTCTTCAAGCAAGGTGGCAACATCCTTCTTAATTGCCAGCGAGTCCTCCCCACCCGCTGCCATTGTCCTCCCTGTGTTATTGTCTGTCACTTCAGGCCTGCCTGGGAATGCAAATTCAGCCAGCCTAGATCAAGATTCCATATAAAACGGGGCCAAAGTGGAACAGTTCACAAGCACCCCACGCCTCCTCTGCTGCCCCTTCTTATAGCAGGCCCAGTGTAACGTTGCTTGCATATTCACGAGGGTTTCTGGAGACCGCTTTCCTCCACACACCTAATCTCCAATTTGTTACTCCAGGGTCCTCTGGTTTGAATAGGTCTGCAAGCGTAATATTCAACAGGCCCAGTCCTTTGCCTTCTGCTCTCCAACTTGGGTTCTTCAAGCCTCTCTCAGCTACCTACGTCTCCTGAGTTCAAACAATGGTGAGGAGGGCACACGCCCCAGTTCTGGGTTCCCACAACTCCCGGGTAATTCCTCTTTAGTGCCTTCCAATCAGCCTTGCCACATGGAGCGAGCCATCTCCACCCTTCTCGACCTGGGCTTCCAGATCAGGGATAACCACTGTACTCCACAGTTCTAATTCCTTATCACTTTTTAGAGAGTCCAGCGTGTCCATCCGTAGGTTTCCTCCAGGAAGGGCCATGCCCTCACTGCACAATTCTCCCTGGCGCCTCTTCGATATAAACCCTTCCGGAGGGGCCGAGCCTCTGAATGCCCTAAGGCCTTCACATTCACGCTGCTCTTGCCCTTTATCCTCTCCTTGTGACCAGCCCTTTATCCTCTCCTTGTGACCAACTTGCTCCATGGCCCGATGCCAACACATCTGTGGAGGAGCTGCAGGCACGTCCTTTATGGAGAGGTGGGGGGACGGCCACCACTCTGGTCTCCATCCGATCTCCCAGTGGGGGACCTCTCATTGCACACTGGTTGGCGGGGGAGAGCATATACTCGCCTGTTCCCCCTAGGCTCCAGCCGGTCCCGCTGCAACCCCCCCGGTGAGCCCTCTCCCGATAGGGCCGCACACCCGATCGTTGTCGTAAGGTGGGGTTGCCTCTCTACTGCAGTCCAGTGCCAGAAAAACTCTGGGGCATGATTCCGGGTCGGGCGGATCGCAGTTCAATCTCTGTCTTGATTAACTTTTTCCCGCGGAGGCTCTGGAGCATCCTCATACAGCTGTTGGTTCACTTGTGATGGTCCTTTTGACCCCAGATTTCGCCCCGCAGTGCTGGGGGGTTCGCTTCTCTGTGGGTGCTCTCAGGTTTCACCACATGGGGGTTCTTGGGGCGGGATCAGTTACCTACAATCCCCTTGGGGCCCGGAGTGACAAAATGTACTAGCACATATCCGTGCCCCATGGTGGCCACCCAAGACCTATTTTTTAAATGATCAGTTCATTTTAGCCTTGCTTTCTTGTGCTCTTTTTCCACCACGACGGTGTGTGTAGTTTGTTTCTTTTTGTCTTTGATGTCTTGTGTTCCCATCTTGCGAGTGCCTCAATGCCTCTGGGTGTGTTTTTGGCATAATACAAATAATAAATAAATGGACATTTGTTTGTGGGGGTTCATGAAAGGGTGTCCTTTTGGCATATTCTGTAGGTTCCATCATTTGAGAGATTGGACAATTATTTGCGTGACAACCACCATATTTTCCCTCCTCCCTGTAACCACTGTGCACTGAGCCACTCTTGGACTGGTCTCATGCGTTTTGATGCGTGAAGTAATGGGTGGATTCATCAAGCCATCATCCCCAATCACTCCATCACTATTCACAATGCTATACACTGATAGCTAGTAAAGGAGAATATTTGTCAGCAAAGCTTGGATACTTTCCTGCGAGGCAGAAGGCAACCAGTTTATTGGAGTCTGGGATAGTTCTTAGAAACTTCTTGGAATGAAGCGGTATTAAACTGTACTCAGGTACGTTGAATCAAAACGGTTCAGTAACTGTGGCCTTTGCACTGTTCCTCATTATCAGCCAGTCGTTTAGGTAGGTATATGCATGTGCAGGTATGCTCCTACCATGACAGAACCTTTGTGAGCATGCAAGATGCTTCTGTTATACTTAAAGATAGTACTCTGAATTGGTAAAATTGAGCACCTACCTTGAAGCAAAGGCTCTTTCTGCAACTGGGCTGCATGAAAATATGAAAGTACACACCTTTACTATTTAGAGACTCCATGTAGTCTCCCTGCTTTAGCAGGGGTATGATTTCTTGCAACAATGTCATACAGAATCTTTGAGGCTTGACAAACATATTAAGTGGCTATAGGGCTAACACTGGCAGAATGGCTGGTCTTTCGTTGGCAGAAGAAAGTATGTTAAATAAATACTGTGGATGTGTTCTCCTTGTGGACCTCCCCAATGACCCGCTCTAGCAGAACTGCTTCTGCTCTGCCTCACCTTGTACCACGGGAAGGTGATCCCTTTGAATGGAAGGAATCTTAAGTGGTATATTGTATTGGGTAGTATCACAAATTCTATGGAGTACCCGTATCTTACCCACTGGTCTGTGATAATTTCCTCCCATTTGTTGGCATGCTGGTCTCTTATCTCCTCAACTGGGGAAGGATGGGAGAATACCGGTCCCGTTTGGTGATGGGTGCACAATTAGTGGGTTGCCATGACCCCATCATTCTCTTCTGATGGAGTGATATTGGCATTTGTGATAAAGGTCTCGACTATAACCCTGTAGGCCATGCTGCCTAGTGGTACAGGGGATTTGCAAATCCTTAAAGTCTTGTTGGTATGTGGGCGTTTGCTAGGCTCTATACCCCTTTGAAGTAGACTTTCCCTCTTTTTAGGAAATGATTGAGAGATTTCATGGTCTCATTTTCCTTTTTCAATTATTTTAGCTTCATCTGCCTCTTTTCCAAATGAGGTTTCCCCATCAAAGTGAGTGTTTATCAGAGTGCCTGTTTTTCGGGTCAAAATCCTATGACCCTTAGTCATAGTGTTTCTTTTAATCTTAGCTTTTCTACCTTGGTTTCACCAGCATCCAGTTTGCTCTTGAGTTGGAGGCTAACTGAAATATGGTGTTTGCCTCAGCATGTATAACTCCAGGAATTAGTTTAATTCATGCTTCTCACATCACACCAGCTCTCATCAATCTGAATGTGCTCCCTCTACATGCACACATCACATCTAAATCCTGCTGCATCATCTACTAGCGATCAGCATCAAGTCTCCCAGCTACTTCACTGTGAAACTCAGAATATCAGACAGCCAGCGCTCCACAAGAAGCCACAATTTGAGTAGACTATAACATCCACAATGTAGGAAGGAAAGGACCAGAAGGAAGGCCTTCAACATCAGACTTGCACCCACCCTTCTGCACTTCAGGAAGGAGCTCAAGATCGTCCTCTTTAAGGACTTGCTCGCAGCTACGGTAACCACTTCTATGTTAATGCCCTGGTTGCTCCTGCCTTCACATGACACTAGTTCATTGCTGCTACCGTCTACGGATTATCAGCCCTCGTCCCTTCACCCGACGGTTTAGTCCCCGCTCCTATGCTATGCCCCTTGGTAATACCCCCTTCATATAGTTTACCGTATTACTCTGGAAAGTGATCTGCTGCTTTCTGAAGCTACATGAAATACCCAGAAAATAAATAAAAAATAAAATCACACTTTGCTCCATCATAATGGCATGGTAGCGCATGTCCTTGGCAAACGTATGTTGTAAGCCATTGAGGTGACCATGTTTTCTCCCACAGCATTTACAGAGTACGTTTGCTTTCTCTGTTGCTGAGCAACTCAGATGTTGACATCATATGACACATTGTCCAGCAGTACTGACTACCACAGAGTCACCGTTGGGGTGTGATCTTATGCACAGTTAGTCTTGTTGTGCTTTAGGATTCACATATCTGGCAGCATGCCAGAATGGTATGTTTCAATAATTTCTATTCAAATTCATGACCGGAATACAATGAGCTATTGGCACAGGACTGTCCAATGATTGTTCAATGAAATCCCTTGCCTGTATGTCCTTTTTGTGTTATAATGTTGAACCATGAAGGACGCGCTCAAGGATTGCAATATATTTCACATGAATCCTCATTAGGGAGGTATACGTTGATGAGTTTTTATCTTCTGGTAAGTCCAAGGGGTAATCTTCACATTCACTCTATAGGTATTTTTGTGGTGCCGCCTCCTCCACATCCTCTTCAGCTTGTGAGTGAGTGAGTCAGTCCATTGTATATCTTGTTGCAGTGTGATGAATCCTGCAGAGTTCTCAAATAACCCCTACCTAGTCTCCTCCCAGGTGGCCTGGGAATGGAAGACGCTTTCTGATCTGCACCCTGGGGGTGGTATTAGCTGGGTGGATCACATGGGAGGAGAAGGGTCCCAGGGTAACCCGAGGAGTTTGTAGGATGAGGCGCGGTATTAGTCTTCCAGACGGAAGGGATTATCTTTAACCACTTAAGGGCTAAGGATGAGGTATGTCGTCCTCAGTCATACGTTTGTAGTGCAGAGGAGGAGATACCTCGTCCTTTTATGCACTTGGGTTTGTGTGATCGCTGAGCAGCGATCACACAAACCCAAAATCCAACCCCCGGGCTATACGAGGAGGAGGTGCCTCCTCACGGCCAAGGGGTTGCATTTCATTCACGTGACACTGAATGTAATTTCACTCGCTGCAGTCATTTTGGCTGTGGCGAGTCAAGGAGAAAGTAGGTTTCTCCCTCGATCGCAGGCATTTTCAGGCCGTTTTGATTGAGGGAGGTGTCATTGGAAAGAACTCTCCGGCTTCCAACTACACCTACCTTGAAGCATTGCTCGATCCGCACCCAGCAATGCCACTAGACCAACAGGGATCCTTTTTTGAAGTGGGGGGGTGGTGGTGAGTGGGCAGCTTAGTATATACGCATACCTCTCGGACCACCAAAGCATGGGGCATTACGTTTTGCCCACTCGGAGGACAGACAGGCACACTAATGTGCCCATCTGCCCCTAGGTAGGGAGAGGGGCGAACGAAAAATACAAAAATATTGGGGTTGTTCTGAGGGGGGGGGGTCACCAGGGATTTATTAATATAAAAGGGGGTGGCCCTCTCCCACCTACCCCAAATGGATGGGGGCATGGCATGTAGCCCTCCCTTGGGGGAGATTGCCAGTGTAATCTGCAATCTGCCCCTAAAACGGGGTACACTTGTTTTTACTGGGGTGGGGGGTGGGGGGGTCACTAGACCATCAGGGATGGCTTTTATGAAAGGGGGGGTGGCCCTCTCCCCCTCCTGCCCCAAATGGATGGGGCATGGAATGTACCCCTTCCTGGGTGCAGATTGGCAGTGTAATATGCCAATCTGCACGTAGGATGGGTCAAATGTGTTTTTACTGGAGGGGGCACTACACCACAGAGGATGGCTTGTATGAATGGAAGGGAGGTGGTCCTCTCCCCCCTCCTGCCTCAAATGGATGGGGCATGTAATGTAGCCCTCCCTAGGAGCAGATTGCTAGTGTAATCTGGCAATCTACCCCTAGGAAGGAGCAAATGTGTGTTCACTGGGGGGGTGGGGGCTACGAGACCACCAGGAATGGCTTGTATGAAAGGGGTGGAGGTGATAGGAGCATGATAGTTTGGATTTGTTTTTGCTGGGCTGGCCACAGATAATGAATGTTTTTGGTTTCCTTTACAGTTGTGGCAGGCTGAAGATTTTGCTGGCTTATGTAAGTAGTACGAAATGTCCTTTTGTTATTATATATTATAATTAGGTGGCGGATTGTTAGTGTGGTTGTCGGGACTGTGGCTGAAGTTTCAGTGGTGTGGGCGAGAATGAGTGGGGACAAGGTAATGCCCTAGGAGCCCCGGCAGGGTCCCCATCCCTTCCCGGAGGGAAAAGCTGTAACACAGCCGACCCAGAGCTCCAGACTAGGTTTGGGGACGGTCGACCCACATGGGAGACAAGTGCCCAAGACCAGGGACATCACCCCGACTGTCCTGGAGCTCTGGAAGGGAGGGAATTACAGCTTTTCTCTTCGGGGAGGGATGGAGACCTTGGCGGGGCAACCTAGGACCGCCGATGGACTTGGGGATGGTCGACTCACATGGAAGATAAGCACCCAAGGCCGGGGACATAACCTCCAACTATCCTGGAGTTCTGGCTAGCCTGTACCTAAGGCCCTATTCATGATAGTTTTTATTTTTGCATTTCCTAGTGGGGATGAGGGTTGTATGGATTGTCGGGCACTCTTTCATCCGAAGGGCGGAAGCACATTTCACAGACCAAAGCACATCTGTGTCTCAGACAGATTGCGTTTCACTGTACTGGTTTTGTGTTGGGGGAAATGCGCCTTCAGCAGCTGAGAGGAGTTATCTGCAATACTCAGGCAAAAAGAGAAGTTCCAGCCTGATTGTGGTGCATCTGAGTGGAAATGACATGGCATCTTTGGGACAGAGAGGGGTCCGGGAAAGACTTATGGCTGAACTGGAGTGGATTTCGCTTAGGTTCCCAAACACTGTGGTGACTTGGTCTCAAATGATTCCAAGGAGGGATTGGAGAGCTCCAGGAAAGGAAAAGGCCATCAACTCCTCAGTGAGGAAACTTAATGACGAGATGGCAAGATGGACCAAGTCAAATGACAAAATTCAGACAATTCACCATGGTTTCATCAAAGGTGAATTGATGTTTCACAGAGATGGAGTGCACCTACCCAAGCGAGGCATGGACGTTTTCATTGTAGACATAATGACCTTTGCCCAGACGTTATGTTGGGGGTTAGGAGGACATCCCAATAATTGATGCACTTACTGGGTTGTGTTGTATTTTAAGAAAAAGGTGAGTAAATCTGTTGACAGTGAGATTCTGTCTTGTTAGCACCCGCATTGTACTGTGTTTTGGTGGAATGTTAAGATGACATCTTACTTATATTTTTCGTTTTCTTTGGTGTAGGTGCATGCGAGTTGTTGTCCAACTACTTGTAAGTAAGCAGCTATACTTTTATACATGAGTGCTAGCAAATAGGTATTCCTTTTCATTTGTAGGGCTGGCACATGTTGTGAGCAGATTCCGGACAATTTGGCATAAATGTGTGGTCTTGGTCTATTTTATTCAAGACCAATTACTGTACTAGTTTCCCTACTTTGAAAAGAAACATTACTTGGTGTTTTAGTCTTTCTCTGTTCTTTGGGCAGTAAACGCTGAGATTGGCACAGTTGGCATGGCTTCACGTAAGATGTGTGGCGAGGAAACTTTCAACTTACTGATGCGGTCTGAGTCAGAGCAAGGCACAGTACCCGATGCAGAATCTGAAACAGAATCTGCTTCTGAGGGGCAGCAAGCAGTAGATTCAGGAAGTGAGTTTTCGGTTGAGGCTAGTTCCGCTCATCTGATGAGGAAGAGAACGAACGGGTACATGCACCTCGCCTGACACTTGCCACACAAACTTTACCTGCAAGGTTAAGGGAAAACATACAGGACATGACATGGCTGATGAGTCAAGCTGGGATCCTGCAGCAATGGCTCAGCCTCTTGTGCCGCTTTTCACTGGAGTCTTGGGGTGCACAGAGAATACAGATGGTTTTGAGCCTATTGACTTTGTCAACCTTTTAGTGGATGATTGGTTTTCTCAACCATATCTGAAGTAAACCCATCTGTATGCTGAACAGTTCTTGAGGGTGGCAGTTTGAGACCCTATTCCAGAGTGCACTCTTGGGTTCCAACTTTGGGTGTTGAGTTGAGAACATTTTGGGGTCTAACTCTGCTCATGGGAATAGTGCGGAAGCATTCGATCTCAATGCACTGGTCAACTGAAGCTTTATTAGCAAGCCCTTTCTTTCCAGCAATAATGAGTAGAGATGGTTTCCTAGCACTGCAACGTATGCTGCATTTCAATGACAACTCTGCAGCATTACAAAAAACTGACCCAAATTGTGATAGGCTGTTCAAAATTCAGCCATTACTCAAGCAGTTTGCACAGCTATTTTCAGAGGTGTATGTTCCAAGCCAGAAAATATTTATTGACGAGTCTTTGATATGGTTCAAAGTTCGGCTAGTGTTCAAGCTGTTTATTCCGAGCAAAAGAGCATGATATGGGATCAAGGTGTACATGTGAGAAAGTACCACTGGGTATGCCTACAACATGAGAGACTACACTGGAAAAGACTCCAGCATAAACCCTCTGTGCTGCCCAGTCCATATAGGGACAAGTGAGAAAATTGTGTGGGATCTGGCCACACCATTTTTCCACAAGGGTCACCATTTGTATGTGACAATTTCTACAAAGGAATACCACTGTTCAAGGAATTGTAGAATGTGGGTACAGTAGCATGCGGTACAATCCGCTGTAACCACAAAGGCTTCCCCAGACCTCTCGTTTGTAAGAAGTTGGACAAGGGAGCATGTATGGCATTGCAGCGTGATTAACTGTTGGCAGTAACATTCTGCGACAGAAGGGATGTGCACATGCTAAGTACTATTCATGATGAAAGTACTTCACTGGTCACTGTGCAGGGGCAGGCTCAACAAGTGCAGAAGCCCAAGTGCATTCTGGACTATAATAGGTACATGGGAGGAGTAGATAAAACTGACCAATTACTTGAGCCATAACATGCAACACAGAGGTCTTGCAAATGGTACAAGAAGTTGGCAGTACATCTTATGCATGTAGCTACGTACAATGCATCCGTTGCATATGGTGCAGCTTCTCCAGAAAACAAACTCACTTTTTTGAACTTAGAAAAAGCAGTTGTAAATTCCCTGACCGTTGTCCATGTAGCAACTCTCTACTTTTCAGAAGAAGAGGATGTAGCCAGATTGGAGGAATGACACTTTGCTGATTATGTTTCTGTCACACCCATGAAGACACAACCATACAGAAAATGTAAGGCATGTGCAAAAGAAGAAGGGATACTCTGATTTACTGTCCCCAATGCCCTTCCATGCCAGCCCTCTGCCTACAGCCGCGTTTTCATTTGTATCATACAAAGAAACTGTATTGGGAGATCAAGTGATTTCCTGAAATGCCCATCATTCCTACAAAGGGACCCATAGGCTCTCAATTCGTGCATGCCTTAGCAAGGAACGCCACTCCAGATCCCTCCACTGGAGCCATCCCATCGACAAGAAGGAAACACTATGCTCACATCACTTTTGCAAGCATTGGCAAGCAATGCTACTTCATGCTCCCTCCACTTGAGTTGTGCCTTGGAAAGGAACGCTGTTCCGGCTCCTTCCACTTGAGGCGTGCCTTACAAAGAAACGTCACTCCTGCTCCCTCCACAGCAGCCGTGCCTCAGAACGGAATGCCATTCTGGGTACTTCCACTTGAGGCGTGCCTTGGCAAGCAATGGTAGTCCAGCTCCTTCCACATGCCTTAGAAAGCAATGGCATTATGGTTAATTCCACTTGAGGCGTGCCTTGGAAAGCAATGGTTGTCCAGCTCCTCCACTTGAGGCGTGCCCTACAAAGAAACATCACTCCAGCTCCCTCCAATGCAGCCGTGCCTTATTAAGGAATGCCATTCTGGTTACTTCCACTTGAGGTGTGCCTTGGAAAGGTACACCACAGGCGTGCCTTGGACAGTAAGGGAACACCATTCCGGTTCCCTCCACTCAAGGAGTATCTTTCAAAATAAGAGAAAGGCAGTTTGGCTCCCTCCCCTTGAGGGGTAAGTGAAATAAAAATGTGAACTGGATACCATCTATGTGGCAGCGATGTCTTGTATAAACCGTACCACCCTGCCATGATTTACTTTTAGCAAAGTTCATTTTTGTATAACTGGAATGTTAGAATGATCCAGATGTGATTGATGTGCCAGTGAGGCAAGGCTGAGCTGTCCATGCAGTTATGATTGCTGCGACTGCACTTTACCATCACTGGTTTTCATGTTAGTGGATGTGTAATTAGTGTGTGTATGTTTGCAGATATGCTTGGTGCACAATTACTGTTGAATGCAGTCACACTTGCTATGCGAGTACTTGACGATGGTGTGAAAGACACCGCCTGGAAACACGCTTGCTATGTGAGCAGATCCCTCACTTGCTATGAGTTTGCAGATATGGTTGGTGCAACATGACTGTTGAAGGCAGGCATACTTCATATGCAAGTACATGAAGTCAGTGTGAAAGACATCACCCGAAAACGAAATTGCTGTGGGAGCGGATGTCCACATGCTATGAGTGTACAGATGTGATGGTTGTGGAGCTGGTGATTTGATAGTGGTGCGACTGCTGGAATGGATGGCTAGCAACTGCAGACACAAAAAGGGATATGCATGGGCAGTAGAGGAGTTGGTGCCTTGACGTGGCTTTTCTGCTCACAAGTTCCCTTTTACCTGAACCAAATCCAACCAATCAGGTCCTGTTGCACTATAAAAGGTGCCTGCAAAAAGGCTTGACTAGACACAGGGTGGTGGTGGCTAATACACAGTGATTAGTGTATTCCCAGAGCATTTGGCATATGGATGACTTACTTGTTTCTGCCCAGGTCAGTGCAGGGCATTTGATCTACCAGTGGTTTAGCCTTTTCCCTTGCGCCCAGGTAGGTGCGTTCAGGTAGGTACACCCACACATGTGAAGTACCATTTTCGTCAGACACCTGTGGGAATGTGGGAAGGTAGGACATGTGTTGTTGCCGGCGTGTCAGTGGTTTCCTGGTGGCATGTCTGAAAATTGGGGTTTTTCCCCTAAATGTTTGACTTTGCCGTGCCATTGCCGTGCCTTGTGGGTAATAACTCCTAGGGCGATTGGCGCAACTCAGACCTCTTTGGATTCCCACAGGTGTCTTAATTTCAGAAATGCATGGGGTTCACCGTTTTCCTTAGTGGCTGCGACACCCCAACCCAAAATCTGTGGGTTACCCACAAAACCAAATTCAGTCCTCCCCTGGGAGGATAGCTCAGGGGCAACGTGCTCGCCTTGGAAGCAAGACAACATGGAGAAACACAGGTTTGATCCCTGGGTCCACGCTTAGAAACCTCTGGGTATTGAGCGCGTTATAAATAACATATCATACCAGTGGTTTCGCCTTTCCCCTTTGTGCCCAGGTCGGTGCAACGACACATCTGAGGTACCATTTTTATCGGTAGCCCTGTGGGAATGTGGCATATTTGTTGTTTTCTCTTGGTTTTGATAATGTTTTCATACATTTGCTACTACACTTTGTTACACAACCCTTTAATTTCTGAAATGTAACCTACATTTAGTCACTGCTTTAGGCACTGTATGCTTTAGTAACCTGCACAAATCACCTATCCTTCAAAAGGTCTGTCTCTGTCCTTTCAAAAAAATGTATGCTTGCCATTCCTCACCAGATTTGTAATTTCAAATGCGTCCGTTTAGGCCGTCAGCATAAAAATCCTGTGTACTATGGCTCAGTTTTTGGTTTGTGGTATTGCTTGCTTTGTGAAACATTACGAACAATGTGTAATTTCCTAACTAGAAGAGTCGGGGGAATGTAGCGGTGCATTGCTTTTCTCAATATTCACAGAAGCCATTACCTTACAGGTGAAAACATGTCTAGCACATACCTTTTTTTCTATAGTTTTTCCAATTTTTTCCCAAACTCTGGAAATACTACCTACATTGACTGACCAGCGCAAATGATCCCTTCCTAAACTTGGAATTTTGTCTGCGTTTCAGAAATGCATGCTTTTCTGTCTTCCCTTTCAGCTTTCCTACCCTCCCCTTCCATTCCGTTAAAGCATGTCCTATTTAAAAAAAAAAAAAAAAAAAAAAAAAAAAAAAAAAAAAGGGAAAAAAAAATCGCCTACCTCTCACAAAACTGAGGGGAACCTTATAAAAATGTTTTTTTGTTTCCACTCAACCTGTTCTTGAAAGCTTAGACAATTGTGAATTCAGAACAGCAAACCATTTGTTCCTAATTTTTACAAAGAAAAAAAACACAGGCTTCTTTGTACCTCATTGCATTGGCATTTTCTGACAACACACAACATTTTGTCCCTTTTTTGTTATTTTCTCACACCCCCTACAGCAAACTAGGAATCCTTGTTGGCGTTAGGAACGCCTACACGTGGGAAGAAAAGGGTGCAAATTTGGCCGCGATCATTAGTTGGAACAAAAATGTTACAAGGAATTGAATGGTGACATACCGAAATGTCCAAAAAAGAGCTCACTACTGGGAGGGGAAACGCCTTGCGTTTAAGGGCTTAATACCAGAATAGGTAATGGCTTCTTGTCAGCAAGAACCTTTATTTTCTCAATCCAACTGTCAGGCTGGGGGTGAAGACTCTGGTAATCAGTCAAGTGCTTGAATTAAGAAACATCCTTTAAGGGTTACTGACATTTAGAGAATTGTGAGCTTTTAGAAGTTCCAGAGAAATAAGGAAGAGGAATCTGTAATTTCCACCAATGTAAACTATGAGAAATCCCATTCTTTAATTACGCCACAAATTTTGTGTTACCATTATGGGATTCCATGTGTTAATATATCTGAGAAGAGTAGTGAACTTAATGAGGTTCATTTCACTGTAAAAACCATAATTCCCAGAGTACTGGGAAGAGGACTGTGAGGCACATGACTGCGGGGTGCAGTCAGTCAAGAGGAATTACGCACACCCGAGGAGGACTGGGAGGCATTAAAAGCCCCTCAGGTGCAGGACATTAGAGAAGGAGACAGTAGTAGCGGTTTTGTATTCTCCATGTGGCAGCAGAAGGCAGGCGGGGAGCAGAGACCCCAGGACCTCAGCGTGTGTAATTGTGATGCCGGTCCAGAGGCTCGAGTTTGCAGCTGCACAGGTCGCGCAGTACGAAGGCGTACCATTTTGCAGCTTTACCCACTGTCAGACGAGCACAAGGGCGGAGGAGTTCCGCGTTCCTGTATGAGCCAGGAAGGCTCTGAAACGGTCATGATCTCTGCTTCCAAAAGGTCAGGGTTTTCCCAACTCCCTTGGAAGCAGATCCATAACCCAGGTTCCGAGTGCCAACCAGTCCCAATTGGGACCTTTTGGACCCAGTCCTGGCGCCAGTGGCACCAGGCTCATAAATATGCCCAGTCCCAGCGCTGGAAGCGCCTGGCTCATAATGCTTGGGTGGACTTACCTGCAGCAGACCATGCTGCTTACTTGCCTGCCAGTTGGGTCTCTGATCCTCTTCTGTTTGGAACTACTTTTCCTGTTGGGTGGGGCAGGAGCCACTCCCTAGATTCAGAACACTGGAACTCTTCTGGAAAGCAGGAACTCTTTTCTTACCTAGGCGTGGCTTTGGAAGGAGACACCTAAGCACTACAGGAGGCTATTTAAACCACACCCGATGGATGAATCTTGCTTTGCGTTATTCTGCATCCTCAGCAGCAGAACGCTCATCGTGTCTTCTGCATCTGATCCTGGGCCTAAGGAAAAAGGCTTACCATTCTGAATCCAGTCTTCAGCAACACCTATAAAGACAAGAAAGAACAGGTTAGCATTACGGTCTTCAGTGACAGCTCTTCACTTACCTGGTCCATCGGCTGTCACCAACGCCTCGCGCTGCATTCCGGCATCTGAAAGACAAAAGCTTACCAACTCTTCGCACGCTCCGGAGGCCTTCGGCGCTGCATCCCGCATCTGAAAGACAAAACAAGGTGCATTTAAAGACATTGGGGAACTTTAATACTCACGTGCCATTACTCCTTTCCACATCTAACCCAGTGGGTATTCCGGCACCCTGCAGCCGCCCCGAACTTGTACCTGCAAAATAAAAATACAGTTAGAGCGCATCGTGAAGCAGGCAACAAGCGCTTACTTACGTGCTTCCAGGCGCTTCTATTCATCACACGGGCTCCATCTTCAACTCACTTCAGCCCGCCATCGCCGGAACCCTGCAAAACAAGAGCCATCATTACTAAAGACTTTAAAGACATTAGAATTACTCGAAACTTACCGTTCGTGCAGTAAACGACGGACAGCAGTCCTCTGAAGTCAAGAGGCCTGCTCCCCTTATCCAGTGAAGAAACTGGTTACAGCACCCTGCCTCGAGGCAGATGGAGAGCACGGCGTTCACTTACCTAAGGTGAGAGCGTTAACCTTTGGGGTTCTACAGGAGAAGAGAAAGGGAAGAAGAGAGAGACATTCAATAACCCAGTTCATTAATCCCACATTTTCTATCTGCAGACATCTTACCCTTCAAGTCAGACATACAGTGCACAGAGGTCCAGCCCAAAGAGCCAGCCGTGTGTTACACATCACCTTTGAAGATACGGTATACGCCCAGTCAAGACCGGCGCCTCTACGGGAATCAGGTGAGCGTTACAGAAACTGACGCAGACTGCAGAAAGTTCTGCAGAGGAGATTGCAGGGCCGTGCAGAGAAACCAAAGCAGAAGACCTGGAGGCAGCAAGGCGAATGGATGCGCATGCCAGTCCCGGTGAGTTCACGGTTACATGGTGACCCCGGAGCGCTCCGTAACCGCCCGCTTGCCAAGTTCAGGCAATTGAATCTCACAATTGAGATTAACAAAGTAGCGTTAAAGCGGGAGAAGTTACCTTTTGAACACACACAAAGCAGATTAATACTTCTAATGTGAATGTAGCGAATTTAAGAAGGTGCAAAGGTAAATTAAGAACTGGATAACCATACCAGAGAAGTGTGAGCCAACAACAAAAGAGGGTGATAAACCTACAAGGAAAGAGAAACCATCATCGACAAAGCCAAAAGAGAAGTAAACCTAGGCAATTACAAAAGAACCAGTATTGCCCAAGCCAAAAGAAGGTGGTTAAGATATTGAGCAATGATAAAGGCTGTTGTCCCTCTAGAAAAGTGGTCCCAGAAGAGATTGGTTTAAGTCCAGATTGCCAAAGCCAAAGAAGTGTAAAAGTGGAGCAGAATCCTTATCAGCAGTTGGTTGACAGAAAAGGGGAGGAACAAGAATGGCAGGCCGGATGCCCTTCTGAAAGAGAATATTCAGAGCGAGAGGAGCATAACCTGCAAAATTAAATCACACTTGGCTCTATCATAATGGAATGGTAGCGTATGGCAAACGTATGTTGTAAGCCATTGCGGGGACCATGTTTTGCGGGGAGTGTGGAAGATGCACAGGTGTAATAAAAAGCACCAGGGAGGTTCTTGGTTTCCTCAAAGCATTTCATATACTAGAGACATTACTAACCTGTTTACCCTTTAGCACAGAAGTATCTATAAGCAGTAGTTTGTTCTGGCCTGGCAGGAGAGTACACAGGTCAGAGAGTGTCATCATACTTTGATCTCTGCTGGCAGAAGAGTACACCAGTAAAGAGAACTTTGTTGTGATAAGCCTGGCAGATGAATTTACCAGGTGGAAGCCATTGAAGTATTGTGATGTGGTTAACAATATTGAAGCAGTTGAAGAATCATTAAAGTGCTCTGGTGTATTAAACCAGAAGCATCCTGACCAGTTAATAACATTAAACAAAGAGCTGTGTAAACTGCTGAGGAATCGTTTAACATTGCCAACCAGGTGGTTTTGTGTACAGTGGCTGAAATACTATTCAAATACTTTTTTGTGGAAACCAATGAACCAAGGAATTATTCTAGGCTGATGAAAAGACGTTGTTTAAAGGTCTTTGTCACAAAGAGAAGGAGGGAACTTTGTTGAGCACTTGTGAACTGTTGGTTGAATACAATCTTGGAACCTTTATTATCAAAGTAGAATAAAGAGACTGGAGCTAGAACTTTGTTAAGAGGATTCCCTGAACCTTTGTTTGGAACTTTTGAACAGAATACTGCTTAAATCTGCAGAAGGGGAATTCCCCCAGACTGGAAGGAGAAACATGGATTGTGATCCGAATTTAAGAATTGCATTGGTTATTGTTGAACTGCCATATATAACCTTGCTGAGTTGGTGTATGTTTACATGTGAGGGACAGAAACCTTTTGTCAGAGTGTTTTCTTTAGTTTATTTGAGGCAGGGAAATCCTTGTCATGGTTGGGATAGTGAGGGGTTTATCCAACCTTTCGAGTTAATAAAATGGCATCTTTTGAAAAACCTTCACAAAGTTGTCCACCTCACATTTTCGACCCCTCACAGTAGGCACAGGCCCATTTAGCTTTGGTGGCCCTTGGTGTGTCTTTGTGTCTTTTCCTTTCTGTCTGTGCAAGGTCGGTCACTGCCTACACAAAGGAAAGCTGGGTAGAATGTTGCCATCCACTAGCGAAGTTCAGCTGTGTCCATGTGTATTGGTCCAAGTTCCGGATACACATATTAATCTTCATGGTGTCCTTTCCCTACTCCATATGGAAAAAATATGCCTGCAGCATCTATGTACAGGTGGTCCTTGATTGTTTGACTAAAAGTGTCCTCTGCCTGGCTACACCCCGCCCAAGTACTCGTGTGCGTTTTGGATATATTAGGCACCATGCTGTTGTGTGGGTGTGAAATGCTCCTTGCCCTCTTTTCCGCATTGTGTAGGATTTAGGCCCCGGCACTCTCAGCTCCTGACTCTTGGCACTATGTTTTCTAGCGCTACACCTTTCAGTGAATCGTGTATCAGGGAAGTTAGAGGCCCATCTCTAGGCCATGTGTCTTTTAGGTCCTGTGGGCACCAGCTTGTCTAAACTAGGTTCATGTGCGGTTTGTTCTACAGCAGGTTTTGGACCCTTCGGCACAGGTGCGCCTTTGGATGCATTCAAGCTCAGAGTGCCAGTCTTCTGCATTTCATGCTGTCCCTTCTCCTGGGCCTTTTGGGGGCTTCTTGTAGATGGGATGGAACTTAAAATAAGCAGTTGAGTCACAGGGTGTACAGCTCCTAGATTTGTACTTGGTCAAGGAAAGGAATATATACTGAAATATTACGATGATCAATAACGCAAAGGGGGTTGAAACCATGAACTGTGACAGTGGGAATCTGACTTAATTTATGCACATTTTCCTTCCTAACTTAAAGAGCACCCCTGAAAAACCAAAATTATTTTTACGGAAACAAAAATCACACACAATCCAAATGTTCACACATATGTTTAGACTAACTGAAAATATTATGCTTCGATTGTTTTCGATGTCCAATGGACATCAGAAGGGGAGGAAGGGGGGAGGTCATAGAATGAAGTGAATGTTATTAAAAAAAGAGATAGATTTTCCTTTCACATAGAAACTTCAGTTTGAACTCCATCGAGTAAATGAAGAGTTTGAATAGAATGTTGGCCTGGGACGTTATCTACAGAACAATTAATCTGGCTTCAGGAAACACACCTAACATCTCTTATTGAAAACAATTGCAATTCAAGCAGTGTTGGGAATTACATTTTACAAAAGGCACATGCTACCTATACAACCCTTTAAAAAAATGATAAAGGGCCTTATTACAAGTTTGGCAGTGTGGTAAAAAGGGGCAGCAATTCCTTTATGTCCACTTTTCCTGCATGCCAAATCATAACTTTTGGCAGATTTACTGCCACTAATATTAGCACACTTTACCTCCAAAAAACAGGCAGATTTACTGTGTGGTAATTCCTACAGACTCCAGAAATGGGGAATTAACACCACTTGTAATCCTGTGGCAACTCCACCGGACCAAGTGGCGGTAAAGATAATTGAGTTTGGAGGATTTACCACCGATTTGCCACCAAACTCGTAATGATACCCAATGTGTTCACAAAATTAGGCACAAGTAATGTTAAAGTGCGACCATGTAAGTTTGACAAAACATGAATCGTATTTTAGAGACATATTGAAGTTATTATTATTTTTAAAAAAACAAATGCATGATATGTTGTTATGCATGTAGCTCACACAGAGGTTACATTGGGTATGTTAAAATACAATTTCTGCAAACAGCATTCCGTTTTTTCTAAATAAAATGCCAGTCTCCACCTCCCCGACAGCCTCCATTGCCCAATTTCAATGTTCCAAGCCTTTCCACAACTGTGCACACTAATACTTTGAAGTTAGAGGTAAGGCTATGTCCTCATTACGAGTTTGGCAGTAATTCTGCTGAACTACCGCCAAACGGAATTACCGTTATCACCACTTGGTCTCACAGATTTACCGCAGGATTACAAGTGGTGGTAGGCGGTTTAAGGCACCATTTTTTGTTTGGAGTGCATGGGGCTTTCAGCAGAGTTGCCAGTGGCCGTAATTCCATCGATGGTAATTCTTCAGCAGTAAGGTGAAGTATTTACCTCCAGCATACTCCACTTAAAGGCCAAACTCAGGATTTGGCAGAGCGGTAAAAGTGATGGTGATTCTGGTACAACCACCTTTTTGCCACTATGCTAAACTCTGAATGAGGCCCAATGTGTATTGCAGTATATATGCAGTGTTGGGACCATGTAGTGATTTTAATATAGATCTGTATGCCTACTGGCTTGCATACAATGCGCCCAATACAAAATACATCTCTTAAGTTTAACTGGTGCAATGGCCACTATCATCTCATTAAGCCGTGCGCTCGATAATGGCTACCAACTACTTGAGCACAGACATTCAAGATTGCCATTGATGTCTTGCATCCTCGCCCATTTGAGGTTCTGAACGGTAGTGCCCCACAGCTGTTGGTGAAAGGTGGTGCTCGTAAACTGTCTTCTGGCCCTATGGAACAATGGCCTCGTGGTCCTGGGCTCAAAGTCATCCATAGTGTGTCATGAGTCACGTATCTACGTTCAGAACTCTTGTTTTTGAGGTTGACAATATTTAAGTACTTGAGTATCTATATTATTCTGTGTGTTGTAATTGAGATTTACTGCATGCACGACACTTCCTGTGCTCGTCCTGTATAAAGTGGTAACCCATTAGTGTATCAGTTCTTTTGTCCGGGATGGCAGATCTATGTAGGTTCATTCTTTCACATATTACCTGGGATGACTCATCTACACACTTCCATGCATGCATTTCTTGCATTGGATGAGGTATATAACATAGGATGATTTGCACTTGAATGTCCCTTGTAGCTCTATTTTTGTGTGGTTGGTATGGCATATTTGGCACATGTGTTTGCTTTGGTATACTTACATTCCATTGATATGTTCCAGGTCTTCTTTGTTGTAAATCTAGTTTAAAATGCACTTCTGATCAGAGGCTGGGCTATATATTTTGGATGCTTGTACTTAGGAATCTCTCTCAAAACATCTCTCCTCAAATCATCTGTGCTGAATATTGGTTGTAGGTTTTTAACAATTCTAGCTAGCTGTGGGAATGCTAGATGATGAATGCCCACAAAGTGTATTCATTTAGTAGTTCTATCTCTTAATTGTAGCATGCGGTCACTGAGTATTTTCAATGCACAAATTCCCTGACTAATAGTTTGACAGAGTGACCCCTTTTGCAAAAAAGCACGCGCAGTGTGTGGCAGGAAGATAGTCCATATCCTTCTATTTGAACATATACCATATATGAAGCCTGGTTGTAGAGAATAGATTGTTTTGTGTGGAGTGGATGGAAACTTGTCCTGTGCATGTATTTGTTCCTGTACAGTGGTTCCTGGATACAGTGGTTAGTAGGTGGCTGTTCCTTCCAACAGAAATCATGGTATCCAGAAGTGTACGTTCGTCTTGGACTATTCCATTTTGAACTTAATGCAGTGGTGGGTGCCGTTCAGAGGTTCATGGAATTGTTTTAGGGGAACCTCCCCTTACGTACACAAAACAATCTCAGTCAAGTAAGTGGTTTCTGGGATGGTCTCAAAATCTGCCATAAAAAGGTTATCATACGGACGTAACCTTACTGTGCCCATTGAAATGTCATTTTTTGCAAGGTGTTTTCACTGCAAAAACATCTTTCTGTATGCAGCCCTGCAGACACGCAGTAGCCACTTTTAAAACAGGTAAATCATGAAAAGCATAAAAAATATAGACTAACATACTTCCAAAAAAAAAGGGAAAAACTGACTCAGAGGATGGGGTATCCTTGCTTCCAACCACACAGCCCCATCAGAAGAGGAACTTTATGGAGAAAATTAAATACATATTTGAAATTGCATGAACTACTAGGTGTAAAGAAATATGGCCTACAAAGGGATTTTAGAGTGAAACATATTTTTTAACTGCCGGATAACGGTTTTGAAGGACTAGGTTAGTTTTCATTAAGGTCATGCACTTTTGTTCGACTATGATTGAACCAATTATTTTTATTATGGGGTGGGGTACCCCAGTAATCTCTCCGTCACTACCCTAAACCCCCACTTTGCCTCCCCTCCTCCACCCATACACATGTAAACAAAAGGGCACAATCAAATTTAAAACTTTCAAAAGTAAGTATTTTAATTGATAAGCCTGAAAAATACCCCTTTGGGGGAAGGGAATACATTTTTTACTCCCAACTTCAAAACATAGGGATTAAACATATTCCCAGTGCTCCAGATAAGATTTTGAGGGGCGGGGGAGGAGTATTTTACTCCCTATTTTTAAACTTTGAGAGTAAATGTTATTTTAAGAGAGTAAAAAATGACTTTTCTCCCTTGCAAGAGAGTAAAATGTATGTGACATCCAGCCGACGTGTGCAAAAACAGTATGGAAATCATTACTACGCTGCAGCTTTCTGCATTGTGACAGAATACCCCTTTCATTATTTCTCCAACATCTGGCCATTTGATCTCTTCTGTATATATTTAAATGTTGAAAACACAAAAACCTAGCCAATTACATAGTAAAGCAAGCATGAATTGTATTGTGTGTTTTGAAGTTCAATAGCAAAATTGCCTTTTGACGTTTAATGAAAGTCCTCATTTCCTGGAGCTGCATGCCAATGTTATCTAACAACAGTGCAGAGAGGCAAGCACTCCATGCTAAATTTATATATCTAATCTCATGGTCAAATGGTTATTTATGTAGCGCTTTTGGCAAAGCACTGTGCATATGACATATTTATCACAATCATCAACAAACCAAAGTTGGTACTCCTTTATTGACCTTGAAAGGATGAAAGGCTGAGTTGGCCTTGCCGGGATTGGAACCTGCAACCTACAGATCACGCACAGATCGCTGCAACGAGTGCTCATCCGGCTGAGCTATCTTACTGGCTAACATCCTTCAAAGGTCAGTTAACTGACTGAGGTATAATAATCACAGTTCCTAGATGTTGGACGAACCATGTATAAAGGGCTACAAAAAGTTAAATACATATCTGGATTATCACAGGGACAGGTTTTGCTGAGTTTCTATTTCAATTACAAATGTAACTTTCATTTGTTTGTTTTTGAACAGTGCTTGCACTTCCAGGAGAGTCAGGTTTTGGATGTTTTAATTGTAGACTTGGAGATTTGAGAGGCTAGAAGACCTTTGATTGGTGTAATGACAATCACTCACCGTGAACAAAGACTCTGCGGCCACTGACCATTTACTATAATGTACCTCACTGACTGCAAGGTTAAATGGATGTAAATTAGACTTTACATAGTCATCATTTTACACACTGTTTTTATAATTAGAGTATAAATTAAATTATAAGTGTACAAATTATCTGCTTTCACATGATTATGCACATAACACAGGAACTCTGAAAAAAACAATTATACAATACTGGTTTGCTTTTGGAAAAAAAAGCATAATTTGTTACAAAATAGTAAATGAAGTACTACATTGGCACCACAATATACAATGAAGTAGACCAGATGGACAATAAAAAGCTACGCACAAGTCACATTCAAATGATTCTTACCCATGTTTAAGGAGCATCTGAACAACATCAAAGTGGCCATTGCGAGCAGCATACATCAGAGCAGTCCACCCATTCTCAGCAGTTTCATTGATAATAGATGATGAATGACTGAGCAGCACAGAGAGGCGGTCCCTGTCCCCGAGGGCAGCTAAATTGTGCAATTGAGAAATAATTGCCTCCTTGGGATTTCTTGGCGTGTCAGCCATTTTATTGTAAAAAAGTAATTTAAAAAAACGTATTTTCAGAAAAAAGCATGAGACGAAATGAAGAAAAAAAAAACAGACCAACAATATGTATTATTAAATTGTTGAACTTATTTTTCCATTTTGTGACCTGTGCTCAGCCAATCAGTAGATCATGTTCAGTTCAGGGTGGTAAGGTACCCAGCGTGGTAAAGTGTTTTCCAACATGGTGTCTAGGAAACAAAACGAAGTGCGATACACATGTTTACATACCACATATCATAAAATGCAACAGTGAAATAAAGAGAAGTTTTTAACATAAGCATACAGCATATTTAATTCAACAAGACTTGTAATTGGCAATTTAAAAACATATGTTTTTAAGAGTACAATTCTGCAAATGGTAATTCCACACAGTAAATACACTAATTCCTTTGGCCTTACAGTGGAGGATTTACCTTCGGTATCATGCTGGAGGCCATTCATCATCTTTAAGGTCAAACTCAGAATTCGGAGGTACAGTGAAAGCAGTGATAATTCCACTACTGCCAAAATGAAGTGGTAACAGAATCACTGCACCACTGAACTTGTGATTAGGCCCATTGCTTATTACCGTTAGGCCTATGTGGTAAGTCAGACAAAGAAGACGGACAAGGAGGACATGTTTGAATCAGATGTTTATTTAGAAAAGTAAAGAAAACCTCTTCTAAACTCTACCTCTACGATGGGTTCCCTACTCTAATAAAGGGGGTTGCTCAAATAAACTTTGCCCTCTGTCAAAACATACACTATCCTAACATCTGCCCTACCACTATGAACAGAAGGAAAGCCAATGCAAGCTTTAGCTTAGAAAAGGGTTGTTCTCCATCTTGGGTACATCAGTGGTGGCTGGATTTCTGTGCCCCACCAAAGAGTTTTCAAAGTCATTTCCAGGTCTTGGTCTGCTAGCTCCAAACAAACAAATAAACAAACAAAACACGTATTTCAGCTTTCTCTTGGCAAAACCCCAGCCTTATCAACCAGTCCGAACAATGTTTAGTATATGCCCTCTCCAGGAATGAATTCTGCTTATTCAGAAGGTTCTTCTGATCTGGATAGAAACATTTTTACAAAAACCAAACTTTCTCTTTATGCCTGGTTGGACATTTCTACTTTGAGCCTTGTGTAGGCGGTCTCTCTGGCCAGCGAGACCTGCATTTTCGACCTGGCTCTGGGCTGCGCGTCAGCTTTCTTCTGTTGCTTCTTCCTTTACAGGTCTACGGCATCAGAAGTAGAATACCGGTAATTCTCTTTTGGTTTGGCTTTGCTTCCTTTCTCAGTGGCCCCAGGCTCGACAGGGTCTCCTCCTTGGTCAAAGCCACAGCGTTCCTTTGGCTGCCTTGGGTCACCACTCACCATCCTGAATGCGTGGCTCTCAACTTCTGTTCCTCCTACGAGGGAGAGACTCCATTCTATGCATAGGCTGCACAAGCCCAATTACGCCCCCTTGCTTTTCGCAGAACTTATCTAAAAATGGGCTAGAAAATTGATATTGGTTTTAACATTTTTATGTTCCTGCATTTCTTCTATTCTACCTGTTCTGTACAGAAGCACTAGCACTTTAGAGGTGTTTTTCCCTACCAGGACCACAGTTGCACTTTTTTGAATGTTTACTCAACATACATGTGTTGTATGTAATTGACAAAAGATTAACTGGTTTTAAATGGTTTTGTATTTTGATGTCCCATCAATAAAAGCTTTTTTGTATTTATTTAAACAGTTTTGCAGTATTACATTGTTAGGAGGAGTAGGAACCTTTGTTGTTAGAAATCCTTACTTGGTCATTCCTTGTACCCAGAGGGATCTCCCCCAGTCCCCTAGGTAGGGTATTGCGCAGCAGCCTCACCTCCCTAGTCTCAATGGGGATGGCTCTCTTGGGGACTAGGGACACATTCCCTGGGTTTGTCACACCTAACAGAAAACACTACAGTTGAATTAGTCAAAACAGATGGATGGTTAGGTTTATTGACAATGCACAATGAGGCATCACCTCAGTGTGGTATGGGGAAATGTCACAATAACACTACAGAGAGATTTAAGACTCAACACTCAATCTTTGTAAAGTGGACACTGTCACAGATGGCCTCAAGAACACACCAACTCTCAGAGACAGTTTGTTAGGCAGAAACCTGGGCAGTTCCCTCTGGGACCACTGCAAAAGATTTAGGACTACAGGTGTTTGGCAGTAAACCCACTTGGTAGCAGTCTGTACCAGACAGATTCACTTGGTAGCTGTGGCTGAGCAGTCAGACTTCCCTCAAGAAGAGTTAGGCAGTATACAGAGTATTCACAATAGGTCAAGAGAACACAATAGGACAAGTAAACACTGACCAGGGCTTGGCGTAAAAGAGATAATTATTTAAAACCACAACTAGAAAAACACACAGGCACTAATAGTAAGCAATTCAAAAACACAGTCACTAAAAGATATACACTCCCTTAAAAGAATATTAGACAAGTCTTAAGTAAAGCCCCACTTATTTTCAGACAGCGGTGAGCGCTTAACGTAGATGGCACTCTAATAATTCGTTTTTAAAAAAGGGAGAGAAAAGCAGAGAATAAATTTAAACAGATCCCAACACTTTTTCACGAACACAACAAGAGAGAAAGGCAAAGTAATACCGTGAATTCAGAGTCAGTAGGCCGGATCCGTTTTAAGAGGATCAAAACGAAATGTGTCCAAGGTCACACGGTTGCAGTGCACAAAAGTCTTGTAACGGTTCAAAAAGGAGTTGGACCAAAGAAAGGGACCAGTTAGAGGGTCAAGGCGGCCAGCCCAGTCCAGAAGGTTAAGGGGTTATTATTACCTTGTACCAATCTTTAGAAAGGGAAGCCTGGCGGACACGGTACCTCAAAGTGGTGAGAACACTCCAGCGGGGGCAGTTGTTCCTGGCAGCGGATGCAAGTCGGTGCTTCGTCCGGGGGAAGACAGGATCTCGTCAGGGGGGAGGGAGAGACCGGAGTCCGTTGCACTGCCACGGGAGAAACCAGCCGCAGAGTTTCTCAGGTACAAGGAGCGGTCTGTTGATTCGCGGTCCAGTGGTAAGTGGCTATCCAGCTGCCGGGGTGCTTGGCACGGGCAGTTCGACCACAAACCGGTCTGGGGAGCGAAGAGAAGAAGGTAAACTGGTTGTGCCCACCAGTCAGGGGAAGAAGCCTCTCCAGCCAGGAGATCTTCTCGGTCGTCGGGAAGTGGTGAGTCGGTTCCGCAGGGCTTCACCGGGGGTGTCGTCGTGGTAGGTCGGCTCAGCTTCTCCCTCGTCAGATTCTCAGGTCCTGTGGCGACTTCTGAAGTTCCAGTCCCCAAAGCCCTGCTTTTATGCAGCATACCCCCATTCACTCAGCCTAGCTGTCAATCAAACATGCTAAGTGGTGAGCCGGCCGGCTCACCACCTGGGCCAATCACACAAGAGTGCGACTTGAGTTACCAAGGTAACTCAGTCCAGGGTGCCTAAACCCCCTCCCGCACCCCCTGTGGTACCCAGACAGAGTGGCACCACTTTTGGAGGATTCTGTGGAGAAGCCCGCCAAAAAGTGGAACAAAGGCTCGACTTGGGTTGGAGTCACAGAAGAGAACACAAATGCCATTTTAGAATCGAGTCCTGGCAAATAATACCAACCGGTGAATTAATATTAATTAAATAAACCGGCGGTGTGTTCGAGGCTATGAGAATTAAATAATTAAAGTTGGTAGCCTCGAACAATGGGAAAATCCCATAGGGATATATTCGCGGTCGAATATAAAAAGTAGTTTCCACGGCCACCAGCCAAAACTCGATCAGGGGGGACGGAGATGTGCCCCCTCGACTAACAGACCCCGGGGCAATCGAATTGCCCCGACCAGTACGTCCACAATATGATGGTTTGTACTGGTTTCTGTTAATAATTTGGGACTAGTAAAGCCAATGGTGACTTTACATGCCCTGGGAGACAGAAGTCACTCCCAGGGTATGGAGTCTATGGTGGGGTGTCACTATGACACCCCTGTGTTACTGCACGGAGGGTGCTGTGTAACACACATAGTAAAAACACATGAGACCCTATGGAGTAAAGGACCCCATTTTATTTTATTTTACATTTATAAAGCGCTCACACAGCCCGCAGGCATCGAGGCGCTGTTAGAGGAATTGTTTATTTTTCTTAGTTGCGTAATTGTGTTTTTTTTGTTTTTTGTCTTAGTTAGGTATTTATAACGCGCTTAAACACTAAGAGGTTTCTAAGCGCGGACCAGGGGATCGAACCTGTTGTTGCTCCGTGTCGACTTGCTTCCAAGACGCGCACGCTGCCGCTGTGCTATCCTCCCGAGCCCATAAACCACATTAACAGTCAAAGGAACACCATAAATCATGTCCAAGAGTGGGAGAAAAAAAGAGTCTCACTCTTCGCAGGAGAAAAAAAACAAACTCCAGAAATCCAGCAAAGCTGCTGGGGGACACACTAGGTTAGGAAATTCAGCCTCAAGAGAGAATTCTCCCTAACACAGTTCAATGGTTTTATTTGAGAAACTTGAAAGGCGCTCCCTCACTCTCTCGACTCAAGCAGAGGTTCCTTCCCTAGCCCAGGGATCACTCAACCCCAGGATAACCTCCAGAGTTCGATAACCCCTGCTGTCTAAAAAGCTGGCGGTCTACAAGTGATGGCCAAAGGGCAAACACACTTTCTATCTAATTCCCTCTGGGAGTTGAATCCTAAACTAGGCCCTGCAAATTAATCTGTACATGCTGGGGAAAAGGCATGGTGTTTGGTGCAGAGGAGGGCCAAGTCCAGAGCAGCTTGTGATATTCCAGGTGGCAACGGTTGGCCATGCCACCTGGAGTTCATCAACGGCTGTACTGCCCTGCCATGGTGAAGTACAGTGGGGAAAGAACACTGTTTGGCGCAGAGAAGGAGCCAGTCTAGCGCAGCATGCGATATTTGAGGAAGCAGCGATTTGCCACGCCACCTGGAGATCATCAACTGGCGTACTATCACCCCAGGGTGAAGCCCACTGGGGAAAGGCCGCAGCGTTGGCCGCTGCAGGTGTTCAGTGTCCAGAGGTGAAGAGTTACTGTATCATCAAGCCACCCTGCCAAGGTTTCCACTCTAGCGGTAAGTGTTACGCTTGAAACTTGCTAATCATCCCACCAACTATAGAATTCAAAGGCACATATGGGCGAGTTCATTGTACCTCAGTGTATATTAACGGGGGACGTAATCGATCCAAGATGTCCAAGAGCAATATCACCAAGATAGGTTCTCAAAACGAAGTCCATTAAGGATGTAAATGTACTAATCATGGAGATTCAAGACAGGTTGCAAGGCATTGATGGTACAAACGCTAGCAGCAAAAGTGAGCGGGGCTCCCAAGGCTTTTGGGGGTTTAAATCTAATCTAATAAATCAGTGAGCCTGCCAAGCAATGACTAGATTGAGGTCAATAACGATCGCCCCAGAAATCCCACCTTCAAACAGATTTGGCATGCTTGCTGACACCGAGACCAAGGAAGTGACCCTGGTGAAAAGGATTGAGGTACTCATACTGTAAATACCCAAATTAGAGATATTAGCTGTCTATTCTGTGTGTTTCGGCTGTGAAAAGAGAATTTCTATTCAAGCCTTCCCTGCCTAGGTCCCAACCGCCCCTCTGCTGTGGGTGTGGCTGCATCAAGAAGAAAGACCTGGGAGAAAGTTAAAATAAGTTGTGATGTATATTGCTGGGGAAAAGGACATTCAAGTACTCCTTTTGTCCCAGGACAGCGTGAAAGCCAACACCAAAGTTAAGAAGAATGGCATGACGTCAATATTAGAAAAATGTGACAAATCCACACGGAAAAATCCACCTAGAAGATATCAAAACAGTGGAGTAATTCTCAATGACCAGTCAAGCAGTAGCTCTTGGTCTAACCCTTATACGAATCGCCCTATATAGAAGGGGCCAATGAGAACCATGGGTTCTAAATGTGTCTGGTCCAGGGGCAATTTGAGAATAAGGAAGCGCTCATAAATAAGTCTATACACAGGCTGCACCATGTGAGGAGGTGCATATCTATCATAAGAGATGACATTGTCCAGTGCATGTGTAACGTACCCCAAAATTGCAGGTTTCAATCTGGAACTTGGATCGACTGGGTTCTTACTTTTTGAGAGTGGGAATGTGCAGTGTTATTTCCTTAGCAACCGAAACAATATAATAAAATCACCTGCTAGACTGGACCTAGCAGGGTTATCCGATATGTGCAACACAACCGGCTTTGTTTACCATGCAAATAACTGGTAGTGTTGGTTATTCACTGTTCCATTGTACCTGTGTGTTGTGTCTATGTTATTCTGTTGAGGGTTCTGTATTTGGAATGTACAGGTTTCTGTCGTCCAATAAACCAATTACAGGTATGTCATACCTTGTTTTCCTTCTTTGCATGGTTTCACGTGCAAAGCGTGGCCGTCACAAAATGGTGGACATTGGTATGACCCCACACCAGGGGGACTGTGGGTTGATGTGAGGTAAATTAGGCATATTTCATTTGTTCCCCCAGACCCTCCTGAGAGGCGTGATTTTGGTATGGCCCAGGAAAGGTAGACCTCTGCGGAGTGATGTAGTGGGAAGCAGAAGAGACAGGAACCGGGGTGGGTGCTCTTGCCGGCACGTTTACCTCTAGAGCACTTAACAGGCCAGTTCGGGCTGTTCTTGCATGGTCTCCCACCCTGGGGGATTTCGTTAAGGTGACGTGAGGCAAAGCGTGGCAGGGCGGGTTTTGCCGCCAGTCTGCTTGTCACTTTTGTTCCGCCGAACATAGCGTTCACCAAACGGAAATGCCTAGAGCAGGTTTTTACTTTCTGTGGCTCAACAGAAAAGAAGTAGGAGGGGGATGCTTCATTTAGAAAGGGAGCATTACCCCTTTAAAGTTCTTCCTTGTTTTGGTTGGATTCCTTCGAATTCCATTACAGTACTGTTTTCATGGCTAAATATATATCAAGGGGTTTAATTATCCACATTAGGGCCCGTGTTACTCATTTCGCCCCAGGTGTTGGGTGTGAGGGTCGTTGTCGTGGCTGTACCAGATCATGCAGAAGCTCAGCGTCCTTATAGGAAAATAAGACCCCCGTTTGAATAAAAGAGTTCGAGTTGGAGGTACCCATGGCAACGCTGTATTTGGGTCTAAGAGGGAGCACCTGTCCCAGGCAATAACAGTATAGTAATTACACATATTATGGTGTATGTTGTACGAGGGTGTATGACGAGATAGTGTGCAAGCTCTGTGTCAGTGGCATTTAGTTTGGGAAAGCATCTCACTGGGGCAGCTCACGAGGCAACCCATTTCTTGAGGTCAATGGTGGCCATCTAGTATTTTTCTTTTAGCAGTGTCTTTCTGACATTACACCATAGTCTGGGCTAGTAAACTGAGATCTCCCAAGTTCGAACACAGGTATGTATGTTTTAAGCCTGCATTAGGTTCCCTTCATATACTGCACATTTAAGGGGAATTGCCACCACATTACCCATGTTATAATTCACTGTAGTGTGGCCGTTTAGCCTTTCTCACCATCACAGCGTAATCGGGCTAAGGAAATCTTTACTTCTTACATGCTCACATAGTTTTGCACAGAGCGGCATGTTCGGTAAATTTGCAGTGGTCCTAGGGACTAGGGTGCTAATGTGTACTCTAAAGCTTCATTAACCAGCAGAATGTTTTTTCTCAAAGGGGTTCATTTTCCTTGGCCATCTTAAAGCTGGTGGCGCCCAGTCATCTTTGTTGAGGTAGCTCTGAGTGTCAGAGTCCGGAGCCATTTCGCAGATATTAATGTTGTGTATATGTTTGTGTGGTAATAATATGTGGTGTGGTAAACTGCAGCTACCACAGGAAGACTCCATTGGTTTCCTATACAAGAACTTTTTGACATGAGGAAAGCATAGAAGCACCGTTAAACATTGAGAAACCTTTTCTGTTTTTATTCTGTAATCCTTACAGTATGTGAATAGGGGAAATAGTCCACAATTAACTTGGCAGGTATGCAGGGGCAAAAATGTGAGCCCAAATTACTGGCCATAAGCAAGTGAAGTGTGGGACTCTGTTCAATTTGTGGTGAACGGTATTGTTAAACATTACACGATTCACTGGTGTGACAATGTTTAGGAGTTTTTAGCTGGCTTGTAAGGCCTTCTATTTCAATGTTAATAGACTCTGATTTCAAGGGGGACCCACTAGTACTTAGCGGGTTGAAATTTTGTATGAAAAGGTTTTACCTGTCATTGTTATACTGCTGATCATTATTCTGCTGCCATAATTATTTATTCAATATTTATTATAAAGTTGTACCTGTTCACCCAGCCCTCAAGGTAAGGTGCATGTCAGACCTTTTTACGCACAGAAATCTAGTCAAATAGGCCCTTTTAATTCTTCCTTGCATACAGCTTACACATGCTATTTATAGCAGCACCCTCATAAATCTTGGAGGTCAGTGGAGACAGGGGGTCCACACAGTTGCTTGAAAGAAGCAACTTGGATGAGTTCTGGTCTATTTTTTAACACTCTTAATGATTATAAAAAGATAATACTTTAGAGTCATGTAGAAGGGAATTTGTGTTTTGTTCATTTCATTCAACTGCCTGCATTTCGTAGGTTACAGTGTTATTGAAGCATTTTGAATCATGATCATGCTTTTCACATCGCATTAGGACAGATGTAGTATTGTGTAAAATGAAAATGGTCTTAAACTAGCACTGCATTTCTGCTTCATTTTCCTCTGTTTTGATCAGCTTTAATAGAGGCAGCGCAGTTGCAGCATCATGGGCATTTCATACTTTATTTTTTCATCACAGAAGCACATCAATTGCGTCTGATATCTCGAAGTTTTGGAAGAGCCTCCCAGCAAGCAGATGTTTGGCATTTGTGAGAAGGAAACGCTTTTGGTGTTCTATATGACGATGTGTTTTATTTAGTCTTAGTGCATGTGCATGCATGAAAGGGCACTGTACATAGTTTGTGGTCTTGGAGAGCAAGAATGAGATGGGCATCTAGACTGAACTTTACTTTAACTCCCATTCTAACCACCCACCCACCGCAAGCGGGTATAATGGATGTAGGTAGAAGCAGTGCTGTATATATTTTCAGTGGCACAGATGGTACAGGTAACTCTGAACAGGACTGCTATATATTCAGGCAAAGTAGCCTAATTTATCAGCAGAGCTGCTATACACATCATGGTACAGTGCCAATTATTCACAGTGCTGCCAATTGCATCATGCCCGCATTTCTTAGCAGGACTGCTATGTTTTGGGACAGTACCTGAATTTCTTAAAAGAGCTGCTGTATTGACAAAGCACGAACATGTGTTGGCATTTTCTGCAACGGGCTAAAATACTGAGCAAGAACATTGTCTGAGCTCCTCTTCCAACCGGTTTCACTACAAAATTCCTGAATCCCATTACTGGGATGTAGAAAACCTTACATGGAAATCAAAAAATGTACCCCAAAGAATAGATGGGGAGGGGCATTGGGTAGGGGTATTTAATAAAGTGAGTGGATGTGGAGGGGGTGTGCTGCGAGCGGTCTCCCCCTGCTTTTTAAATACAGAAAATGTGTGCAGGATTTTCGACCTCGCAGTAAACAATGTGGTATTTTCACGTAGATTCTTCCCACCACCATCCTGAGCTGGTGTGATGCACACTGGCAGACAGTGTGAGAAGATGGCAATGCGGTCATATACTTCAATCCCTCCTACTCTGCCTTGCGCTTTTCAAAACATCTGCTTCTCCCATATCACATTACTGAATCCCACTACTTAAAATCTAGCAAATCAAGCCTCATTATGAATCTACTGACTCATGCAGCATAGTCCAAACAGGCTGAGACATTTTGACAAGTCAGTTTTGTAAGGAAAGCCTCACTGCCAGTGACCTAACCCTATTTGCCTTTCCAAGTCAACAGCTTTTTGGGAAAGGTTGCTCAGTTGGTCAATAACCCTGCTGCAGAGATCATTGTGTAACCTGTTAGTTCAAATCCTGTTGATAGGTGAGCTGATGCATCTGCATCAGAGCTATGTGTTTAAGATCCAGGTAATGAAGGGAAGCGCCCCCAAATTCAGCACGATCCTCCCCGCAATGAGAGACAATAAAGGACTCTCCCGTAGTGGGAATAAGACCAAGACAGAGTGCGGGTGAGCGTAAGTGGGAGTTTATCCAAAAATAAGGCATGCAAAGAACTCTGCAACCTACGAGAGCGCTCTGTCTGACAATCGCAAAGACAGGCGTATTTCTAATACAAGAAACGTCATCAACACCTAAACACTATAGGGGGCACAAGTTAATTGGGATTGGGTGGCGTCGACTAACTATAGGTGTTGCTGCAGCGTGGTTGGTCTTGGCGTGACGACGTCACTGGTCACCCTCGTGGGTTGGGTTGGGCCTGGCAGGCCAGCTTGAGGTCATCCGAGCGGTGTTGGTATGGTGGGGCAGCCTGTGACAATGACGAATACCTTCCCTGTCTCGTCTGCCCTAGGCCATGCACACTGCAGTTATTCAAAAAACGACATTTACTTCATCAATAAATCGCTCGGTGGTTCATCTTATAAAATAAACGCAACACATGAGGAATGCACCTCGTGAGAGGTCTGGTGGTTGGAGTGAGATTTACCTGTGTCCTATTGACCGGTATTTCAGGTCACGAGACTGGGCTCTGGGCCTGGGTCGAACGATACATCTCTGCCTGCTGCGTTAGGAGTTATTACATAAATGGGTCTCTGTGTCTTGTCCCAATGATGGGGATCGTCCTTGCGCGGGGTCAGGATTCTTGGGGGGTTTGTGGGATTTATGAGAGGGTGCTGGTAGATCAGTGGGTTCAACCGTGGGTTTATTACCGTGCTGTAAATAACACAGGTGGCGGCCTGTGGCCTTGGTTGCGGTGCCGGGGCCCCTGACTCTCTGAAGTAACGCCAGCTTGGTTGGGGGAGGTGAGGGAGCGCGGCACAAGTCTTAGCTGTTTTTATCTGGCAGGCTTAGTAGGGTGGGAGTGGGAATGGCCTTGCATATATCCACAAAGGTATTTTCCTCGTGCGTTGCTGATCAGTGAATGCAGAAGTTTTACACTGTTCTGTTTTATTTCGACATTACGTTAGCCACACACATGTATCAATATATATATCAATTTCACTATACGTTTGTTTACTACAGTCGGTTTCAGTACCTTTTCATTACCTAACATTACATTCACTACATTGTGCGCGTATTGTATATACATTAGACGTTATACGAGGGATATCTAGGTTATGGCCTACAGAGGTTGATGCTCGCCGCTTTGGGTGATTAAGAAAACATATATGAGTTCAAGTTTCTACATAATATTGAAAAAACCCTTTTACAGATAGAGGTTACATGTTTGGTTAACATCTTTCTCCGTGGTTATAGCAGCACTAGTCCAGACCTGGAGGGATATCATATAACGTTACATTTTAATAGTGTATTCACATTTTAAACAGAGGTAGTTCATTAATACCAGTACTTGAATTATTTTCTACTTTCTTCAGATAGTGATGCTTCAGCTTTTTTTTCCCCGTTACCCCGGCCTCGCGGTCTGGGTCATACGGGGTGCAATATTACATTGTGACTGATAGAATGTTGCCGTGTTGGCATCTCGGGTTTAGCTCATCTCCGACTTTCTCATGGGAACGCGCTCGCAGCGGATCTGCCAGGGCTGCTGAGGCGGCAGAGATGCATGAAAGGCCCTCCAAAGGTGGGGGCCTCGTTATAGTGTGCTGAACTCACACCATGTTTGCTGGACAAGATGGCTTTTAGACCTGACTGAATTTTGGGAGAATGCAAGGAAGGGATGAGTGTGGGCAATGTCGTCGGCGGGTGAGCCCTCCTCCACCTGGGCCCGGGTGGCATGAGGGGACGCCCACTGAGCCATGGTCCTCACCTGGGGAGAAGGCTGTAGGTGAGGAGGGCCGTGTGGCCGGTCCTCCCCTACATTTCCCCCCTTTCGTTACTAAAGTAACGAATTCTTTAGCTCTTCCAATCTTCTACACTCTTGCTCCTCTATCACTGCGTTATCCCATGCGGGGGTTCCTTTTCTAGGCATCCATGCTCTGCACACCCCCCTTAAACTCTCACCTCTCCTAGCATACTCGTCTGGTGTACATGTTAAATATATACAGTCGCCAGTTTCTTCCAGATCTACCCAGACCTCCTCATACCATTCCAGTTCTACGTCTCGTGGTTCTTTGATAGTGGTGTGCCATAGTTTATCTACTATGAACTTATCACGGCACATAGGCACTAACTGGTACCTGGGAGTGTTATCTGTTCCTGTCTGCACATGTACTTCTTGTGTTGCCTTAATTGTACCACCAGAGTTGCCCATTGTCACCATCATCATTGCACCGTTAGGAACTGCGTTAGCACAACATCGGAGGCCCACCTGGCACAGGCAGAACATCACAAGGAGGATCACCACTATTGGTATCAGGAACTTCATTGTCACTCCAAGCCATGAGGGAACCCAAGAGAAGATATTGTCGAACCACGAGCTATCCTCAGCTCCACCTTCCATTTTCATCTTCTCGCCCAGGTTATGTACTGCTTCAATAACGTGGGACAGGGACCCATTTTCTGCGTCTTCGGAAGGTACGAACGTGCAGCACGCACTTCCTATTTTTCGGCAAACACCTCCATCGATCGCTGTTAACAGGTCTAGAACATACCTGTTCTGCATGGTCATTAGTCGCAGAGCTCGTAGTTCCACCTTTATTATGTTGAACCCTTCTTCAGTGTCATTGGCCAACTGGATCAGTTCCCACCGTGTGATCTGGAGCCATTTTGCATTTGCTCTTGCTTGGACACTTGATACTAACGAGGCAAAGAATGTTTCCACGGAGCTGAACAGGCGATACCTGTCTGGGATCTGTGCCAATAAATCAGATGATGCTTGCGATATGTAGTTCGAGGCTCGCTTGTTCCGTGAGAGCTCTTCTCCTTTCCCTCCGGAGGACAGGACATAAAGGTGCGCTTGTGTAGTTGGAGAAGCTACATCCTTGTTCAAGTCTCCTTTCATCATGTTACTTCTGTCAATGTGGCTTTCTGGAATCACCATTAGTGTTGAATGCAAAGTGGCCATTGAGCAGCTACCACTCCATGATTGGGGAAGGTGCAAGTATGCCTTGTTTCCGCATACCCAGTATGCGTCCATTAGTGCTGCTGTTCCTTTTTTCATGTCTGGGATGGTGAGAGTTTTGTTACAGTTCTTATTCGTTCCCATTGCCATTTTTCCTTCTCCCTTGAAACATAGTTCGTTTTGTATTTCACTTTGTAGCTTGAAGGGTTTCTCCATCGCTGTTACCCATGTTAGTTTAGGGATGTGTTCTTTCCATATTGGCAAGCACGTTTTTTCCATCCACCGCAACTTGTCCGGTTGGACACCTTTCAGTGCTTCTGCCTTACACAGTACTTCTTCGTCTCTCCATTTGTTTTCGGAAAACAGTGTCCCTTGTATTGCAAAGAAAGGTTCTTTAAGACAGACCACTCCAGACGCTTGTGAATAGCATGTTTTGTTGTTCTGTAGCATTCTGAAAGAGACATCGTGTGCTTGAAAAGTGTTCTTTATTCTACACAGCGTGAGATGAAGGAGACATTGGGCATCCACAATGGGCAATTCTCGTGGTAACAACACTTTAGGTGTGCCTGATGCATGGGGGATAAGCGAGCAGACATAGCAGCTCTCATTGGTTGTCTGTTTGGCTGTTGTGCTCATATCTGCATACCATTTATTTGCTTGGTGAGGGTGTCGTGGGTCTTCCATTTTGTCTAACCCTAGCCCATAATACTCATCATACCCCTTTCCACCAGTCTCTCTTCTCCGCCTACTTTTCTCCCTCCTTCTGTACCTTTTCGTTATAGTAGGTGAAGAAACAGGCCCCCCTTCCTCCTTCCCACCCCCCTTTTCTAATTCTTCATATAGGGACTTGTGTTCTGTCATCATAATCACTTTTCCATCCTCCTTAATAAACAAGAGATCGTTGTTTGGAATTGGGGCGGGAAGGATCGTGCGGTTGTTATATGTTTCAGGTTGGGACATTGTGTCATTATTTACATTTTTGGTTCTCGATTGTGACAGGACAGCAGTGGGTGGTGTAGTATAGTATCCCCACACAAAGTGTGATCCATCCCAGACCAAGAAATCACCTTCTTTGATACCCACAGTCGGAATTGTTTTCATTCCAGGGGCAAGGGTGGTGTTGTTCCCCCCTCCCCCCTCGTTCATCTCAGTAGAGATGAACGCTATGACCCAGTGTAATACTAGACAAAACATTGAGATGAAGAACACAATAACACACATTGATAAACCACATTCAAATGAATATGTCAATCTAGCCACTAACATTTCTCTAAATCTGACACATCTATTAGTTGCAGGCTGCCCATTCGATGCCATGATAAATCCTGTTTGAGACACAAAGGTTCATTAAGTACAAGCATGTAAACATTTCCACGTTGTAACGTTTCGTTGATAAAATATAGGATTGGGTGAGGGAGGGGGTGTGTTGACAGACAAGGTAGCCTTTCAATCATCATTATTCGTACCTTACTTAATATATATATATATATAAATAAAAAAAATGACAGTTTAAAAACAACAACAATAAAAAAAAACATCACGCAAAACTTTCAAAAATTGTAATAAAAAAGAAAATTTACATATACATATGTACATGTTTAGTCCAGGACATTTGTCGCGCGCCAATTGTGTTCACTGTTCATCTCATAATGCACACAAAATTCCAATCATTCATTCCGCACAACTTCATCGTCCGCTGTTGCCTGTGCCTCGTCCTGCACCTCACTCTCCGCAGCGCTGTAAGCTTTACGGACGTCTGTCAAATGCACCCAATATCGCAGGCCCTTCACCTTTACTGCTGTGGGCGTGCAAAACACTACCTCATAGGGGCCATGGAAACGTGGTGCATTCCACCTCCGCACAAAACTTCTGACATATATAAGGTCACCAGGCATTAGCTGTAGTGGTTTTTCAGGCAGCCTCTCTGGTTCAGTCGCGTTCCCCTCCTCTCTTGTAGAGGGGGGGGCTAGTTGCTTTGCAATTACGCGCGCTGCCCGTGTCAGTTTTCGCAGGTATTCTGTGAACTCCTCCCCCAATATAGCTGCGCTTCTGTGTGCATCAGAACGCTCACGGAGAGGCGAATGCGCTGTGTGCATTCTTCTTCCCGTGACGATCTCGTGCGGGGACAAATGGTGGTCCTTACTTGGCTGGTTTCGCAGTTCAAACAAGGCCAAAGGCAGGCAGTACATCCAAGTCTTTTTAAGGGAAAAACAAAGTTTTGATAATCTGCTTTTTAACAGCCCGTTTATTTTTTCCACGACGCCATTACTTTGAGGATGATAAATCGAACATAATTTGTGCTGTATTCCCAATAATGTAGTCACTTCTTTAAATAGTTCATTAACAAAATGCGTCCCGTTATCTGAGCGAATAACGTCGCAAATTCCCCAGCGCGGAAAGACTTCCCGCACTAGGAACTTCGCGGCGCCCTTCGCGTCAGGGCGGGCACATGGGCCTGCCTCCACCCACCTCGAAAATGGACATACAACCACAATCATGTATCGAGCCCCATTACACCTTTCTCCCATGTCTACATAATCAATGTGGAGCTCTCTGAATGGGCCACTTGGTTTTGGTATCGTTCCCCTTAGTGTGCGCAATGTCATACCTGAGTTGTAAATTTGACATGTCGTGCATTCTAGAGCTAACCTTGTGACGTGTTCCTGGAGGCAAGGTGCAAACCAATCTTCTTGTATCTCTGCCATTATGTGTTTCTTTGCGTTGTGTGCGGGAAAGTGTAGTTGTTGAAATGCTATTTCTAACAGCGTAATTGGCATTACCACTTTTCCTGAACTCTCTTGTCGCCACAATAAATCAGTCGGTGATTTGCTGCATCCCCTCTTAGTCCACAGCAATTTTTCTTCTGCACTAGCTCCCTCTTGCAGCTCTATTATCTCCTGTGTGGACATCATGTTGTATCCTGTGGGGACCTCTTGGCTTGCTGTGTGGTGCAACATGTACTCTCCTATTTCACCTTTCTGTAAATATGAAGCTGCTTTGGCAGTGGCGTCTGCTGCCGCGTTCCCCAAAGATATAAAATCTGTATTTGTGGTATGGGCTTGGCATTTTACGATGGCCACTGCCGTGGGGTCTTGCAGGGCCTCAATCAATTCTTTCAATAATTCTGCATGCTGAACTGGCGTTCCGTCTGCTCGCCGAAACCCTCTCCGCCCCCACCGGGCCAACCCACCGTGAACTGTTGTTGTCATGTATGCTGAGTCTGTATATATGGTTACTGCGCACCCCTTGGCGGCATGCAATGCTTCTATTAGCGCTATTAGTTCTGCTGCTTGCGCTGAATAGTGTGATGGGAGGCGGTGTTGTACTAGTATCTCATATTCATCTTCCTCTAATCGTACCACTGCCATACCCACATGCTTTTCTCCTGTCTCCATGTCTATTGATGCTGACCCGTCCACAAAATACACCTCACCCTCGGTCAGGGCATTTTCAAAAATCACTTGATCCTGACTTTCGTCACCTGTGTACGTGGCGCAGTTGTGGTTCTGCATGTCCTCTACGGTGCATGCCTCTGTGATAAATGTGGCTGGGTTCACTGTTTTACATCTTACTATATGGATGTTAGCGCTGGACAATATTATCTCATATGCTGTGGCGCGTTGTGTTGTCAATGTACTCTTTGTTCGCTCTAATATTGCAAAAAGTGAGTGTTCCACAAACAGTGTCACCGGGCAGCCCATCACTATCGTGGCACTTTTTTCAATCGCGAACGCGGCTGCAGCTAGGGATTGCTCGCACGCGAAATGACCTTGCATTACTGCGTCTAGGGTGCCGCTATAGTAAGCAAGTGGTTTGTGCCCTAAAGATGTTTTCTGTGTCAGTACTGCTGTCATCAGTGTTCCTTTGCAGTGTGAAAATAAGAAGAATTCGCGCCCATAATCTGGGTTTGCTAGTACTGGAGCGCTTGATATCAGCTCTTTTAGTGAGTCGAATGCTGTGTTCATCTCCTCTGTCCATTCTATGTGTTTGTGTTCTTGTTGTGCTTCTTTCAGTGCCTGTAACAAGGGCCTTGTGTACGCCGCATAGTCCAATATCCATGCTCGGCAATAGTTACACATACCCAGAAATTTCTGCATCTCTTTTACTGTTTTGGGCTCCCCAACTGTTCTAATCGCCTGTGCCCTGTCTGGTATGATTCGCTTGCCATCCTTTGATATCAGCTGACCCAAGTATAGGACCTCTGTCAGACAGTATTGTAACTTCCCCTTGTCCACCTTGTACCCTTTGTTGGCCAATAATGTCAGCAGTGTTATTGAGTCCTTTCTGCACTCTTCCTCAGTTTGTGCACAAACCAATAAATCATCAACGTACTTAATCACTGTGCTTTCTACAGACAAATTCCCCAGATCTTCATGTAGTACCCTGTTAAATATGCTTGGGCTCTCGCAATATCCTTGTGGTAGTCTGCAGTGTTCGAACCTCCTTCCTCCCAATGTAAATGCTGTTAAGTACCTACTCTCTTCTGCTAAGGGAATCGAGAAAAATGCATTTTTTAAGTCAATTACTGTGAAGTGTGATGCTGCTTTTGGAATGTTGCACAGTATTGTCGCCGGGTTCGGCACTAAAGGGAACTCCTTCATTACCACATCGTTCAGTGGGCGTAAATCTTGTATCATCCTCCATGAACCCCCCTTCGCCTTTTTGATTGGGTAAATGCATGTGTTGCATGGGGAGTTTGAGGGCACTATTATACCCTGTGCTAGCAGTGCATCTATTGTCTCTCTGATCCCTTCTTCTGCTTCTCGCGACAGTGGATATTGTTTCACCCGGGGTAGTATTGCTCCCCGTTTTAATTTTATCACCACAGGCTGAACTTCATGCAGCAACCCTACATCGTGGGGGCCATTTGTCCATAAGTTAGTGGGTACTGAACTCATGTCCTCATCAAAAAATGTGTGTGGTGCTCCTACTACCGCCATTAATTCAACTTTAGTTTTTCTGGCTGTAACTACAATGTCGCAGGGCATTGCTAGTTCCATCACTATTTCACCATCTCCCTCAGTGTCAGAAAATAGCTCCTCGTCCGAGAGCTCTCTCAGCGGGATATTTGCATTTGTACACAATACTGTCCGCCACTCGCATCCTTCCATGTCAACACCAATCACACATATTCTGTTTGTTGATACATGTACTGCATGCAAATCCAACGATAGTACTGACCCAAGAGCAGTGTCAGGGCTTGCTATGGGACGAAAAAGGAATTCTGCTGGGATCCTCCACTCCACCCTTTTTAGTTCTGGTACTATGAGAGCCAATGTTCTCATACCTTCAACAAACATCTCCTCATTTCTTGGTACCCCTCTGATCTCTTGCATGATTGTGTGGCCATGTATTACTGCTAGTATGCGGAGGGGGCATATGCCTGGCGTCGAACATACGATGCCGCTCCCTGTGAACGATATTGTCATATTTAGTTTGCTTAGGAGATCTCTCCCCAGTAAGTTGATGGGAGAGTTTTCATAGTACAGTAAGGGTGCTTTCACTGTTTTACCCCCTACTGTCACATCCAATACCTCTGTGTAAGGAACTTCAATTACAGCCCCAGAGAACCCCTGCGTCTCTAACGTTCTATTAGATAACGGGAACCGGCCCTCTCTAATGCATGATTTCTCCGCTCCCGAATCCACCATGAATATGAATTGCTTGTCTCCTATCTGCGCTCCTATCAATGGTTCCTCTGATGCATTGTGGGTCGTAGATAGTACTGGACACGCAAGTGCTCTCTGTGGGCTGTCCTATGCGGGGTGTCTCATTGCCCCCCCCTGATCGAAAATGTTCCCCGAAACTACTGACACTCCACTGTACGGTGCGGGGGCGGGTGCCCCATTAGCTACTGTGGCGAAAGTGTTACCAGGTGTGTAGTGCACATTGTCATTATTCTGTGGGAAGTTTTGTGTTCGGTACTGATGTCCGTGTAGTTGTGCGTTACCCCTTTGTACTACATTGTCTGGTTGCTGGTATTGTCCCATGGGGAGGCCGTAGGGGCTTCCTGGGTGGGGGTGTCCGTACTGTTCTGTCTCTTGGAAACCGTTGTTTTGTCTGCTCCTGCATTCTCTTGAGTAGTGCCCCCATCTCCCGCAATTCCAACAGCTCCCCTGTGGACCTCTGGGACCCTGCCACCCATTTCCTCCCATTCCTCCATACCCTTGTCCTCCCCTTCGACCCCTGTACCCACCTCTTCCCCCTCTTGGGGCCCACTCTTGCCACGTTGGACCTCCGTTCTGCTCCTGCTCTGTCCACTGTCGTTGTCCTTGTCCTGCCCAATTCGCTGCTATTCTTCCTTGTATTGCTATTTGCCCCTCCTCTCCTTCCTCTACCTCCCTCATGAGTGGGAGTCCCGCTACCGCTGCTGCGACCTTCACCAATTTTGATTGCACCAACTTTGCCTCGTCCGCCAACCTTTTCTGTGCTACTTCCCTCTCTCTTTCTTTGATCCGTTTACAATGGTGTACTATTATGCTTTGGATCTCTGGCCAGCCTTTTGCCTCAACGCCTGCTATTTTATCGAGTGCCTTTTGCACTTCCTTTGGGAGTCCTCTCTTAATGATGAAATAAAATAGAGATGTGGATTGGTGCCAGGGCGTACCCGTTTCCGCTCTCCACATCTCCTGCACCCGGAGAATGTAATCCATAGCGTCCTCCCCGTCATTCATGGTACATTGCATTACTGACTGCAAATCAGGGGTATCTGGGAAGGTTTCCCGCAGTGCGTCCCACACCCTTGCTCGCACAGTGTTAAAAGAAGCCCCATCATGGCGATCACACTCTAAAGTTACAGCTGGAAAACCCGCTTTAGCCCATACTCTGTCTGCCTGATCCCCTACTGCGGATACTAGTAGGCTCTTCACATCGCCTACTGCCAGCGGTATACCGGCGGTATGTTTCTCAAATGCATATATCCACTTGCTTGCCCCTCCTGACAGCTGAGGTAATAATTTCATTAAATTAGCCTTATCCATCTGAGCCCACGGTATATAGTTTGGCCTCCCGCCCCCTCTGTGGAGTAATGGGAGTTGTAATTTCCCTTTTGCCGTTGCAGCTTCCTTTCCCTTAGCCGCTGCTGACTCCAATGACGCCATCTTCCCCACCCTATTTCTTAGTCGTCCCATCCATTCATCTTCTATAGTCCCCAGTGAACATGCACCATCTAGCTCCTCGCCTTCTCCTCCTACTGCCATGCTCAATCTATCACTCTCATCCACCCCTCCTCTGACGTCACATAACAAGTCCTCTCTGATCCCTCTGTCTCGTGAGACATCACCAATGCTTCCTTCTGCTGTTCCCACTTCTATTATTCTTGTCGGTTCTTCCTCAATTCTGAACAGTATTTCCCCCTTTTTCCATCCCTCCTCAATTTGTCTATTTTCGCTCGACGCTCTAGACGTGCGTCCAGATTGTGTAGGGGCGCATGCTGTGCGTTCACATATGTCTTTTATTCTTGAGAGTTCATCCCTCGCCACTGTAAGCCTCGACTCTAAGTCACTCGTTAGCTTCTCTATATCCACCCTCTGTGTGCCTCCCTGGGCGCGCTCTCTGGTGCTTTCGTATGGTGGGGGTGCAGTTGGTCTTTGTGGTGTGCTGGTCGACGGGGGAGGCACATAAATCGGGTCGCTATATCCTGCTGCGGGGGCTGGTTTAGGTAATATTGGGTACAACGTAATCACCTCCGCAGGTTGTTCTGTACTTAGCTGTTCCTTTTCCTCTCGCGGGATCATTAGTGGATTATCTGTGGTGGAAGGTAAATCAATATTTGGTGCTGGAGCTTTGGGTGGGGGTACTTCCTCAAACAATCTCCAGAGATCTAATATCTCCTTCCTATTCTGCCATTGTTTCCCCTTATACTTGAGGCAAATACATGTACATACCATATCAAGAACGCTTTTGTCAAAAGACCCTCCTTCTGGCCAGATCTGGGGCAACCCCTCCCCTTTCAATTCTGTTAACCACTGATCATGATATTTATTTATGCGTTCAGCATATCCCGGCAAGCTCTTACAAATGTGTGACAAGGGAGTTTCAGCCCCCATCCTCTAGATCGCTAGCACTACCGCGTTCACCTTCGTTACTTTTTATTAGGTGTAGGTATGCGTATGTATACCCTTATGGCACAGACAAGAGCGGACCTCTCAAAATTATCACCCACTGTTATTCACTGTACAAATCCCTTCTCACTCACCATATCTCATCTCCTTCCCATTCCCAGGCACTCTTATGTGATCTCACTTGCAACTGATCAAGTACTGGTTATGGCCACACTCTCTGGCACCACCTCGCGGCCACCCGTTCGTCTCCAACACTCGTACGGTGCGCGCACCCTTCACAATGCTTTCCACTCACACTTTTGTCTTTTTCCTCCCTTTCCTCCCTAGCCAGCTGTCCCTGTTTTCCTGCTAAGGTTACTGTGTTCACGTCTGTACGTGCCACTACTGAGTCCCCACTTTTTAAGATGTTCTACCCCCTTTTTTTTTTTAGTTTTTCTACAAGTCTAACTACTTTATACCCTTCTCATTTTCACCCCCTACCCCGTGGAAATGGAAAAAAAGAAATAGAGAGAGAGCACAATCACTAAAAAATATTCCCGGTGTCTCCTTTTGCTAGACACCAATAACTTATTTCTGACTTCTTCATATATTCCCAGTACTAGTCTAGATAGCACTATGCGGCGCCGCCTTCCACCCCCTTTCGGAGCTAGGTTTCCGTCACTTCTACCACTTCACTTATTTCTTACTCCTAATGGCCATATGCAAAAGAAAGAATAAAGAAAGTTTCAAGACCCGTCTTTAGTAGACCTCCGCAATTCTCCTCCTCTACCTTTCCCCGTTCTTCTATTCCCAATTCCCCTTCTTTTCCCCTTGACGATCACTCGCACTCGGTACTCACGTGCCCGTCTTGAACCGATACTCTCCGAAACTGGGTCCGTCCAGGCGGCGTCACCGGTAACTCAACGGTCAGCCCCTGGCTCCGGCGAGCGGCACTCAAAGGGGATTTTTTTCCAATCGGGATCCCGTACCCTTTCTCATTGAGTGCGCACTTCTTATCGTGCCGGTCGCCTTTGGCGGACGGCCTCCCGGAGCCGGCTCACCGTGCGTATCCCTTCTCGACCGGAGATTCTCGTGCCACAAGGGGGTCGTTTAAAAAGGAGTTAGGAAAGAATAGTTTGGAGATATCACGTCGGGGTCACCACTGAAGGGAAGCGCCCCCAAATTCAGCACGATCCTCCCCGCAATGAGAGACAATAAAGGACTCTCCCGTAGTGGGAATAAGACCAAGACAGAGTGCGGGTGAGCGTAAGTGGGAGTTTATCCAAAAATAAGGCATGCAAAGAACTCTGCAACCTACGAGAGCGCTCTGTCTGACAATCGCAAAGACAGGCGTATTTCTAATACAAGAAACGTCATCAACACCTAAACACTATAGGGGGCACAAGTTAATTGGGATTGGGTGGCGTCGACTAACTATAGGTGTTGCTGCAGCGTGGTTGGTCTTGGCGTGACGACGTCACTGGTCACCCTCGTGGGTTGGGTTGGGCCTGGCAGGCCAGCTTGAGGTCATCCGAGCGGTGTTGGTATGGTGGGGCAGCCTGTGACAATGACGAATACCTTCCCTGTCTCGTCTGCCCTAGGCCATGCACACTGCAGTTATTCAAAAAACGACATTTACTTCATCAATAAATCGCTCGGTGGTTCATCTTATAAAATAAACGCAACACATGAGGAATGCACCTCGTGAGCGGTCTGGTGGTTGGAGTGAGATTTACCTGTGTCCTATTGACCGGTATTTCAGGTCACGAGACTGGGCTCTGGGCCTGGGTCGAACGATACATCTCTGCCTGCTGCGTTAGGAGTTATTACATAAATGGGTCTCTGTGTCTTGTCCCAATGATGGGGATCGTCCTTGCGCGGGGTCAGGATTCTTGGGGGGTTTGTGGGATTTATGAGAGGGTGCTGGTAGATCAGTGGGTTCAACCGTGGGTTTATTACCGTGCTGTAAATAACACAGGTGGCGGCCTGTGGCCTTGGTTGCGGTGCCGGGGCCCCTGACTCTCTGAAGTAACGCCAGCTTGGTTGGGGGAGGTGAGGGAGCGCGGCACAAGTCTTAGCTGTTTTTATCTGGCAGGCTTAGTAGGGTGGGAGTGGGAATGGCCTTGCATATATCCACAAAGGTATTTTCCTCGTGCGTTGCTGATCAGTGAATGCAGAAGTTTTACACTGTTCTGTTTTATTTCGACATTACGTTAGCCACACACATGTATCAATATATATATCAATTTCACTATACGTTTGTTTACTACAGTCGGTTTCAGTACCTTTTCATTACCTAACATTACATTCACTACATTGTGCGCGTATTGTATATACATTAGACGTTATACGAGGGATATCTAGGTTATGGCCTACAGAGGTTGATGCTCGCCGCTTTGGGTGATTAAGAAAACATATATGAGTTCAAGTTTCTACATAATATTGAAAAAACCCTTTTACAGATAGAGGTTACATGTTTGGTTAACATCTTTCTCCGTGGTTATAGCAGCACTAGTCCAGACCTGGAGGGATATCATATAACGTTACATTTTAATAGTGTATTCACATTTTAAACAGAGGTAGTTCATTAATACCAGTACTTGAATTATTTTCTACTTTCTTCAGATAGTGATGCTTCAGCTTTTTTTTCCCCGTTACCCCGGCCTCGCGGTCTGGGTCATACGGGGTGCAATATTACATTGTGACTGATAGAATGTTGCCGTGTTGGCATCTCGGGTTTAGCTCATCTCCGACTTTCTCATGGGAACGCGCTCGCAGCGGATCTGCCAGGGCTGCTGAGGCGGCAGAGATGCATGAAAGGCCCTCCAAAGGTGGGGGCCTCGTTACAGTGTGCTGAACTCACACCATGTTTGCTGGACAAGATGGCTTTTAGACCTGACTGAATTTTGGGAGAATGCAAGGAAGGGATGAGTGTGGGCAATGTCGTCGGCGGGTGAGCCCTCCTCCACCTGGGCCCGGGTGGCATGAGGGGACGCCCACTGAGCCATGGTCCTCACCTGGGGAGAAGGCTGTAGGTGAGGAGGGCCGTGTGGCCGGTCCTCCCCTACAGTAACATTCAATTGTAACAAAGCAGACTTAGCATTTAACTAATCAAAAGGACTACTAAAATGTTCAGTTATTCGGAACACACACCTCTCATCGGGATAATACAATTCCTGTGCTTTTTTAGGGCTCCCACTGAAAACGTTGACTTTTTTTTATTTCAATATATATATATATATATATATATATATATATATATATATATATATATATATATATAGATATAGAGAGAGAGAGAGAGAGAGAGAGAGAGAGAGAGAGAGAGAGAGAGAGAGAGAGAGAGAGAGAGAGAGAGAGAGAGAGAGAGAGAGAGAGAGAGAGAGAGAGAGAGAGAGAGAGAGAGAGAGAGAGAGAGAGAGAGAGAGAGAGAGAGAGAGAGAGAGAGAGAGAGAGAGAAAAAAGGGGGTTACTTTTTTTTTTTTTTAAATCGGCATTTTCGGTGGTCGCAGTAAAGACGGCACAGTGATCATATATATCCCCTCTCATCAGGCCTTCTATACCTGTAATGGCTCGGAACACGCACATCTCATCAGGGCTGCTATTCTTGTAATGGCTCAGACCTCTCATCTGGGCTCTTATACTTGTAATGGCATACAGTGCTGGTAAAGCATCTGCATTCAAGCCAGTATTGAATCTGGTGAGACACACCTCTAACTCTAAAATTTCCAGCCTAATGGCCAAAAGAAGATTTGCGGTGTGCTCGCAGTGTGTCTTGTTGCGAGTTGTGAAGAGGTCCTGTGCGTTTTGCACCATGGGACCATTGATTTCTGCATCACTTTACTGGAATCTAAGTCTGCTTTCTATTGCTCTGAAACATCAATACTGCCTGTATTAACACTGCGCATGCGCGGAATGCTGCGCGGTGTGTCTTGTGTCCTGTGACCAGCGAGCGGTGTGCAGGTGACTGTGCTACTGGGTGAGCCTTCACAATTTGTCTTTAGCCTGATCTGAGGCTATTTACTTATCTGTTTTATGGACTTTGTTGATGGCTTTACTCCTAGTTCAGCTTTTGCACAATGGAAATCGAGCATTGGATTGGTAATTGAACGACTGATCTGTAACTTACTTATAACTCTGCAGCTCCAACGCCGACACCTGCTAGTGACCTGATTCCGCTTGATGCATCGCAGATAACGCTGACGCCAACACACAGCGTATCAACACTACCGGCTATAGTGATTGAGCAAAGCAGGTTTTACTGACTTCCTTCCTTTTTTCCGACAAAAGAAGTGTCTGCAACTGCAGGGCTAAACCCTTGGAGCAGCCGCTAGTGTTTCATCGTATCGGAGTGCCAATTTGTGGTGTGACTGGAACTGCGGGGCTAGGCCCTAGGACCAGTCGTCAGTTCACTTCTACTTGCATTTTGTGCATCCATCTGTTTTATCTATACGCAGATGCGCTATATGGTGGAGTGATGCCATTTTAGGAATTTGGTCTATCGTGTTGTGACTGGAACTGCTGGGCTAGGCCCTTTGACTAGTCGCTAGTTCATCTTTATCTGCACTCAATGTAAGCTTTTGAACAGCTTAAAGGCTCACAGTGCTCAAATTAGGCATCACCCAGTGGGTTGGCAATCTATACCTTTTTCTATCTACTCACTCAAATCAGGGATGCCTAATACTCTCAAGACATCAAGAGCCTCCTTTGTTCTCAAGTCAACGCCGGCTAGATCAACACCAGCCTACGTCTTAAAGCGCAAAATGTTCAATTAAACGCTGGTTCATTCCGAAAAGAAAAAGTGCGCAGGTGACATTCAGGATTTCTGTAAACCCTCAACTAACAGTTCTATTGCTATTATGGACAGAATTCCCCAACTGTCGGACAGTATATCTCCATTAGTAGACATGATTCCGGTACCATTTAATGTTACCATCACTGATACGCAACTGATTTCAGCTGAAGCTACAATAACATTAAATCTACCCTTAACTACTGAAGCTCCAGAGGTTTTACAGTTGCCTAATGCATTATTACAACCTGCCCCAGCTGTGAACAATTTGCAGGAGGAGACTCAGCCCTCTCACGACCGCATGGCAGCAGCTCATTCTATACAGCAAATTGACAATAGTATAAATACTGTTGGAAATATTTATCTCATTGTGTCATCTTCCTTATTATGTTCGGAGCCTAATAGTTTGTATCAGTAACCCAGTTTATTTGATAATTCTGTCCAGTCTGTTCACTCATCCTTTTCAAGGTCTGCCATCAATCGCTTGGTTTCTCGGAGAAACAGTGAAGTGACTTCACCCAATATTTCACCAACAGTTCAACCTCAATCAGTTTTGCTTGAAATAGCACTTAATGCAATGAATAGGACCATCGTTACATTAACCAAACTGTTTGAAACGTTAGAATGTAAAATACCTGAGCAAGCTAAGCAGATAGATCGACTGGTGGTATGGATGTGTGAACTTGTGAATGGCATGAATAATGGGCTGATAATGAAGGATGTGAATAATGGACTTGACCCTGCACTCTTGGCTGGCATCAAAAACCAAACAAATTTGTCCAGAATTCCTGTTTTTAATCAAACTGCTGTACCAGATATTGCTCGGATTATTGATATGGGAGACAAAGATGAGTGTGAGTTGAGTCAGCCGTTTACGTCTGGTAGTGTGAATGACCATCTTAATAAAGCTCTTAGACCCCCTCCTTCGCCACCAAACAGTGAGGTGGAGCCTGCATTTGATCTAGGTGTTGGACCAGCTAGTATTGGTTCAGAAAATGATATGACTTTGATTGAAGACTGGGTGGAACATAAGGTTTCGTATGGTCTATTCAATTCCAAAGGCAGCAAGGAAAAATGCACAGCAGCCCCTCGAATGACAAAAAAAAAAAAGAAAATCTAAAAATCAAAAGGGTCTGTCATGCACGCAGAGCTAAAACCAATATTAAACAGTTAATTAAGAGTTTAGCATCTAAAAACAAAATGGTTTTCGAAGGTCGTGTAGTTATATCGAAACAGCAGTTGGTCAACAAACAAGTAGACGTTGTTAATGCTAATAAGATCACTGAGGTGGAGGATTATCCCCCCATAAATGATCTTGTGGCTTCCATTTCTCTTGATAAAGTGATCGAGAAGATAATTGTCACACCACAGATTAATGCTTCGGAATCGTACTTGCCGATTAAGATTGCAAAACAAGTCACTTTTTCAGTCAATGACCATGATGAGAGTACATTCTCTGTTCTGGTTGACATTCGTGAACAAATCGAGAGATCGATTAAACAATATGTTGCTATACAACAAACCAGTTCTGATATTGCGACAGCTCAACCGCAAGAGCTGTCAGACAATGTTGATATTGGCACGAGGCACCCTACATTTCACACAGGTGAAGCTTCCATGGGGTTGGTTGAAACTCAGGTTGCTGATGGGCAAATAAATTGGATGTAGAATTAAGGTTGTAGAATTATGAAGTTGAAAAAATAGCTTCACAGAAAACTGATGTTATCCCAATTTGGAGACACACAAGATCAATCATCTTGCAATTTCGCCACACAGTAACTCAAAAGACAAATCAACTTCCTATCCACCCGATGCAGACATCATCCAACATCCTAGCCATATGATACAAAACTCAGTCAGTGTGCAGCTTGAAGAACAGATTGCTAAGGCTGTTGAGCTATAAGGCTGTTGAGCTCTATGTAAAACAGAATTTTGCTACTACGCCACCTTTGACAAAAGTGGACACTTCAGATTCCTGTAGAACGGTGCTTGAGTTTCCGTGTGATCAAGATCCGTCAGCCAGGAAAAGAGGTCATGATGGTAATGCCGAGGGTCGAGACAACCTTAATTGTCGGGTGGAAAGGGTGGTTCAACCACATATTAAGTAAAAGAACTGGTATAAGTTTCATCGTCTCATTCTGAAATGCCACCCAAGTCCTTATCCATCATATGTGATGAATAGGACGAGCATTTAGGCCCTATGTGAAGATGTGAGCTCTCTACAGGAGATCACCTCATCTGACTTTGAACAAGTTGAAGTTATCAGTGACAACGATTTCTCAATAGTAAGAATATGTTTGCACTCCAATTTAGTTAGAAATGCCCTTTAGCAGGCACGTATGGAGATATTTGCCCTTTGGTTCATGCTTGTACGAGACCCTGTCACGATGGATAATAATGGTGAGCAAGGACTAGGGTAAATGCCTTATTCCTCAGTATCTGTATTTTCAGAAGCATCTGCACAACACAGGGAACGAAGCAATATAGACCATGGCTCAAGCATCGACTCATGTGATAGAGTGCTCAGGCCCAATTTATAACCAACAGCCAAATATGATTTTTACCGTATTTCTCTAATTAGTTGTAATACCTACCGGTTCTTCCATTTGCTTGGCTAAAGCGCAGGTTTTCTTGCAGCGCATGACATCTTAGTTCTGCAATGAACTTGGTTACTTCGACAACCAATATGGGAGGGTCACACTATCATATTACACGCTGCTAAGTCATCTGCCCGTGGTTGTCCTTCGTCTGGCCTTTTAGATGCCATAAAAAAAAAAAAATCATAAGAACTGGCAACTTTCCTTTTGGGCTGCTCCCAATTTGTATTTACTTATGATGAAATTATCCCTTCCGGGGAGCGTGGTAGCCATTGTCACTATGTATCGGATAACAGGGGGGATAACAGACGATGAATTCTTCTCAGATCTGGACAACCTGATGAATGCCATTGTTGAGGCAAGTGAATTAACAAATGTTATATTGATTGGAGATCTGAATTCACAATTGTTACCTATAAACAACTCTCAGTTTAATCTATCGTGTATGAGGTGGAGGTCATTAATGCATGACAGAGGGATGATAATGTGCAATGGGGCTTTGCCTGGGGATATCCCTTCTAAGGTTACATGGCAAAGAGGATTGAGTGAATCAACAATTGACTACGCCTTTGTTGACTCTCGAACATTTGAGGTGGCAGCAAGCTTCAAAGTTATTACCCAGATCCATAGTGATCACAAAATGCTGAATTTAAGTTGGAAGGTGAATAATCTGGTGGTTGAGTGGGCTCTACAAACCTTCAAACAACCAATGCTGGTAAACAATGCTAGAACACGCTTTGCATGGAATTTATATGCATTCACTTTTTTTAACAACAAAGTTGAGAGTGCTTATCGTGATGGCATTGCAGCTAAGACCGATTATACTTCCTATCTGCAGGAACTCATGCATAACTCAGGCTCGTTCGAATTCCTTGATACATCACAAACCCACAGATGAATTTGACGCTGCGGTTCAATGCAAAAAATCCTTATTGAGCAAGCAGAAACAGATTGTTGCCGCCTCGAATTCGATGAACAAGCGTGAATTGCTAAGATCATTGCAATGCCGATATAAGAATTGGCTTTGCTCCCATCGAATGGTCATGATGCAATCTGATGGAGAGGCCATGTTGTGTAGCATTTCTCAAAAAAACACTGCTCAAATATGGTCTCTCATCAATATTGCAAACAGTGCTGCTCAAATGGCAGTGCAGTTGAATGGGGTGAATTAGGAAGAGTGTGTGCTGATTTTAATACTCTCTATACGAGATCACCATGTCATCAAGAGAGACTGATCATTGAGGCGACAAAATTTGAAGTTTTATTGATTTTAGAGGAAGATATTTTGTTTTTCATCAACAAACTTAATAACTTGCGGGCTCTAGGCCCCGATGGGCTATGCAATTTAATGTTCAAGCAGAACCCCATCCTCTGGTCAAAAATTATGTACAGTGTATTCAATCAAATAGTAAAAACCAATACAATTCCTCTATCATGGCGTTCTTCAGTGATCGTCCCCATCTTCAAAAAGGGTGATCGCTCGTATCAAGGCAATTGTAGACCAACTACGCTTTTGGACGCACCTGGTAAGCTCTTCTCCAAATTTATCTTGCGAGATTGCAACAAATGGACATCAGATCATCATAAGAGGCACCCCTTCCAAACTGGCTTTATTCCAGGCATGGGCACCAGCGTGAACCTATCAATACTCTCTTCAATAACTGAACATCATTGCTCTTTGAATCAACCTCTATATGTCACCTTTGTCGATCAATTTCAAGGGAACTCTTGTTTCAAAAACTGCATCAATATGGGTATCCCTCAATCATTGTATCCCTCATTGTAGCTCTTCATACAGATAACACCATACGAGTGAGATTAACATCTGACGGTAAACTATCTGATCCAAAAGGGACGTTTAGAGGGCTGAGACAAGGTTGCACCTTGGCCTCGGCCCTCTTTAACTTCTTTATTTCAGATATTGGAAGAGCTTTCTTGCATCTTATAACTGACCCTCCTGATCTGGCTAATAAGGCAGTTTTGTTTCTTATGTATGCGGATGACCTAGTGTTAATCTCAAAAACGCTGAAGGGTCTCCAAGCACTTTTGGACGCACTGACTATCTATACTGAAGAGAATCTTCTAAATATGAACTTGGAGAAAACTAAGATTATGCAATTTCATCCATCTAAAAAGCCCATTAAGAAGTCCTTTAAATGGTTTCTTAGTGGCACTCAGCTCGAAATTGTTCAATACTACACCTACTTAGGTACTAGAATAACTAGCCAAAGAGGTACCCTAGTTTACAAACAGTTATTACAAGATAAATCTCTATCCAGTAGGCAAAAATTATTCAAGCCAAGTTTGGAAAATGTACTATTGTCCCAGCACTAACATACTATCGTCAGAAGACCACGCCTATTCTTCTCTATGCGTCCGAGTCAAAACCGACATTGTCAAAAGAGTTCTGGTCTAGGTTAGAGGGCAAGTACTGGCGAGGAATCTTGTAGCTTGCCCAATCAACACCGGTAGCATTGATATTAAACAAACTAGGATTGATTTCTTTGCATGCTCGATACATGTGGCAGTTGGTGGCTCTTTTCAGGAAATGTCTGCTAGCTTTCAAAACATGCACTGTTTTGGGCACATTATCAGAATGTCTTCTTTCATTGACTGATATATTCATTACGAAGTGGCGTAAGTTAGTCATCTATGCCCTCGCATTTGCAGAGGTTTCTCTAGTAGCTCTTTTGCAAAATCCAGTACAGGTTAAGATAACACTTTTTCCGAGGGACTGGATTGATACTAGAGAAAAATGTAGCCATTATCAAGACTTTGACTCTGAATTGTTCGCTATAAAGAAATTTAGTGAACCTGAGCCCTATTTGCTGCAATCGCCATCACAACTGCATTGAAATGATTTCATTTGTTTAAAGGTTGAATCTGTGGCCTACAAGACAGGTCTTGGCTCGTCGAAAAATAATAAAAAGTTCAGCTAATTTCTGTCACTTTTGTAAAAGACAAGAACAAGAGGAAACTCTAAGCCAACTTTTGACAGAGTGTGACGCACTGATTGATCAGCACCTTACACATTTTGAGTATTTGATGGATCTTTTTAGTCTCCTTACTCGTTAATCCATTCTGGTACTTATACGTAAACAAGAGCAATCGCGTTTCTGTGTCAACTGAAACTTCATGAAAGCAATCTGAACATAGTGAGATCAATCTTGCATAAATCGAATGATGAATGAACAGTGCAAGTGAGTAGGACTGTAATTGGTCTCATGTCCAGTTTTTAGCCTTATTGCCTACCGTACTTTGCTGCTAGCATTCCTAAGTTGTGTTTGGGTACTGTTTTTGCTTAACTTTATTAATGTTGGATTAACTTTGATTTTTGTTTTAATGTATAGAATTGTAGCATTCCCCTTTTTTTAATGTTCAGCTTTATAATGGATTTAAATATTTTATCTTGTTCTGTTTCCTTTAATAATGATATTGTAAAGTTGATTTATATCAGCTATGTCAATTAAACATTTTTTTTAATTAAAAAAAACAAGATTTGCACACATCTAAAAAAGGAGCACCCAATTGTAAAGCTGCACTGGATTTGTAAATGGAAAAGGCATTTTCAGATTTTTAAATATTTATTAGTGCTATGTCAAAAGACAAAAAGGAGAGAAAGGGCAACTCTGAACCTAAGCAATACAGGAGAACAAAGCGAGGGGTGGGTGAAGAGGCCGTGAGAACAGAGAACGTAATAGACAATCCAAAACAGGAATTCGAGCAACAGGAAGAGAGACACTAATGAGTTACATAAGAGAGCAACAAAGAACTCGAGAAGGGAAACAGGAGGATATAATAGGAGTGAGGGATAGAAACAGAGCAAAAGAGACATATACAGTAAAATAAGAAAACAGATCAACAGCAGATGGGGCGATCTGGAAATAGAAAATCCAGATTAGATAAAGGCAAGTCAATAACTTAAGAGGCAGTGCAAGAAAGAATCAAAAGGAGTAGCAACCACAACAGAGAAAATAAAAAAAACAGATATAGGCAGAGTAATGACATGAGAGAGGGAGAGGAGTTATATCAACCGATACAGAACAATGAAGGAGGGAAACAGCAATAATAGAATGCAGAGATGGGAGAAGAAGAGTGACAGAGCAACAGACCTCAAAACGTGGCATAGCAAGAGTGAGAGGCAGAATATCAGAAAGTGAGAGACCGGGAAAGGAAGGAGAGATGAGGCAAAAAAATGGAGTGGCTGTCAAGCAGGTATTGCCAGGCAGCAACAGTACAACCGAGAGGCAGAAACGTGATGCTGGTAGAGTGAGGGACTCGATATGATGTAACTAGACTAGCTGGCACCAGTAGTAGTTCTTAACAGAGTTTTGGTGTCAGAGTATAATGAAGATGAATCTTGATAGTATGCATCGACAAGTTCTGTGTCACTAATGTTTTCGAACGCAGTTTAAATTTTATACACAAATTGGATAGTTGTCGGACACTTGTTTTACTCTCTTGAGAAGTAAAAAACTAATTTTTACTCTCTTGAAATTGGATTTACTCTACAATTCTAAAAACTGGGATTAAAATACTCTCACGCCCAAATCCTATCTGGAGCACTATGTTCACCAGAGTATTCCCGTCTGTGCAAATTATTACCTGTGTTGCCATCTAACCGTTTACTTCCACAGTGCACAGAGGGAGCAATATATCTGGTGGCTCTCGCCTTCAAGGTAAAGAGATATTAAGGAAACCCATAAGAATTACTGGTGTTGTATGCCCAGAGATTTTGACAGGTGCATGTGCGCAGTAAGGTGTTGCTCTCACGTTAACTTTCATGCAGTTTGCTGTATTAGTGCATATTGTTCTTACCAACTTCTATTATGGAGAAAAACCTTACATTTTTGGAGGCACTGCATATATCCGGGGGAAGTACGCCAGCCTCAGAAGGATCTCCTCTTTACCAAACAAGTAAAGTGTTTTGGCTACTTGTTCACAAGTGGGCAACATGACACTTGACTATGTACTTCATTGGTGTGCGCCGAAGAAATTAGTCCTGAAGTTTGTTTTTTAGTGTGGGAGGTCCCACTACATGTCACTACGGGTGAAATCCTGGCTATGACTGGCCCCTTGGAATCTGAGATCAATCAGTCACTGGCCCCTTGGAATCTGTCACTGGGAAGTTGAAATGTCTAGGGCACCCCTGCTTCCTCCTTCTTCCCTTCACTATGGCCTTCCTCCATGGGCTCTCCCCCGGCTCCTTCTTCGGAAGCCTGAATCTTGGAGTCATCTTTGACTCCTCTCTCTCCTTCATCCCTCAAACTCAGGACATTGCCAAGAAGCCCCACTTCAGCTCTTCCTTCTTGAAGGAATTCTCCCTTTCTCACTTTCCTCCAGAGGCTCAATGTCACCCAAGCCTTGGTACTCTCTATACTTGGCTATTGCAATAGCTTCCTCCTGAATCTACCTTCTTCCACTCTGCGACACCTCCAACTAATCCAGAATATGGCAGCAAGACTTATCTTTGGCCTTAAACCAAGGAACAGCATCTCTCATGCCCTAAAAAGTATTCACTGGCTGCCGGTTGCTGCATAGATTAAATTCAAATCCCTCTGCATCATCCACAAGGCTGTCTGGGCACCATCTTCGACTTCATCTGACTAAATACTCTCCCTCCTAGACCTCTATGCTCCTCTGGCATCAACTCCTTGTGTGTAAAGAGTTTTGCTAAACAGAGGGCAGGAGGTTGATCGCTTTCCTCAGCTGGCTCCCTCCTATGGAACAGCCTCCCACTCCCTATGCAGCTTGACCAGGACTTTCTTAAATTCTGGAAGCTTCTCAAGACTTTCCTCTTTACCTCCTCCTTCCCTTCTTCTCTATTCTGCCAAACCCGCAGTTGGTGTCCTGGGCCCTTATGCATCCTCGGGGCCCCTGACCTCCCACACCCAATCACCCCAGCTTCGGTCTACCCTGAGCACTTGTCTCGGCACACCCTCCGCCCTGAAGGATCGTACTTAGACCCAAATGCGGCTGCACCTTTTCCCCCCACTGTTTATAATATGTTTGTGTATTTTAATGTGTTTCACTCCCTTGTTCCCTCCCTTTGACCCGAGGGGCGCTTTGAAACAGTAGTTACTTGCTGTATAAGTGCCTAACAAGTGAACAATAAAATAAAAACATATAGAATTCCTGGTCAGGACACCAAATGTTACATGCTGTGTTATGGATGCAATTCTCTTACAGGCCAAACTGTATCCTTTGAGATCCAAGGAGGGAACATCTGGTCTTTAGACCAGACAGGGCAAACCATCCCTGGCCAGGTGTACCTCTGCGCCCTGAACCTGTCCAGTCAACCAAAGATGTAGTTGTCATTGCTACCGCCGTGGCTGAGGCTGTTGGAGTAGCACTAGGGTGTCAACCTACTCCATCATTTACCCCGAGCATGGAACCTGCACTCGACAATGAACATTTTCAGGAGCGCACCCAGTTCAAATAGGTGACCAGGCCTATGAGCTACAGGCTGACCTTACCAATTGTATGCTGCAAGACTGGAAGGTGTCGTATCACGAGAAGAGTCGAGTCGATTAGTGAAGCATTGAGGGGCCCTGCTCTACAAATGGTAGAGTCACTCCATGTTTTGTGTTCAGATCCTACATTTCAGCAAGTAATGATCTGATAATGAAGTTCCATGACACCACTCTGCAGTCGGGGGAGAATCTGTCTGATTATGTGGTGAGGATTGAACAAATCCTGTGTCTGGCTCACCAAAGAGAAGGGGTGGAGACCTTAAAACTAAATAAATTGCTGCGATTTGAAGCAAGTACTGAGAGGAGCTAAGGAAGCGGCCATTTCGTTACTCCAACTCAGACTGCCTGAGAAGCTGGATAATCCCCACTTCCTATGAAGAAATGCTGAGGTCTATTAGGGCCCTGGAAGAAGAAACAGGCGTTATCACAGTGTAGAATCATCCGGTACAAAGGCAGGCCACAGCCCCAGACCCAGTTTGCACCCAGCAGAGGCAGAGAGAAGAGCTACAGCAGCTGGCCAAGCAGCTCCAACTACAACTTGCGTCCAGAGAGAATCCATCGTCTAGCCGGGACAGAGGGAGTGGTGCCATCCCACCCTCCCGTGAGCGAGAGAATCAGACTTACTGTCAGGCACAAGAGCACAGAGAATTTTTCTGCAGAGCTATTGCACCCCTATCACCCTGGAGATTTTGCCACTGATGTGGAGCCGACGATCATTCAACACCCCTGTGCGAGAGAGATCCTAATCATGCCCGGTTTAATGCCCTCAAACTCACTCCTGCGAGGGCCATGTCGGGAAACGCACAGGAGTATCTACAGGACGAGCAGCTACAACCCAAACAGCAGAAATAAGCTCCACCAAGGCCGGCACGGGCAACATGCCGATGACACAGAGCTCCAGTGGATGACTAAGACTTAGGCAGGATGAACTTTTAATCATCTCTGTCAGCTCCATGAGCTCTAGAACAACAAAGAGGAGCTGCCAGTGAAGCGTTTCAGGCTTTAAACTCAACAGTATACCAACTGTGGCACCCCAGTTGGCCTCATTGGTCCCACCAGGACTATCCCAGTCGATCTTTAAGGGTGAAGAACTACAGCCTTATTGGATAGTGGGTCCCAGGTCACCATAGTGTACGAACCTTACTATTGCCAGCATATAACACATTTCTCTGGAACCGCTAGAAGGCTTACATCCGATGGGAGTTGGGAGATGCTGCTTGCAGATAGCACGGGTATCTCTGTGTGAAAATCCATCTGACACAAGAAGTGGCTGCAGTGAGCACCCCACTGAACATCTCAGTGTTGGTGTGCACCATGAAGAACAAGAATCTGGACGTGCTGCAGGTCATGGGCACCAACTCAGGTTTGTAGCCCAACTACTATGCTGTTTTGATGGCAGTGTATGTCATTTGGTGGATATCTAAAAGTTAATATAAACCACAGAATCAGGAGTACTAAAATTTGTAGAAGGAATTCTGTTCTGCCACTGTGTCAGAGGTTCAGGATCAAAACTGCAAAAAACTATTGTTGAGTCAATTGCAGAGTCACTCTTTAAAACCACACTTTGAATATGGAAATCGAGAGTGTAAAATACTAGCTTGGAACAGTGACTAAAGGGCACAAGCATTAGGGGTGTACTGAACTTTGGCTTTGAGGAAGTATTCAGCCGAATTCCAATTGATAAAAAGCACTGGGCCAAATAGTTTCTTGGTATTCTGCTTCTGCGGAATACTTTCTCTTCTCACTTGAATTCAATTGAACAGCTCAGACAAAAATGGAGTGCAGATTACAAAAGGAAAATAGAAATAAAAACACTTGGGCTCATTTTTAAAATCGAGAAAGAGCAAAAGTGAGGGGTAATAGCAAGGTGAAAGCCATTTATGCCTCAATCTGCCTTCTATTCCTTCTCAGCCTTCCAAAACTATTGGTTTTAAAACCAGCATATATTTTCATTCTGGCATTCATCTAATGGATTCCATGAAATCTGCATGCATGAAGCTCTTGTATAAAGCAGGTGGATTTCATTGTGAATGCTTTCTTAAAGAGTAATTTGCAGATGGTATTTACAAGTTTTAAAATGAGTGTGAAAATATAAAATAAAAAAGGTGATTTTACCTGTTATTACTGTTTCATTTAACTTTCCATTTTATTAACATGTACAATTGCATAAAACGAACCCACTAGAGCATAAGTACTACTGTGAGCGACACCCTGGATGCATTCTATGGTTTGACAGCATTCCTGCTAAAATGTCAGACCAAGGTATATTAGGTTTGTGCATCTGAGTGAAGGAGAGGCAAGTATAGTTGTTACTTGTGGGAAATGTCTATGGAGAAACCTAAAAAATTCACAACAGGGAGGGACAACAGTAGGGCTCAGGTACTGAGTTATGTCTGGCAGAGTGCTATGTCCCCACCTAAGAGGCCTCTCAGGAACTTTGGGTTGACAAATCTCTCAATTTTCTCTGAAGAGTATGGAGAGATAGGTGTGAGGACAGACTATAGAGAGCTCTGTTTTACAAGTGAAACTGATTGGAGACAGGGGGGTGTTTGGAATTTGGTATGCATCCCAAAAGGAGGCACTCCCTTATCTAGGTCACTAGGGCTAGGGTCAAGTCAGTTACATGTCAGTCAATGCAAGATGTAACTGACATTTCCCAACCCATATTGGCTTGCTGGGAGACTTGCTTACTAGGAAATCACTCAAAAATTATTTCAGGTTAGAATTCCCCAAGAGTAAAGGAGTGAGAGATGTGTGCACTTTTGTATGTGGACAGATGGAGATTGAGAACATGTTATCGGCTGAAGTGGCGGATTGAAGAGTAAGAGACATAGAAAAAGTCATGGGCCCACATTTTCAAGTTAGCTGGTATACAGTAAAAGTGCTGGCAAAACTGTTTACCTGCACTTTTACCGGTCCAGCCAAGTAATAGTTTGCCAGAACACAGTTGCCGGGATTACCGGCACCGGTAACACCAGCAACAAAAATACCAGATGGGCCGGAAACCAACATTGGTAATACCGGCACAATGTTATCGTCACATTACGAGATTGAATTTGCCGGTAATACCGGCTGATATTTGCCAGTAATAATGGCAAAACCAAGGTAGGGATAACAACACCTCAGAGCAGCCGGTATATAGACACAGGTGAAGGAAATAAACCACAGGTGCACCCACAGCAAATAGGAAGAGTACAAAAGGGCCACGCCTTCTACAAAAACACTCCCCACAACAACCATGCTGCTAGTCATTGATGCAAACATGGAGCTGGAGGTGCTGCATGCCAATCCACAGCTGCAGGGGCTGGAGTACCAGCTGAGGAAACAGGAGGCCAGGGAGAGGATGAGAATGACAAGGATTCAGACAGAGAGGCGCAGGCATGTGATGATCCCTTCCACAAGAGCCACACCCTGGGCCTTCACCGACAGGCAGGTACGATCAGCACAACCAGACTGGCAAGCATATCGCCCACATCCACGGAGTCCGAGAGCAAGGAGTCCCCACCTGACAAAGGACAGAGCTTTGCAATAATTGGGGCATGGCGATCCATTTTGGGTCCTTCCACTCCCGAAGGATCTTCCTGCAAATGTCTGCAATGAAGGGCAACCCTGTCCGAGGCGTATGTTTGTACTGTCTAATGGAGGGATCCAAAAAGTTGCCCTGGACTTCAAAAACCCCATACAGTCCCACACATGCATCAAGACAGCAGTCACAGCATCCCTGTCCAGGTCCTTGCCCCCAGCATCCGCCTCCGAAGAAGGGGCATCTGAGGAGGAGGCTTGAGTCCCGGAAGACGGAGGAGATGAGGAAGAGGAAGAAGCATGCCCTCGCTCCCATGTGTGCGAACAGCCATCCGTAGCAATTCTTTAATGTCCTTCTGGGGCAAGGACAAATGTTCAGGCAAAGTCCCCTTAGCAGCATACCTCCGCCAAGGCTCAAGGGAGTCTACAAGTTTCCATGTAGTGCAGGTAGACAGTGCACAGTGAAACATCAAAATGAAATACACTGCAGCTTATTAAAAAGAACAGCACAGGAAAATAAAACGGAACCAAACACAGACTACCCAGCACTACATCAACAAGCCCAGTCCCACCCACCCAGCACACTTGTGACCCATGCAGAGGCGACCCGAGAAACAATACAAAAAATAATAAATGCCTCAACCGGCAGCAAGGTCATAGAAACTCAACGCACAGAGCAGGAGCCTGAGAGCCTGCAGATCCGAGTCCAGGAAGCTGACCTAATGCACAGCAGAAAAAGAGAAAAAGAGGAGGGGGCCGTGCCAAGACGTGTTGTATCCCCAACCCCACGGAACATGGATTTCAGGCAATATTCCCTCACAAAAGCGATGCCCCCAGTACTCACCTGCTCGCCCCGGGCCCAACGACACAGGGCACACAGGAAGCCGAAGCACTGAGGCTCGCAAGTCTCCACATCCCGCAGGGAGCCCGGGAAGATGCACCCCACTAAACCGGCACCCCCAGCCCTGCCAGGGAGACTAGGAGTGTTCCCCACAGGAAGGGACCAATGCACAGACAAGGGATCCTTCAGGGAGCCAGCAAACAACATAGCTCTCATGTGCCCCAGAAACAATCCTGGCCAGAGGGTGGGAAATTAAAAAATCTGGGGCTTGTGGGTAAATTGGAGGCATTATACCTCAGAAGAGAAAGTGAAAAAACGGGTTCCAGGAATGGAGGTGGGGCCTCAGGGCTAAGTACTGGCATGAGGAAGAGGGAGCAAAACACAGATTCAAATTGAATTAAGGCACACATGAATTGTGATGGCTAGTTTGGTGTTGTATCTCTCCGGACACCACGTGATGGGTGGGGGAGCCCGCCCACACGTGGTGTGAGGAAGGGGAGGAGGAATGATTTAATAAGGACGCACGCACCCCGGAAACGGGGCAGTGCGAATGCCAAACCCTGACTACGAGTGTCTGTGTGCTTTGTGAGAGGTTCAGGCCAAGCCATTAGGCAGGCGGATCAAAACACCACACTGGCAACAAGCGTTATTTCAACGGCATGCAGCAGTAATGGCCCTGTAACCCGGAACGCCGACCTCACAACCACACAAAACCAGGCGCCAACGAGACGCACTGGCACAACAGAGCGCATGGTCTGTGCTTGCTGACCCTCCCAGCAGCACAATCCCATCACGCAAGGGAGGTGAAGGCCAGGAAGAGCTCCAACACCGGCGAATGCATCGGGGAACCCCAGGACAAGCTGCGAGAGCGAGGCCTACCAATGAAAAGATCAGCAGTGGATGACAGCCCCGCCCACATGCCGGTAAGAGCTTGCTGCGGGCCCAGGAGAATGAAGCAGAAGCCATCCGGCTGCAAGCTGAAATGAGAGGGACACCCACATCACTAAGAAATATACTTTTAACCTGCATAACTGAACCATGGGCCTGATCAGTCAAAAAAGCCCTGATCTAGGGCCAACTCAACCCGACTGGTGCAAGCTAGGGTCGGGAGCGAGCCAGAACACCTGCTCACTACTGACAGATCAGCACCTGCAGCCTCTACCTGTCATGTGGAAAGTAGAAAACAACCACAGATATCGCAAACATCCAGCAAGACGCTACGACTACCCGAGGAGGGTGGGAAAGACGTGCTGGAATGATGCACAGCCCACAAGCAAGTCCAGCCAGGGGGAGCACACCCAGGGGCACGGGAGGAGCCGCAGAACAAGAAGGGCCTAGACCAAGGTTAGATGCCAAATATGGCGCCTTCATGAGACCATTTGACTCCTGGGTAACGTGAGCTGCGCTGCAATGGGAACTATAGCTCCAGCAATTTGAACTCCACGTCAAGGCCAAGAAGATTATCGACGCAGAAGAGCGACAGACGCTACTAATGCTAAACCTGGGCACACTAGCACTAAGACTATTTAACACCCTACCAGAGGATAAGATGATGACTATGAGGCAGCAAAGGCAGCCCTGAATGGACATTCAAACCAAAATTGAACCCAGATTATGAACGTTTCCAGCTGAGTATGGCCCGGCAAAGACTGGGGGAGAAAATCGATGGCTTTCACGCCTGCATCAAGGATGCGGCCCAAGGATGCGAGTTCCCAGACGAGGACTTTGCAGTGCGTCAGCAAATTATTCATGGTATATCCTCACAGAAATTGTGGAGAGCATCCTATCAGATAAGAACCTACTGCTAGACTGAATCCTAGCAATGGGTCGACAAAGAGAACGCACTGACGAGCAAGTCGCAGCAATGGAAATGGCCAGGAGTAAGCTGCCAATTGACAACTTCAAGGAAGAAGAGAACATAGCAGCCATCCAATCCAGGCCGCAACGGAGAAGAACCACAAACGTCCCACTACACTGGCAACCCAGAGAGCAGGATTCCTGTAAATGTTGTGAAGGCGCATGGCACTATGGGGAGCTCTGTCCAGGGCTGGCTGCCACCTGTTGAAAATGCAAACGACGCAACTATTTCGCAGCTGTCTGCCTCAACCCTCCCCCTCGGAAGGGAACAAAAGCAGTCAAGCACTGACACATCCAGAAGGCGAGACAAAGGGAAAGCGAGAACTGTATAGCAGTGGACTAGGGACAATTCAGTGACAGTGATGAGGAAGAGGCATCAGAAGAAGAGTCATCCCCTGAAAGACCAGGAAATCGACCAAAGAAACTCAGTGAGCAAGTGCATATGATCTCAGCTATTAAACAAGGCAAGAGAACGACCGCTCAACCAACCCGTCTGATTTTAACTGATGGAATCCATACGAAGGTGGTGATAGACCGTAGCAACAGTAAATGTAATGCTGCTGGCGAAATTCAAAGAACTGAAACCATTAGCTCAGCTCCAGAACAAGAAAGTGCAGCTGTTTGCATATGGCTGCAAGAAACCTCTGCCTGTAATAGGATCATTCCGGTCAAACCTGACTCACAATCTAACACTTCTAGGACCCGCATATATGTAGTCGACGTGGGAATGGGGACCCTTCTGGAGTTGCAAGACAGTTGAAAAACTCAAATGGACACATTTTGCATTCAGCATTAATCCACCCGAAACTGATAGACTATTAGAAAAGCATGCCAAATTATTCCAAGGAATCGGGTGCCTGAAGGGGCGACAGTGAAGCTACACATTGACCCAACCGTCAAAGCCAGGGTAGTAAGGCACTGCTGTGTCCCGTTCCAACTACGAGAAGGAGTGGAAGCCGAACTAGAGAAACTAGAAAACTTGGGGATCATCGAGAAAACATCAGGCCCCACCTCCTGGGTATCCCTAATGGTGGCGACACAAAAAGCCAAACAACCAAATGCCGTCTGTATCTGAATAGATGCGACTACCAAATATGGCGACAGGGCATGAACGACACTTAACATCACCCACTGACAAAATGATATGTAGATTTGACGGGAGCAACAGTGTAAGTTGAACCTACGTTATGGGTATCACCAGATACGTCTGGCCTGTGAATCAAGGTACATCAAAACGTTTTTGTCCCATCTCAGCCTGCAGAGGTAATGCAGGCTGAACTTTGGGATATCCTCAGCAGCCAAAGTATTCCAGAATTAGGTCCAGAGAGTGCTACATGACTTAGCAGGCATGACCAATGTCAGCGATGACATCCTAGTCTATGGAAAAACACAACAAGAACACAATGTCCGGTTAAGAACTGTATTGCAACGACTGGAAAATCAGGCTTAACACTGCACGCTGAAAAATGTGAATTCTGAAAAGGGGAACTTGCATTCTTTGGATATGTATTCAACGCTGAACGAATGTCAGCAGACCCCGCCAAAGTAGTAGACATTAAAGGGGCAAAGGCCCCTACTTCAGCTTCAGAAGCCTCATGGGTATGGCCACGTACTGTGCCAGATTTATTTATTCCTGATTTAGCCACGGTTGCGGCCCCACTGAGAGAGCTAACCAGAAAAGAAGAGTCATGGGAGTGGGGTGAAGAACAAGAAAGGGTGTTTCCGCAGATCAAGACTCCCTGACCGGAAAAGCAAAGATGCCATTCTTGAACACTGAACAGAGTACCGAACTGTTGGTAGATGCCAGCCTGGGGGCCTAGCGCCCGTCTTAAATCAAGAAGACCAAGAAGGCACCATTGCGTTCGTCAGGAGGGTGCTCACCTAGTCAGAACAAAACTATGCGCACATTGTTAAAGAGGCCCTGGCAATCTTATGGGGATGCCAGTGTTTTAAGGTGTACCTCCTTAGTCAGCCAGCCAAAACATTCACTGACCACAAACCGTTGATCCTGATATTCTAGGGGTCAGCACTGCACCCGCTGGCCAGCTTACAAAAGTGGGTGCTACAACTACAACCACAACCTTTTGACATAGAGGTCAAAAGATTTGCACGGGAGCAGATAATCCCTGCCGACTACTTGTCCCAGCACTTGACACCAGCAACCAGACACGCGCAAGAGTACGCACAAGAGGCGGAATAACACGTGTGCCATTTAGTGGCATACACTCACCCTAAAGCAATGACCCTATCAGAAATAATCGAAGAAACGGAACAAGATTCATATCTGCAGTGAGTAAAACTAACAATACAGTCAGGAGAATGGAAAAACTTCCTGTCAGACATAGCACATCACACAGCAGCAGCACAAGAAAAGCTGCAAGCACAATTTGGGATTTGACATGAACTGACCATCTCGGCTGAAGGAATCTTCCTGAAAGGACACCACATCGTACTACCTGAAGTGCTGGAGGAATGGGCACTAGGGCTGACACATGAAGGACACCAAGGGGAAGTAAAGACCCAGGCGTACCTCAAATCCCGAATATTGATGCCCAAAATTCAACAGAGAGTCCTAGGCCTCATCCAAGCGTGCATAGCCTGTCAATCCTCACAACGACAGATGGCACCGGAACCCATAGCCAGCGCCCCCAGAAGCCAGAGAGATGGTAGTCAGTCAGTGTGGACTTCTCCACAGTAGCAAATTAATGCTAACTACTGGTAGCAGTAGACGAATTCAGCTGATACCCAGAGGTGGAGCCTGTAAAGTCCACGGATACAACATCAGTCATAACGGCCATGGAGAAAATATTTGCAGTTCACGGCCTACCATGCGAAATAAAGTGCAAGAATGGACCGCCATATACCAGTTGGGAACTGCAGAACTTCCTAGAGAATCTCAACAAACGTCACCACAAAATCACCCCATGCTGGTCACAAGCCAACGGGGATGCTGAGAGGTTCATGGGGTCACTGAACAAAGTGATACGAATCGTCAAGGACCAACAGCATCTGTAGACACCCGCAGTATACCGCTTCCTACAGTCATTGATTGATTGATTGATTGATTGATTGATATTGCATTTCTATCGCGCTTGTACACAAGTGTTTTAGAGCGCGACAAAGCAAGTGAGGGGAACAGGGGAGAACAAAACAGCGATCTTACTAGGCACTGGGACATTGAGAATGCGCAAGTGCATGGGAGAGGGGGAGGGGAAAAGTGCATGGAAAGAGGGAGAAGTGGAAAGTGCGAAGCAGAAGAGAAACAGATAAATAACAATAAATAATAAAGGCAACAAACAGTGGTAATGCAGCCAGCAATTCGCAGTGCTAGGTTTCAGGCAGCAGACAGGGTAGGTCTGATAAGTGCAGGAAGAAAAAGGGGGGGGCTGTATGGGTACAGATACAGACCCCAGTGCAAGGGGTGGCCCGGAGGCAGTGCGGGAGGGTGGCAGGGTGAGCAGGTACCTGGGCCCGAAGGACAGAGGGTGGCCAGGTGCACAGTGCCAAGAGAGAACAGATCAGCAGGGGAGAGAGGGAGCAAAGGCAGAAGAAAAGAGGAAGGTCTTGAGGTGCTTCCGGAACCGTAGATGGTTCTCCTCAAGTTTTAGAGTGGCAGGGAGGCTGTTCCAGAGGGAGGCCCCAGCCAAAGACAGATCTACCCCCAGCTCGTTTCTTTGAAAAACGACTGGCCCTGAGGGAGTTGGAGGTAGAGGAGCGAAGAGCTTGAGAGGGGAGGCATTTGCAGAGGGATAGCTGAAGGTATTTTGGACTCAGGCCCCAGAAAGCCTTGTGGACAATGCAGAGGGTTGTGAATTTAATCCTCCCATCAACTGGGAGCCAGTGGAGAGATTTCAGAGCTGGAGAGATACGATCCCAGGGTTTGGAGGCCAAGGACAAATCTCGCAGTCCTGTTCTGGATTAGTTGCAGAAGGCAGAGAGTAGAGGCAGATAGATTTAGAAAGAGGCTGTTACAATAGTCCAAGCTAGAGAGAACCAGAGCTTGGGATAGCATGAGCTTCTGGGGGAAGGAGAGGAAAGGCAGAGTACCTCTGAGGAGGTGCAGTCGGAAATTTGACTTTTTAGAGACCTCAGAGATGTGGGCGGAGAAGGAAAGGGTGGAGTCAAAGATGACCCTGAGGTTCTTAGCCTCGCAGGTGGGGGTAGGAGGAGGGCCAAGGGAGGCCAGCCAGAGAGTGAGGGGAAAGGATGGTGAAGGTGTGCCGATGAGGAGGATCTCCGTCTTGCTGGCATTCAGACAAAGATTATTGGCAGAACACCACAATCTTGAATGGCAGTTAGGCAATCAGAGATGAGAGAGGGAGAGGAGGTGCCAGAGGGCAGCCTGAAAATGAGTTGAGTGTCGTCAGCGTAGCACTGGAAATTTGAGCAGAAAGTGGCAATGCAGTGGGCGAGAGTTGCCAGGTATTGGTTGAAAAGCCAGGGAGAGAGGTTAGACCCCTGGGGAACACCACAGGTAGAGAGGAAGATAGATGAAAGGAAGGACCCGGGAGGGTTGATCTGAGAGGAAAGAGGTCAGCCAGGCCAGAGCCTGATCAGTGATACCCAGGTTTTCACGGAGACCGTTGAGCAGGATGGAATGGTTGACCGTGTCAAAGGCAGAAGAGAGATCGAGGAGGATGAGGACAGAGGGAATGTTAGAGTCAAGGTTGGTGAGCAGATCTTCACGGATGTTTAGGAGAGCAGTTTCCGTGCTTCTGGCAGCTCTGAAGCCAGACTGGTGGTCATGGAGACAGCCAACAGAATTGGAATGAAGGTTAAGCTGAGAGATGGCCAACTTTTCCAGGAGTTTGCCAAGAAAGGGAGTAATGTAAATTGGGCGATAGTTAGCTGGACAAGAAGGACCAGCTGTGGGTTTCCTGAGAAGAGGATGCACAAAGGAGTGCTTCAGAGGGGAGAGGGCAGGATCCCAAGGCAAAGGAGTGGTTGCAAAAATCAGCAAGGGCCGGAGCGAGGGTATCAATGTGGTCCTTGATGGTTTTAGAGGAACAGGGATGAACCTGTTTTGATGAGGCTCTCATAGATCGGACTTGTCTAGCGACCTTGTCAGGGGTGAAAAGAGGAAAGGACGAGAAGGATGGTGGGAGGGTGGCTAAAGGAGGGTCAGCAAGCACAGATGGAGAGGGGAGAGGAGGGGAGTGGGTGGAGAGGGTGGATAGGATGTCCTGGGTTTTTGAAATGAAGTGAGAGGCAAGGGCATTGCAAAGAGCCTGGGAGGCAACAGGAGGGGTAGAGACTGCAGCAGGGTTGGCCAGCTCCTTGCAGATTTTAAAGAGTTCGGCTGAGTTGTTAGATGCCGCAGAGACACAAGCTTGAATGTGAACTCTCTTCTTGGTGAGGACAGAGAGTCGGTATTGCCTTTGTAGCAGGCGACAGGCCAGTTTGTCAAAGGATGAACAGGAAGTCCTCCATTTCCTCTCAGCTGTCCTACACTTACGTTTAAGTGTAGCTAGGTCAGAGTCATACCAGGAATTGCACTTGGCTTTGGACTTCAAACAGATCCTCATGACAGGGGCAAGAGCATCAAGCGTATCAGAAATTGAAGAGTAGAGCAGAGACAGGGCTGTGTCAGGATGTGAGACAGCCAAAGGTGGAGGGGGGAGAGAAAGTGGCGGCAAAAGCCTCAACTGACGAACGCTTCATGGGCCGGATGTGCGAGAAGGTAGGTGGCAGTGTTGGGGTAGGCTTGGGGGGGAAGAGAGGGAGAGATGAGATGAGAGGAGGGAGTGATCAGTCAGAGAGATGGAGAGGGGGAGGTCAGAGGAGATCAAGACATCGAGTGTGTGCCCTGCAGAGTGAGTCAGACCAGACGGGCCAGAGGGGGGGATGGACAGGGAGAGGGAGTCGCAGAGGTCATGGAAGAGTACAGAGGAGTAGCAAGGAGAGTCTAAATGTATATTTAGGTCACCGAGGAGGAGGAGTTGAGTGGTAGAGACCAAGAGGCAGACCTGCAACACCTACATTCGGATAAGCCCCACAGCGGCAGACCCGTCACACCGCCATTCGGATAAGCCCCACAGCGCTGATGTTTGGGGTGCCAATTCAGACAGAGCTTCCTCTCCACCTGAAATGGGTAGATCCAGAGATGGTCGTAGAGCAAATAGAGAAAACGGAGGCAGCTCCATGAAGAGGATAACCATGCCCGACAGGCACAACATTGAGAACTCCAAACAGGAGACACAGTATTGGTAAAGAAATCGGTCTACGCCCAAGAAAATGACGATTCCATATGAGTCCCACCGCTAGACTGTTGTGGAGGCTGACCATAGCATGGTGACGACAGCCCAGTGATGAGCGACTGTCCCCCGGATATCACTTCTGCAACATGCCACCGAGAATGTGGAAAAAGAGAGAGTAGGTGAAACCCCAGGGAGTAATGAGTCACCAGTCCGTCGAGAAGTACCACCAGGAAGAGAAGGAACAGTTCACACAGATGATGCTATGACGGCCCCCAAAACCCCCAGCCCTAGCACCCCACAAGCTGAAAACAAAGACCCCAGGGAAAAAGAGCGGGGATCCCCCTATCCGCTGAGAGAACGGCCGCAGCCCTCATCACAACTGAGACGGTATGTACTCATTGGAGTCTACCGCCGAGAAGGAGGTGCCATTGTGATGGACATGCCAGAGACCCAGTGCCACATGTCGCCGAACTATACAGTGATTACACAATTGTTTTTCAAAGCCATGTTTGGGAGGAATGTGGTGTTGTACCGCTCCTGACACCACATTATGGGAGGGGGAACACGCCCACATGTGCTGAGAAGAAGTATTTAATAAAGACGGAAACAGGGCAGTGCAAGTGCAAGCTCTATGAGTGTCTGTGTACTTTGTGAGAGGCTAATGGCGGGCCTGCCCCAAGACGTAGGGCCTGCAGATCAAAAAATCACAGCATATAATATGGCAGACCTGGCATTTGAAGTGTTGCAATATTTCAGATGTTTAATTGCTTTGACTTTCAATACAACGTCTTTGAATAAATGAACTGTAATATTTTATAGAATCTGTAACAATCAGAAAACACCAGTGAAGAGATAAATACAAAACTAAAACACAACATAGCAATAGTAACAATTTCACAGAATGCGTGCAATCATAAATAGTAGTTCAGACGTAGGAACCAAGACAAAATCATAAAATAATAACTCGGAAACATGTTATTCAGTTAATGCCTAATATATAAACACAACGCTAAGACTAGCAAATGTTACATTTACGTATGTTTGTTTCAAATTATTATATTGGAGGATTACCTTGAAATCTTCACTTGTAAATGACAAAACGGAAACTAACGTTCACTTTAACAAACAAGCAGTGCAAAGCCTGGCCGCCTATGATTTTTTGCTGGAATTTCACAACATAGAGAAACACATGAAAGCTCCACCAATTGAACAGACGAATCTGTTATCACATGACTGTTATCTCATATCACGTGAGATGAAGGGGGGGGGGGTTTCAAAGAGCGCTGCCGACTATGTAAGCCGGAAGTGACCTTGAAAGCTGCTGAGCAAAGTTTATTTAAATGCGGGGAGTAAATGTAGGCGTTCCGAGGGTGCGTGTTACATATTTTATGTATTTACAGAGCACCAAGCTCTGACGTTATACTTTGCTTTACACGGACATTGTTAGATGACGGGGCATAAGTACTCTCGGTGCGCCATAATTATCTGTGTTCATTGCTCACTATAAACAAGCCTTGTGTAGGCATGGAAAAGGCACTTGCCATCAGGGGCGCAATGAAATCTACACTTCGGGCGAGGGGGGCCACTTTAGAAAACAGACAGGGCAAACATTGAGTGTCCGCCCCACTGCTATAACATCAGACCCATGGTCTGGTGTGGGCAGGGCCGGCCTTGAGGCCAGCAGCGCCCTGGGCGAACTGGCGCCAACCGCGCCCACCTGGCTAACAGAGGGGAGGGGGGCGCGTAAGGGGGCGGGGCCAGGATGGGCAACATTTTAAATATTTTTTTTTTTAACCTCCTGCTCAGGCGAGGAGGTTAAATAGGTGCCATTAGCACCCCATTGTCATTGAATGAGCCCGCCATCGCGGGTTCATTAAATGACAAGCGGCGCTTGAAAGTCTCCCTGGAGCTGGCGTGGTGGGGGGCTAATGGCGCCTTTTCTTGTGAAAAGTATCCACGGCGGAGGGGCGCATTTAAATGCACCCACCGCCGCGGGCACCTTTTACAGTAAAAGGCTGCCTGCTGCGCCTTGTCCCACAACGCCAGCTCGGCGAGCCCTTGAAAGACTCCCCCCGAGCTGGCGTGGAAGGGGCAAAAGGCGCCCTGGGGGGTGTGGTGCCCCGGGCGGTCGCCCGGCTCGCCCCCCCTAAGGCCGGCTCTGGGTGTGGGGACCAACTATCACTTAGTATATTTGAAAGCGCAATATGCAGAGAGGCGATGGAAGTCTTTCTTGAAAGTAGCAGCTTTAAAGTTTTAGTTTGTTCAGTACATTTTTCTGAAAAAACACAGTAAAACTGCCAGTTTCGGGGAAAGGCTTCCTTCAACTCTGCCTAAAATAATGCAAGTGTGCCCATCCAGGCGTGCACCTAGGCTAAACTTTAGGCAGGGGCTAACCCTTCAAATGTTGGGAGAGGCGATAACTTCAGAGATGGTGGAGGAGTGGCAAACTTACTTGTGTAGGGGCATCTAACTTCATTACTCATTGTAACAAGACTATTCTAGTGCAGCTACAATGTTACTATCAGGTAACTCTCCTTTAAGTCTGAAAACACCCACTTCTTGCAGATCCTGAAGGTCCTAGAAACATTGGAAATGGCAGATGGTGTTCAATGGAATACTCAATATCATAGCATAACGGGACATTGCAGAGTGTGGGGCAATTCTCTGGATGGCCCAAGCGACTTCACTGGCTGGGAGCAACATGGGAGAAAATGTAATGTTGCTTCTACCACAGTTAGTCCGCTATACTATAATCTTTGGTACACTGACTGGCTAGTGAGACTATGTCTGCCTGTCAAATCAAGTGTTACAAGACTGGGGGAGGGCCAGTGCAGCAGTAATGCTATTTTATGTGACAGTTTGGAGCCACTAGCAGAGGAGCACCAGGGTACACCAGTTTGTCCCTACACTTATTAAAACTGTCTTATTGTAAGGGCGTAAACCTAATCACTTATAAGCACCCCAATTTTTGCAGTTGAAGTCCAGGTGAGATTACATTATTTGCCTGGGATCACATACTTAGGCTAAACAGCGAAGCAGCGATTTTAATCAACTCTGCAATTTGGGCACGGTCACCTTCTTCCACGCTTTAGTTGGAACAAATAAGTTTTTGGTGTGAAGACCTAAAATAAAACTGTCCTATAAAGTTTACTTCCAAAATACACAAATTGCATAGCAAAGCATCATTACAACATGGAAATCCGTATAGCAGCATGTTGGGCCAAAACAATATCAGTGTACCTTTATTTTCCGCATCCTGAATGCAAAACTATAAGATGCAAAAGGCAAAATATCTATTTACCCACCTTATTTTCCACGCTTTAAGACACACAATAAAATAAGTTGTTTCACAAACTCACTTAGGTTTGGAGATTCGTCACAAACCTCCAGTGTGTTATTTATGGTTTTAAGAACAATCAACTAAGGACATCAAGGCAATCTTTACTCTTTAGCATATCAAGCTATTAGACATTATGGCTATGAACACATTTTCAAAGGGTGCTTTATTGTGTTGCTCGCTTTGACTGTCATAGATTTGCAAGGTGACTGGTGGTCTTTCAGTGCGAAATTCACCATTATGCTTAAGAAAGTCTCTGCTGCTGATGACAAAAGAAAGGTGTTGTTGAGTTCATTACGGCACTGGCTGCAGAGCCAGGGACGCAGCCGGTGTGTCTCAGGGGGGCTGTGACTGGGGAAACGGGCAGTGCTGATTTGCCTCGGAAGAAACAAAATGCGTCCAGAAGCATGTTCCTGATCCTTTGAACAGTTCAAGGGCACAGAAGCCCTGCCCCTCAGCTAACATTTCGGAGGGGGTGGGGGGCTTCAGCCCGGTCACCTCAATGATATTGCACGCCTGCTTGCCATGCACTGCCGTAGTGGTATTAACTGGCCATAAATTGTAGTAGCTGCACAATGGAGCCAGTTCCCATGCCATCTAATAGTGCCTGGCAAATGCTTAATGTACGCAAGCCAAAACCTTTGGTTTAAAGAATGCTTGTTTTAAACAGGACTTAAGTGAAGGACACGCATAATGCTTATATATTGAGTGACTGAAGGCAGACCTGGTTAAGCCATTTTAATTACATAAGTAGCCCATTTACAACTACAATTTAGTGATTAACTCTCAGAAGACTGCTTTGAAAAAACACTGGCAGGCACTTTGAGTGCAATGTTTGATGGTAAGGCTTAATTAGAAACAAAAAACGACAGGTCAGTGGTTATATTTCTTTCTTTTGTTTAGAAATCAAGATTGCTTGCCCTTCAACCATTCTATCTAAACCCTTGTGTGGTGCCTGGCCCTAGGCATCGCTGGTGGGCCGCTTATCTAGGGTGAGGGGATAGATAAGAAGAAGCTTACCCTAAATCCTTCAGGCATTTGGCTATTTTGTTAGATTTCTGTAACATCAAGGACAACACAATGTGTGTGTGTCTACCAATACTGCACCCAATAAATGTGCTCAGGGCCTTCCAGGTGAATTATATTTCTTTATTCTTTTTCCCTGGATAGGCATATAAAATTCAATTAAAATGGTGGTAATTCTGAAGTAATGTATCTCTCTAACAAGTAGTATTCATTCCACTTGTTTTAACTCTGGACCTTGAATATGGTCCCTTGTTATTAGGAGGTCTGAATAGGCCTACCGTTTTCCGTGGTTTGGTGATTGCACCACTTTCTTCAGGGCCTCAGCACCCTTACGGGTACTGACACGAAACAAGAGAGGCTCAGCTCTGACTGATCACTACACCTGCTGATGGAAGGAAATGGGGAGGGTGGTGGGAAGAAAGTAGCAAACATATTTTGTCATTGTTTTCCACAATGGGCATTCCCAATATTCATCCGCTCTTGGTGTAATCGTTCCGTACCCTGGTTGCAGTTACAGCCATGCCAGATCTAAGGATGTGACGCTTCTGGAAAACGGGGTTTCTTAGTTGACCCATGTGGACCTACAGGAATACATGACATATATCCTAGTGGTCTTGTAATTGTGAGAGACTGAATGTAACTCGCAGAAAGAGTCATCTGATAAAAGTTTAAGTTAAAATATATAGCAATGTACAACCACGTAGTGGTGGCTGTGTAATTACAGCATTATTGTTCCCAGTACAAACACACAGTCGGCACAACCAATGGCAAAAAAAGTCCTTGATATGCCCTCATCCCTATGGGGGCTCGATATTGCATCTTACCTTGCGTATAGTGTAGTGCTGCCGAAACCTTTCCTTTCATTCAGCATGTTCTTGCGTCTGTCTTCCTGTACCGTGAGGACAGTTTACAAGACTTCCGCAATCGTCATAGTGACAAAGTGCGCATGCGCGGTAATGACAGTATGTATGGTAAAAATGTAATTCCGCCATCTATGAGAGTTTAACTGCCGCTGTTGTCACAATGTAGAGCATGAGCTTTCAGCTTTATTCTGTTGGTTGTTGTATCTCAATCCATGGTGTAGTTGTTACATATATCGCACCTTACATACACACACATTAAGGTGATGTTGCCCACCCGCTTGGATAGATAATTAATTGTAATTCTCACTGCAAATAGAGATTATTTTACTCCTGTTTTTGTCCTGGGGAAGCCGCGCCCGTCAGATGTCTATTTTACTTAAATATCACTCTTGTCAACCCTGCGGCAAATGGGGATCTCAGGATGCATCAGTGATGTCTTGGGCATTTTAATATGAATGTGTACACCTAGGTATTTATGGGTATGGGAGTCCTATGTTGTCTCCTTACTCACACATAGGACGGTATAATCGTTTGGCCTGACAACGCCTGGCCGGAAAAATGGCGGTGTGCAGTTTATTGGGTTGCTTTTGCATCATACATTGGAGCAAAATCATACACCAGGTTTTACCAACTTTACTAAAAAAGACAAAATGGCACTAAAATCACTATCTGATAACATCAATATAGTGATAGAACCTGAGGACAAGGGTGGGGCCACAGTAATAATGGATGACTCCAAATATAAGAAAATGCTGAGTTACCTCTTCGGGGACTGGAATAGCTACAGGCAACTGGGTAGTGACCCCACAGAAACCATGAGGCAGATGATTGCCCCCATTGTAGAAGAGGCAGTAGCTGAAGGCTATATCACCAACAAGGAAAGTGATTTCTAGAACACATCAACACCAAAGTGCCCAGTTTTTTACACTTTGCCCAAAATCCACAAAGGAAAGAATATGCCGTCCGGTAGACTCATTGTCTCCGGGATAGAGTCCATACTATTGTCGGGGGGGATTCTGCCGGGGTCGGCCGGGCCGTCCGCAGACCTCCGGGCAGGGAGGCCCCAACTCCTCCCGTGTATATCTCGGATCGAGACAGAGTATGAGGCACACACAAGGAGCAAGGCAACTTCTGCCGTTTATTATGCAAACGGCAGGGATGGGTCAAGGAGCGTACGCGTTCGTCCTGACACACACACAATAGTGGGGCTCGCAGGCCCTTTTTACTACATTATGACGCGCTACTTGCGTCATTCCAAAAAGTTACCAAAAGAACCTATCGCCACTCTTGATTGGTTGCTCGAGTGGTGGGGTTAGTATAGTACGCATATAGAGAATGATATTAGTGGTTAAGATGTAGTCAGGTGGTATATCTGGGTTGTCCCTACAATTAGATACATAAGAATTGTTACATGAAGACCCCTGAGGATTGGCTAACGTTACTGACGTCTGAGATAAGAACCTCATGTTCTGATTGGTGCATCCGTGAGCTCCCCAGCCTGGGACCACCGTTGTTCCCAGCACACGGTGCACCTGTGGTTGCAACAGTGTTTCAATATGGGTACGTGCAGGCAATGTGAGGATTTATTCATAGGTGGGAGACTGACCGTTCCCACTGTAGCAGGTGTCCATTGAGCCTTTCAAGTGTGTCGGCCTGCGTCTCGTAGCGAGGTACCCAGACGCCTTTTCTCTCCTGGGTTTTGGCATCTCGTCAGGTTCGGCTTGGTCACGTGGGGAGGGACCGTGTTTGAGGCATAATTCTGCACAATTAATATTGTTTTTCCACTGTATGTCTGGTTTAATTTGCAGATATGATTTTAACATTGGTACGTGGAGTGCGAGGTTGCAACATCGTGCCTTTAAAGATTTGTTTCTTGACTGTGGGTTTGCAACATTACGACCTTGGCTGGTTGCTCCACTGGGTTCTTTCTGCAGGCTCAGCAACCTGACTTTTGCTTTGTTAATGTCCACGGGAACTCTTGCTTGAGGCCTACTTGGGCCTGGTGCACGAGTAATCCATTTAGTGCATGGATGCTTTAGGTTATAGTGGCATACAGTTTCATGGCCAGTATCGTGCTTCCATTATATCTCTCATGATGGTAACGGGTTTCAAGAGAAGCGTGAGCAAGCGTTATAAATGAGCTCATGGTGCGTCTTGCGTTTCTGCATTCTGAAAGCCTATGTAAAAATAATAAAGATGCACGTCCGTGAATAAGCCTGTCGCCTACGTCAGAGCACTGAGTATGTTCTTCGTGTAGATTGGTGTGGAAATGTTCAGCGTGTATAATAGTTCAGCGGTGCTTCCCGTTATCTAGGTCGTCATGGCATCTCTAACGATGTGTAGATTTCAGTCTAGTTGGTCCGTGCCGCAGGTGTCGGCATGGCCAGTGCGGGCTGTTGGGCAGGCAGATGGACACATCCGTATGTTTCTGTACCAGGGTATTTGGTCATCTGGTAAATGGGCAAACTCTTCTCGTGGCGGGTGTCTGGGCCGCGACCCTCTAGGCCAAGCGCGAGAGGTGAAGGACGGGAGTCTGGTTTTCCATTCTCCCACTTCAGTCCCCCCTCTGGTCGACTTGTCGACCACAAACATATCCTTCTCGTTATCTCCTCTTACTCTCCATATCTTGGTTATCCCTCCGAGATGTCCATAATGGTTTACGTGATCTTCAAATGACCAATACATGTATTCGCATGTTCCTCCAGGAGTACAGTACACCCATCTTCCTATGTAGCTCCTAGGGTTCCTTGGGTTCTCGATCTTCACTGATGGTGGGTCTAGATGATTGGCGATGATTTGGGTGCGCAACTTCTCCCTTTCGTGTATTATCACACCTGTGTGCTGGCCGTCATCCGCTGGCATCAAGGGGTGCATTCCCACCATTTCCAGCAACTCATCAGTTGAGCGCGCCTTCCGGGCTTTCCAAAATCTAATTATTATCAGTGCAGCTCCAGCCAAAATAGCACATCCCACTATTATTTTCAGTCCATCTGACAGCCAAGATGGCATCCATGACCATAATAGTGAAAACCAGCTTTTATCCTTGTTTACGCCGTTACTTTCGTCCATCATTTTGGAGTGCATCTGGGCCAATTGTGAAACTGCTTCTGTTAGTGTACCATTGTCGGCATCGTTGGCAGGTATGAACGTGCAGCATGATTGTCCTATCTTTGCACAAACTCCTCCTTCCATTGCTGTGAGAAGGTCCAATACATATCTGTTCTGTAGTGCTACCATCCTTACAGCTCGCAGCTCCTCTTTAATTGCGTTAAACCCATTTACTGTCGAATTTATGGTCATCATTAGTTCCCATCTGGTTATTTGCAGCCATTTTGCGTTTGCGTATGCCTGCAGTCCCGGATGTATTATTGAGGAGAAGAACATTGCTGCTCTGCTGAATAGTCTGTGTTCTGGCGGTATTGATGTTAGTTCCGTTTCCGACCTTCCCCACAGATAATTTCCTGTTAATGGCTCTCCTTGTCTTTTTCTCCTGTTTAGGACAGTATCATTGCTGTTTGTCCTGTTTTCTTGCTCCTTCTGGAGTGGTGCAGATCTCTTTCTTCTCCTGTCTCCTTCATCCATTTTCGGAAATTTCGCCACATCGACATGCTTCTTAGGTACCACTAGTGATGGTACATTGACGTGTACCATTGTGCACACACCACTCCACAGGGGAGGCAGTGTATGATATGCCTTTTCTCCGCAGGCCCAATAATGGTCAATTATTACTGCTGTTCCCGCTCCCCCCTCAGGTAACTCCATCACACTTGCACAATTGGTGTTATATCCCACGTCCACCTCTCCTTTATGCTGGTAACATACTTTGGGCGCAGTCAATGGTAATATAGTTATCGGGTCTTCATCTTCTTCTACCCACGTGAGCATTGGTACATACTTGATCCATGTCGTCCAACATCGATGATTGTGTGTCTCGATGGTTGAGATAGTTTCTTTTGTTACCATGTTGCTGCCAACCACTCCTATCTCCCAGCTGGTACCCAGGAACACCTTTCCTGTTATCGTCAGTAATGGCCTCTCCCAGCATCCTTGTTTACCCGGAACTTCCGTGGCGTACCAATCACATGGTAGATACTGCAGTGTTACCTTCTTTGTTTCTCCTTTTTCAGGGCCACTTGTTATGTATCTGAATGCTTCAGCATGTAAACTGGTCTTGTGATAACTCAGATAGGTCTTGAGGAAGTTGTTTTCATATGGGTATGAGTCTCGTGTTTTCCATGTCATGTGCACTACTGTTCCTTGGAATCTTCCTTTCGTTTGGAACAGGGCCAAATATATTATGCACTGTGCTGTTTTTTCATCTATTTCTGTGGCAACAAATGTTCGTGAAGCGCTCATGGCGTATGGTATTAATGAGCAAACGTAACAGCTATCCTCAGTTGTCTGCTTACCAATGCGGGTCATGTGCTGGTACCATATGTTGTTTGTGACGTGTGCTGAATCTTGTACATAATTATCAATACCTTTATTGTCTGAGTATGTGCTGCGTTTAACTTTATTTCGCTTTTGTTCATTGTTACTGTTACCACCTGACGTAACACCTGTTGCAGCAGGGAGGTGGGGTACATTAGGTTTGGGTGCAGCAAAAAAACTCATAGCATAGCTGTACTGCCATACAGAGGCAGCCAAAACTCCGGTGATCATAAAAATCCCTATTATTTTTATTACATATGCTAACCTCACCGACATTTTTGCTCTTACCTTGCTGCAGTCCTGGCAGCGTATTCTTGCGACGTTAAAGTTGCCCGCCTAAAAATTCTCAAAAAGTGCTTGTCATTAAATGTTAGTTTTGTTTCATTAAGCTCTCCCTATCAAATAGTCATTCAGTGCCCAGGTGAAGAGTTGCTCCCACGCTACTCTAAGTGATCGGTCTCTCAAGACCGGCAAGTATGGGCGGAGGTGGGGCATGTAATTTTCTATGGCCAGGAGGAAGGCCGTGTAGTATACACGTACCCTTTTCTTTTTTAAGTATGTTGGCCTTTTTATTTCGTATACAAATTGGTGTGACAATTCTTCTGGGTAACTATCGTCTGGCAGCACCATCTACGCCTGCACACTGAATTTGTTAGATAACTTTTCTTAACAATACAATATTACGCAGCTCCTGTATGTGCGAGAGAAAAAGAGAACATTCACGTGTTTACATGTGTATTGGTGCAAGCGAAGTCCTTAGTTTTTATTACAATTGTATTTAGTAGTCAATGGGGGGGGGGTTTGCTCAGATGGCGGGAGCAGTTTTACTCTTTGAACGTGTGACCATGGGGTGGGCAGTGTGGGGATCACCCCCTTCTTCGTCCGTTATTCTCTCCGAGGGAACAATTGGGTCGTTGTCTGTGGTTGTGTTTTCTTCCGCTGCCGGGGATGTTGTTGGCGTTTTTCCAATGGACCTGTCGTTGGCGCTGGGGCGGGTCTGCAGTTTGTAAATTTTTACATCATGCAGGTGGTTCCACGCACGCTTATCCTTTAGTTTTACTGCTCTTGTTGATACGTCCTCTACTAAATGGGGGCCAGTGAACCTCTGCTGGTTCCACTTTCTATTAAAATTTCGAAGTAGTACGTGGTCACCTTTGGCAAGTTGGCACAAGTTCTCCTTTCCCAATTCTGTATTTTCGTCTATTTCTTGGTTGCTGGTGGACCCGCCCCGTGTGCGCTCGAGCTGTTGAGACACAAACACAACGCTAGTAATCAAAGAAGACACATATTGATACATTTCATCACCTAACACATTCGCAGAACTTTCTTGGTCGGTGAATGCCCTTGACGTTGGTGTTAGGGGAAGGCGCATTTGGCGTCCAGTAACCACCTCGTGTGGGGTGAGGTGGTGGTCGGACCCTGGCCTGTTTCTAAGTTCGAACAGTGCTAACGGAAGGCAATACAACCAACTTTTCTTTGTTGTTTGCTGTATTTTAGCAATTGCCTCCTTCAATAGGCCATTCAGGCGTTCACATACACCATTGGCCTGTGGGTGGTACGCACATGCAAATTTGTGTTTAATGTTCAGTAGGGATGTGATATGCTGGAACATTTCATTTGCGAAATGGGGTCCGTTGTCTGATCTTAACACCTCGCACACTCCCCACCTGGGGAATACCTCCCTTACTATAAATTTGGCTGCTCTAAACGCATCAGGGTGTGAACAGGGCCCTGCTTCGATCCACCTAGAAAATGGGCATACTACTACTATCATGTATCTATTGCCTTGACAAATGTTGATCATATCAACATAGTCAATGTGGAGGTGCCGAAAAGGTCCTTCTGGTCGGGGTATGGTACCTCTTATCACCTTTAAAGTATGACCGGCCGTGAACTGTTGACATGTAAGGCAATTGCTGATAAAATTTGACACATGGGATGTTAACTCGGGACAGAACCAATCTTCTCTAATTCGTGCTGCTATTATTTCTTTGCCTGTATGGGCAGGGTGATGTAATTGGTTCAAGGCGGTATTTAACAATGCCAATGGTATTACAACTTTCCCAGTGCCACCCTGGCGCCATAGTGCGTCGGTTGGTGACATTGTGCATCCTCTTTTCACCCATACTTCTTTTTCGGCCATTGGTGCAGCCGCTTGTAACTCCATAATCTGGGTGGCTGGGAGATGGGTGTACCCTTCTTTTATTAACATCTCCCTCGCTATTCCCCTCCCTCTCCCTCTCTGTGAGTCTGTGGGGTTCCATATCTCACCAAAATATGCAGCATATTTTGCATGTGCGTCTGCTGCTGCATTTCCTTTTGATATATAGTCTTCTCCATTGGTGTGTGCTGTGCATTTTACTAGGGCTAGTTCTTGGGGATCGTTTATTACTTCAATTAGTTCAGCCAACAAGAGGGCATGTTGTACTGGAGTGCCGTCAGCTCTCCTAAACCCTCTTCTTCTCCACTTTGATAGCCCTGAGTGGACAGTGGATGTAACATATGCACTGTCGGAATATATAGTAACTTTTTTATCAAAACTTTCCTTTAGTGCCAATATGAGTGCAACCAGTTCCGCCGCTTGAGCAGAGTAATGCTGTGGTAATTGTACACACTTAATAGCCACACACACTGGCGCTTCCATCATTTGTACTACTGCTGCCCCAGTCCTCCTTATCCCGTCTCCTTGATCAATAGTTGATGACCCATCAATAAACAAAAGCTCACCTCCCTCTAGTGCGTTTTCTTCAACTTTCCTAGTACATGAGTACATCTCAGTTACTTGGGTGCAGTCGTGGGCGTAATCTCCCTCTTCAATTACTTCTGCTAGGAACCTTGCAGGGTTAACCGTGCTACATCTAACAATTGCCAGTTCAGCTTTGGACAAAATAATCTCATAACCTGTTGCCCTCTGTGTCGTCAGTGTGGACTTAGGTTTATTCAATATCGCAAATAGTGCATGTTCTACAAATAGTGTAGTTGGACACCCCATAGTTATTGATGATGCTTTTTCTACTGCAAATGCAGCTGCAGCAAGACCTTGTTCGCAAGAGAATTGTCCTAACATTATTGGATCTAAGTGACCGCTGTAAAATGCTACTGGTTTATAGCCCATGCTAGTCTTTTGGGCCAATACTGCTTTCATTACTGCTGAGTCGCAATGTGAAAATATAAAAAATCGTCGCTCATAGTCTGGGGATGCTAGTACTGGAGCAGTTGATATTGCTTCTTTTAATTCATCAAATGCCTCCTTCATTTCCATAGTCCATCCCAACTTTTTCTCCCCTTTATTTGCTTCCTTCAAACCCTCAAGCAGGGGTCCTATGTAAGAGCTGTAATCAAATACCCATGCTCTACAGTAGTTGCACAGTCCCAGAAATTGCTGCAGTTCTCTTACAGTCTGTGGCACGGGAGTGCCTGATATTGCCTGTGCTCTTTGTGGTGCAATCCTTCTTCCATATTGTGATATCAGTTGGCCAATGTAAAGTACCTGTTCCTGACAGTATTGTATCTTTTCCATGTCTACCTTGTACCCCTTTTCAGCCAATATCGTCAACATTTTTAATGAGTCCTCTCTACATTTATCTTCATTTGTACTGCAAATTATTATGTCATCCACATACTGTAACACTGTGCTTTCCAACTCAACGTTACCCAAATCCATCTGTATTACCCTATTGAAAATTGAAGGTGATTCACAATATCCCTGTGGTAATCTGGTATGTTTCCACTTCCTATTTCGGTAAGTGAAGCTTGTCAAGTCTTGTGAGTCTGGGTGTAATGGTATTGAGAAAAAAGCATTTTTAAGGTCAATCACTGTAAACCGTGATGCTTCTGCTGGAATGCCACACAAAATTGTGGCCGGGTTTGCTGTTACTGGATACTCTGCTTCTACTATGTTGTTCAACGGTCTGAGGTCCTGTATGAACCGCCAAGACCCTCCTTTAGCCTTGCGCACCGGGTACACAGCTGTGTTGCATGGGGATTCTGAGGGGACCAATATGCCATTGTTTATAAGGGCTGTTATGGTTTCGTATATGCCCTCATCTGCCTCTCTTGACAATGGGTATTGTTTCACTCTTGGTATTATGGCACCCTTTTTTAATTTTATCCTTACACCCCCTATGCTTTTAATGCATCCTACATCATAAGGGCTAATAGTCCATAATGATTTTGGCACCTTTGACATATCTTCTTTAAAAAATGGGACTGGTGTGCCAGCGGGTGCCTCAAGTGCCATTGCAATTTTCTGTGCCACTTGTTTGTGAGCCACTGTTAGCCACATTTCTACACTCATCATGAACACCATTTCATTTTCCTCCTTTTCTTCTGAAAACAACTCTTCATCTGACACCTGGGTCAGCCTACATCCTTCTGCTAGTGCTATCACCGCCCTCCATGCTCTCCCTTCTTTATCTTGGGCGTGCACAGCAACATAATCAGCTGTTGCAATAATGCTCTCAATGTCCACTGCAAGGACCTTCCCTTCCAGTTCATTAGCTGGTGTTTCTGGTCGGAATAGATAGGCTGCTGGTCTCCTCCATATTTTCCCTCCTATCCCTGGCATCCATGCAAATGCCATGTCTGTTCCGTACTGGAATAGCTCGCCGTCTACCGGCTCCGCCCTGATCGCTATCTGTCCACAGTATGCTTGCAAAATCTGTCGTGCTGCAAGCATGTTAATCCCTGGAGTAGAGCAAATTATGCCATCCTCTGTAAAGGAGATCGTCATATTTAATCTGTTCATTATGTCCCTCCCCAGTATGTTTACTGGTGAGGCACTATAATACAAAAGTGGTACTGACAGATCGTAATCCCCAATAGATAGCGGAACGTTATCAGTAAATGGAACCAACCCTTTAGCCCCAGAAAACCCTTGTGTGTTCATGGCTTCGCCTGACATCTTAAACTTACCTTCCCTTATGCAAGACCGGGTTGCCCCGGTGTCAACAAGGAATGATAATTTTTTGTCACCTATCGTTACCTCTATGCGTGGCTCCTCCGCACTATTAGGTGTTACTGACAGGATGGGACACACCAAGGCCGTCTGTGGGCTGTCCTATTGGGGGTACAATGACTGGCCATTCCCTGTGTAAGGGTTGTGTCCCAACACCGTCACCCCACCCAATTGCGTTCGTTCAGGTTGTGGTGGTGGTTGTATTAACGCTGCACCAGTTACTTGTGGCAGGTATTGTTTTATTTGTTGTTGTGGTAGGGAATAGTGTTGGTCACTCCCTTGTGGTGACATCTGCTGTGGTTGTATGCCCTGCTGTTCTTGTGATGTCCTATGTTGTGCTTGTTCGTTCCATGCTGGTGTTCCTGGCCTGACCCTGCATGTACGTGACATGTGTCCTAATAGTCCGCAGCTCCAACACACGGGTGGTTCCCTGTTTTGCCATGGGAAGTTCCCTGTGTTGTCCTGGTATACTGGTTGCCCTGTCTGGTAGTTATTTCTGAGTCCCCCAGCCTGTTGTTGGGTATTATATCCGTATCCTCTTCCCCTCATAAACCCTCCTCTCCCTCTATTATAATTATAATACCCAGCTCCTTGCATTGGGTACCCTCCTCCCATGTTCTGTGCGTGTGATTGCAGAGGCAGCACTTGCTCTATTACCTCTTGTGGAGGCGCTATTTGAGCTGGATTTTGTGCAGCCACTACTTGCGTTGGGCTTTGGGCCATTGGTGTTGGCGCAGTTATTAGTGCCCCTTCCATGGTATATTTAGTAAGTTTTTTCTGTACTAATTTGGCCTCTTCTGTTTTCCTGTCCTCTTCCTTTTGTTTCATTTTTCCTTGCCATGTTCTACAGTGATGTACTATAGTCAGTTGTATTTCCGGCCATGGTTTTGCTTCCATCCCCACTACTTTCTTTAATTGTCTCTGAACTCCTTCTGGGAGCCCTTGTACTAGTATATGATAAAATATGGCTGGTGTTTTGTCCCATTGTTCTCTAGTTTCCATGCGCCACTTCTCTTGAATATCCTGGATATAATCAACAGGATCCTCGTTCTCACCCATCTTACGGGAAGTAATGGCTCCTATGTCTGATGTGTCTGGGTACTGCACTCTTAGTGCCTGCCATAGCGCATGTCTGCAGTTTGCAAATGGTGCCCCATCATGCGATGTGTTTGTTATTGTTACCCCATGGAATCCCGCTCTTTTCCAAATGTCATCCGCTCTATCCCCTAATATTGATATTAACAGGCCCTTAACATCTCCCACTGCTAGTTTCTGTCCTGCGGTGTGTTTTTCCATTTCATATATCCATTTACCCGCACCTCCACTTAATGATGGGAGCCTACATTTTATGTTTTCCTTATCCGTATGTTTCCAAGGTACATATTGTGGTCTAACCCCTCCTCTCTCCAGCAGTGGCATTACATTCTGTCTTGTGTCATCCTTTATGCTCCATGATGTTAACTCTTCACACCCCTCCTCTTCCCCCATTCCTTTTACTACTTCAAATCCTTCCTTACTACCTCTTCTCCTACCTCCCTCTTCTTCCTTTCCCCTTTTTTCATCCTTTCCTGTGTTCAATATTGGCACGTCTGTTTGCCTGTCTTGCCTGCGACTAGGGAGGTCCCTAAGCCGACATGCATAAGGTGTAACTTCGTCCATGAAGGGTGCGAGCTTTATTCTGTGCAGAGAGCGTGCAGTTGTTGAACATGTGGGGTGTGGCGTTAGAGAGCGTGATGGTGATGTGGGTGGCGTGTGTTGGTTGGTGAGCGTCGGTGGCGTGTGTTCGTTAGTTTGTGTTTCTCCCATTCTTTTCACTTCCTCCTTACTTCTCTCCAGCTCCTCCCATCTTCTACTCACCCATGGCGAATCTATGTTTGTTCTAGTGAGGTATAGCTTATCTAAGCTTTCCCTTTCACTCTTCCTTCCATCCTCACTACAAAAATCATTCATAAATTGCGCCCCCCACTCTGCCTTTTTTCCTTTTATTGTTACAGTTTTTAAGTCTATTAGGTCTCCCTCTTCCTTTCCGTTGTTACCACCTGTTCCCCTTAGTGCTGACGTTGTTGCTACCTCTCTATTTTTATATACTTCTCCCCATCTTTCACTCTCCCTCTTACTCTCTTCTCTCTCCCCTTCACTCCTCTCCTCCATCTCCCTACTATTTTCCTCTCTTTTCCTTTTTAATTCCTCCATTACTTCGTTGCTCATCTGTTCCAATATCCTTTCATCCTCTCTCCTCCTTTCCCATTTCACCCTTTCTCTTTCTACTATACTCTCTATTACCTTCCCCTCTTCATATTTTTTAGCTGTCTCTGATATTATCCTCCTCCTCCATATTTCCATTTCTTTTTCATTTTCTTCTTCTTCCTTCTTCTTCTCCCTCATCACTACTCTTGATACCCTTTCTGCTGCTGCTTTTACCCTTACAGCTTCCCTCTTTCTCTCCTCACTTTGCTCCCTTAATTTTTCCAATTCGTCCTTACCTTCTTTCCTTTTCCTCACTCTCTCTCTTTCCTCCCCCTCAAGTTGTTTTATCAGTTCATTCTGCTCATCCCTTAGTTTAGCTAATCTTTCCTCCAAAATCTCTTCCTTCTGCCGTAGCAGCTCCTCTCCCCTCATTTCACTCTCTCTTTCACTATCCTCGTTTGTTCTCTTTACCGCCTCCCTTTCCTCTCCAGTTAGTGATCCTCGTAATTTCAACAATATCTGTGCAGCTACCCACTCATCGTTTCCTATCTCTACAGTCTGCTCTTCTCTCCTCCCGTCCCCCATTGGTATCTTTCCATGAGCCACATATGGTGGAGGGCTGTATGCCGGGTTTGAGTATCCTTCAGCCGCCCTTAACTGTCCTTTTATTTCTCCTAATTCTCTTAAAGGGTACAACCCTCCTCCCTCTGTTTTCACTCCCGGTGTTAAGGGTATCTCATTGCTCGGTTCCTGTTTTATGTCAGCTAATTTATCAACCTTTCCTCCACCCAGTTTTTCATTCCCCATATTCTTTGTTCCTTCACTCTCCTTTTCCCCATCCGTTCCTTCTTTCTTAATCTCCTTTTCTTCCGGTGTTTCCCCCATAGTGAACATTCCATTTGGTCCTGGTCTAGACCCCTGGAACATCCTCCATAAGTTAAACACCTCCACATGGTTTGCCAACTTCTTCCCCTTGTATGTATTGTGCAGATGGTTTAATAGTGAATGTTGGGCATATGGGTCAAAGCTACCATTAGGCGGCCATGGTGTCAACATTTTGTTGTCCGTCCCCTGGGTCCACTCTATGCTGTACTTAATTAACTTCTCCCTATGTGGTGGCAGTGTGGTGCATATATGTTGTAGTGGGGTAGTGAGGGTATTCCCCCACCCTCCCAACCCTCTCCCGTATGACATACTAGCGCACCCTTTCTTACCCTTCCCCTTGCTACCAGTTTGCAACATACAACCTTTTATTGCTTACCTTGCCCCGCAAGTGTGGGGACTTACGACAATCCTTTGACAAATTATGCAATGATAATAATCACAAAAAAAAAAAAAAAAAAAAATTATAAAACAAATATATTTATGATGTTATATTATATTCCTTCCCCTACGGCCCCCTGCGGCCGAAGCGCACGCAGCCCCCTGCAGCTGCGTACCCCTTACGACGATCTTACACAGTCGTCCTTTTTCCCCGTTCTCCTCCCACCTTTACACTTGCCGTGGCCGGCGTTCTCCGTGCGCAGCCACGCCCCCTTCCCCTTCTCCTCTTTGATCCACTCGTTTATCGTTTATCTCCGTGTCCGCTCCTTTATCATGTTTCTCTTCCCCACCAATGTCAAACCCAAAGCTTCTTGTGTTCACGATATCTTACTAAATCCCTACTGGTGACGTCACCTATTTCTTCGAACTACTGGTATATTCGTGTTATGTTCTTTAAATTCAAAATACACTTGCAATCTACCCCGCTAACCCTACAGCTGTCTTCCTGTCTCTCCTGGAACAAGGTAATCTCATCAATACTATAACCGGACTGCGCACGCTGCGTCGCCTCGCGTGTGATACGCCCCTCAACAGGAGGGCTTAACCAGCCAATTATCTTCCGTTTTGGGCAACTACGTAACTAGCCACCGCCCACAGGGAAACGTCATCTACCTATCGAGTTTCTTGCTCGAACAATAGGGAACCTCATCTACCTATCGAGTTTCTTGCTCGAACAATAGGGAACCTCATCTACTCATTGAATGATAAATGTCAAATCGTAGGAAACCACACACACCCACCCTCACACGTAGTCGCGATTTAGGCCAATCAGTGTCTTTCGAGCGGCTGCACGTGATGTTTTCGTGCCCCGCCCCCCTCTTTCGCGTAACGTTAGCTTTTTGTTGCGAGCGTCTGCACGTGTTGTTCTCGTGCCCTGCCCCCCTCTTTCGCGTAACGTTAGCCGCCTTCTCTCGCACTCAATTCACTACCATTCATTCCATTATCATCACTCAATTAAACCTTCACCCCACCTTTTTACAATACCTCCCTCCTCCCTTATTTACTTCCGCCCCCTCCCTCACAATTTCGCATTGCTTGTTGTGCGTGTCATGCTCACCAAGTTCCCTCGATGCAGGGCCGCTCGACTGCGTGCACCCCTCCAAGCGGCTCGCCACCTCCCCTCGTCTGGACCACGTCTGGACACTCGCCGACCGCGGGCGGGATACTTCTCAACCGGCTCCCGAGGGCCAATATCCGGATTGCGCTGTCCGGTCCTCTCGCAGCTCCGCGATGGTCCTGTAGTCCTCAGAAGGGGGCAACGGCAGAGGGGGCCGCGCCGCCGGGCCTCCCCGCAACGGGAGTGCCTGGAAAAATAAAAAATAAAAGTCGATCTTAAACAGATCTCAGCGGTGCCTCCAACTTGTCGGGGGGGATTCTGCCGGGGTCGGCCGGGCCGTCCGCAGACCTCCGGGCAGGGAGGCCCCAACTCCTCCCGTGTATATCTCGGATCGAGACAGAGTATGAGGCACACACAAGGAGCAAGGCAACTTCTGCCGTTTATTATGCAAACGGCAGGGATGGGTCAAGGAGCGTACGCGTTCGTCCTGACACACACACAATAGTGGGGCTCGCAGGCCCTTTTTACTACATTATGACGCGCTACTTGCGTCATTCCAAAAAGTTACCAAAAGAACCTATCGCCACTCTTGATTGGTTGCTCGAGTGGTGGGGTTAGTATAGTACGCATATAGAGAATGATATTAGTGGTTAAGATGTAGTCAGGTGGTATATCTGGGTTGTCCCTACAATTAGATACATAAGAATTGTTACATGAAGACCCCTGAGGATTGGCTAACGTTACTGACGTCTGAGATAAGAACCTCATGTTCTGATTGGTGCATCCGTGAGCTCCCCAGCCTGGGACCACCGTTGTTCCCAGCACACGGTGCACCTGTGGTTGCAACAGTGTTTCAATATGGGTACGTGCAGGCAATGTGAGGATTTATTCATAGGTGGGAGACTGACCGTTCCCACTGTAGCAGGTGTCCATTGAGCCTTTCAAGTGTGTCGGCCTGCGTCTCGTAGCGAGGTACCCAGACGCCTTTTCTCTCCTGGGTTTTGGCATCTCGTCAGGTTCGGCTTGGTCACGTGGGGAGGGACCGTGTTTGAGGCATAATTCTGCACAATTAATATTGTTTTTCCACTGTATGTCTGGTTTAATTTGCAGATATGATTTTAACATTGGTACGTGGAGTGCGAGGTTGCAACATCGTGCCTTTAAAGATTTGTTTCTTGACTGTGGGTTTGCAACATTACGACCTTGGCTGGTTGCTCCACTGGGTTCTTTCTGCAGGCTCAGCAACCTGACTTTTGCTTTGTTAATGTCCACGGGAACTCTTGCTTGAGACCTACTTGGGCCTGGTGCACGAGTAATCCATTTAGTGCATGGATGCTTTAGGTTATAGTGGCATACAGTTTCATGGCCAGTATCGTGTTTCCATTATATCTCTCATGATGGTAACGGGTTTCAAGAGAAGCGTGAGCAAGCGTTATAAATGAGCTCATGGTGCGTCTTGCGTTTCTGCATTCTGAAAGCCTATGTAAAAATAATAAAGATGCACGTCCGTGAATAAGCCTGTCGCCTACGTCAGAGCACTGAGTATGTTCTTCGTGTAGATTGGTGTGGAAATGTTCAGCGTGTATAATAGTTCAGCGGTGCTTCCCGTTATCTAGGTCGTCATGGCATCTCTAACGATGTGTAGATTTCAGTCTAGTTGGTCCGTGCCGCAGGTGTCGGCATGGCCAGTGCGGGCTGTTGGGCAGGCAGATGGACACATCCGTATGTTTCTGTACCAGGGTATTTGGTCATCTGGTAAATGGGCAAACTCTTCTCGTGGCGGGTGTCTGGGCCGCGACCCTCTAGGCCAAGCGCGAGAGGTGAAGGACGGGAGTCTGGTTTTCCATTCTCCCACTTCACTATAGACCTTATCACAATTTGTGGATTATTTTCTGAAACCACAGGTTGTAAAAATGAGGTCATATTTGAAAGACACAGTAGCGGTTTTGCGCTTAATACAAGACAAGCCATTTAATCCTGAGTTGCAGATGTGGGTGACTCTAGACATCGAATCACTTTACACAAAAATTCCACAAAAGGCGTCCCTAAAGGTCATCAAGAATGTATTAAGACACTTGGATCCACCAGTAGCGATACCAGTAACTTTCATCATGCAATTGGCTGAAATCGCACTCACAAAAAACAACTTCATCTATGAAAAGGAGTTCTTCGAACAAATATCGGGAACTGCCATGGGCGCAACACTTTGCACCCAGCTTGGCCAATCTATATTTGGCAGACTTTGAAGAAAAAAACATCTATGGGTTAAACAACCCTTTTACCCACAAGATCAGTCTATGGTCAAGATACATCAACGATAATCTGATGATCTTTGATGAAGATGAGGTAGAATTGGTGACTTTCATAAACTGGATTAATGGCCAAAATAGTTCTTTGACATTTACAGACACCCGCAGTAGGGAACGGGTGTTTTTTTAGATCTAGACCTAACTGTGACAGATGGGATCTTGAGAAGCATGACTTTAATAAACCTACTGACCGAAACACCTTGTTAGTGTTTAACAGCTACTACCCTGTTAGCCTGAGGAACAATCTCCCATTTGGACAGTTCCTTAGATACAGACGGAACGGTTCCAACTTGAGTGACTATGAAAACCAATCCCACAAGCTGGCATGCAAACTATTGAACCACGGTTATCCAAAGCGGATAGTGAAACAAGCCAACAAAAGAGCTAGAAACATCCCTAGGGATGTAACCTTGGAACAACATGGTAGAAAAACAGAAACCAGTGATATCATCACAGTAGTTTTTAGTTTTTCTCCTCTAACTAACAAAATTAAAAAAGAAGTGCTAAGATTGTGGCCAATTCTGAATGTAGGGCAGTCCCAAATGGAGACCTCCAGATTCGACCATCAAAAGGCGATGCAGTGGGCTAGACAATAGACGCCCAGGAACGGGTGATGTGAATACATGAGCAGCATTCCAAGTAGATACTTTTACCCCAAAGAAGAATAGCATCAACTTCTGGGAGTGGGGCTTTTTGTATAATGCAACAGCAAACCAATAAACTGTACACCACCGTTTTTCTGGCCAGGCGTTGTCAGGCCAGACGATTATACCGTCCTATGCGTACGAAGATAACATAGGACTCAGATACCCATAAATACATGGGTTCACACATACATATTAAAATGCCCATGACGTCACTGATGCATCCTGAGATCCGCATTTGCGGTGGGGTTGACATGAGTGATATTTAAATAAAATAGACATCTGATGGGTGCAGCTTACCCGGATCAAAAAGGGCAGTAAAATAATCGCTATTTGCCACGAGCATTACAATTAATTAATGATCTACCCAAGCGGGTGGGCAACGTCACCTTAATGTGTATGTATGTAAGGTGGGATCTATGGAACAACTACGCCATGGATTGAGATACATCAACCAACAGAATAAAGCTGAAAGCTCATGCTCTACATTGTGACAACAGCGGCAGTTAAACACTCAGATGGCCGAACGACATTTTAACCAAAGATACTGTCGTTACCGCACATGCGCACAATGTCACTTTCACGATTGCGGAAGTCTTGTAAACTGTCCTCATGGTACAGGTAGATAGACACAAGCACACCCTTGGCGAAAGGAAAGCTTTTAGGCAGCACTACAATCTACGAAAGGTAAGATGCAAGATCGAGCCCCCATATGGATGAGGTATATCAAGGACGTTTTGTGCTGGGTGTTAGGAAAGATTCCTCTTTACTGCACTTTTCCTTCAATCTTTATCGATCTCCCAAACCTTTAGCTTTTATTTTTTAATCTGACCTGTACTTTTTGTAGTACAGTGAAGCATTAAGATTCAATGCACTGGCCTTTGCTCATATGTTATGGGGAAACTGATATGTCTTTCAGGCTAGCAGTACTGGGAAACAGTGTTTCCTTTAGTCGTGTTACTATGTTGCTACTTGTGGTTACTTTTGTATAACTTGTGGTAACTTTTTATCATTGCACAATGCAGCTTGCACTGTAGTGCAGTGGGGTGCATTTTTGCTTTGCCCTAGACTAACACTCAGAGGATTTGTCATTACTCTAGATGTGCTTGAAAGATGGCCTGGTGGCAGCAATGACTTTTCCCGACTTTTTGGGGAATTTTGTTTTAGCTTTACCGTGTTTGGCTACTAACTGTGGCTACTGGTCAAACATGACCGAGCCATGAGATTTTTTGCCTGTTCTTTTTCCATCATGCTGTTTAGCCTTGCCAGGAAGATCCTTATAAGGACTTCCAGTGCCCGGGAAAGCACAAGCTTTTGGTGGACTATGTGTGTTTGCAGGCAGGATGTGGGCTGGGCCAGTCTGACTCCAATCCACATTCTGGTTTCTGTGTGTCTGAATGGTATGCATGAATGTTCCCACCTGTGGTCCTGATTGGACCACTGCTGGGGTGTGTGTGTGTGTGGGCTAGTCCTGCTATTAGCTAGTGGGAGTTTCAGCTCCTACCTGGCTTTTAGGATAAGAAGAGGACCCCCACACCCATTCCACAGAATTCCTGGAGAAACCTGAAGGAGCCAAGAATCCTGTCCAGCTGTGAGACCCACAGAGAAACCTGAGACCTGACTGAAGGAGGCTTGGCAACCAACTTCTGCTGCAGCCCTGGTGGAGCCCTTTATTGCTTGTGATCTTCAGTAGGCCTGCCAAGGTGCTACGTCTCTTGGAGTGGAGGGACCATCCATTCCCGATGTCTGCTCGGTGCCCAGCACAAAAAACGCCTTTGGAAGGGCCCTGGAACTGTCCTGTGGCTGACCAGCCTCGTATTTGGGCTACCGAGCTAACTTCGTCATGGCACCGGGTCCTGGCCTGAAACTTGTTGGACCCTCAGCTGTCACTGCAAGGCTCCCTCCTGCATCATTTCAGCATCCTAGCACAAAGGGGACCCGAGATAGACTGGAAAGTCTGACCGCGGCTACTGAGTCCTGTTGCATCGCTGTGCGTGGTGTGCACCGTCCGAAACCTGCTTACCTGTCACGAGTCCAGTCCTGAGAGGGGTGCTGCATTGAGAGTTCTTGAAACGAGAGTCCTTGCACCAGCAAAAAACACCAACCGGAGTGAAGCTCGAACCTGCAACCCCTGGAAATCAAGGGCCGCGGATTTCGGCGGGAAAAACATAGGACACCATTCCTTTGCTCTACCAAGACTGGGGAAGATTGTGAGAACGGCTTGTAGTATGATCGAGAACACCAGAATCCTCCCCCCTCCCTACACCCTTTCCCCTGTCCCCCTAACCCCTGAGTGGAACTTAACCCCAACTGCCCCCCTCCCCTTTTATCGCTCCCATAACACCTTTCCCCTGAAACCTCCATCCCACCTCCCCCGGCACCCAGCCAGGTAGTTCGCCCAGTACTGGTGCCCGACTGGGCCACCTGTGTGCCCACTTCGGCTGGGCCCCCATTAGCTCATTATGCACATAGAGCCCCCCCCCAATGTCCCCTCCCTCCCCCTCCCTTCTTAACCACTGGCTTACTAACTAAGCCTCTCCAACCTCCCCCCACCCAGATATTGCTTTTCTCACATTCCCCACTTGCGGCAGCTTCCTCCATATTTGCTTTGCTCTGGGGGCACTTGCTGTGTCCCGGCTCTGGGCGCTGATTTATTTCCTTGGCCCGGGTGGAACTTCTGTCAGCCATTAGATCAACCCGGGTTATCATTGTGGGGTGGTGAGGGAGTGTTCAGTTTCTTGTATTTTCTGGATCCTGGGATCCGTCTTCTGTCTCTTGTATTTCCTTTTCCACCTGTTGCATCCGCTGCCAACCCAGTAGGCTGTCTTTGGTCATTGGAGGTGCCCACATATTCTTGGATCGCCCCACTGATATCGTCTCCTGTGACCAGGCATGATCTTTGGCCCATGTACTCGAAGGAAAGAAAAAAGGGGTAGCCCCACCTATACCGGACCCCTTTTTCCTGTAAACATTGGGTCAGTGGCCGGCACAGTCGCCGTCTGGCCACCATGAAAGCGGACAGGTCCTGGAAGATTGATATTCTTGCATTGTTGTATGTAATGTTATTAGCTTTCCTGGCTTCTTCCAGAATTTTAGTTTCTTCCGCATAGTAGTGAAAGCGTACTAGGATGGAGCGGGGGCCTCCTGCTCTACCCCCTGCTCTATGTGCTCTATCTATCGTGGGTTTGGTGGTCGCTTTGTTCCCGAATAGGAGGTGGATCACGTCTCTGATCACTCAGCAAATGTCCCTTTCAGTCTCTCCGTCCTCCTCCGGGACTCCAAAGAATCAGACGTTGTTCCTCCTTTCCCTGTTCTTGAAGTCGTCCATTTGTAGCGCCCTTTCCTCCTCTCTCTTTTCCAGGGCCGAAAGTCTCGAGTCTATCTGTGCTTCCAGGGTGGCGTTTGACGACTGGTCTCCAACTGTTGTAATCTATCCTCCACTTTGTCCACTCTTTGATCCATTTTCTCTAACTAATGGTTTATGTCCGAACGCATATCCCGGATTTTTGCACTACAGTGGCAAAGCCCTTTTCCATGGTTGTGGCTTCCTGCGTCGGGTCCCCGGCCCGGTCCATTCCCCTTTCCGTACACAAACTGCCTTGGTCCCGCGGCGCCTCTCGGTATCAGAATTCCCAGAGGGTTTTCTTCCAACTCATGCGGTTCCATCTAGGTTGTTGTTGATGTGTTCGGGGTGACCGCCAACTAGGCGGGGTTTGGTGAGCTCTTGCGGTCACTTCCGGATTTGGCTAGTCCTGGTCTGCTCTGCACTTTTCCCCTTGGACAGGACTCTGGGGGGTACCAGCTTCACCCAAGGTGGGCACCCAAGGTGGGCACACGCCCCAGCATTGACTCCTGGGGGCCCTCACCTTATTTGGCAGTGCTCGGCACTGCTTGAGACCCACTCGGGGGGGAGTTCCAATTGATTCATATTTATTCCCCATGTACTTGTTAGGGTATTCCTTCTTCAAGGTCCTAGGCTTTGTCCCCTGGAGACTGTGTAGTATTTTCTTCCTCTTGGCTGATATTGCCTTTTTGTGGGATGTGAGGGGTACAGGGGTTTCTCACTTACTCAAGATTCTTACCCTGGGTATAGGGGGGGCAAAGGGGGTCTTAGCCCAAGAGGGGGAAGGCCCTGCGGGCTCAGTACCCTGGTGGATCCTCTTGGTCTCCTCTGGACTTCGAAGGATATGCGTGGGCGGGAGGGTGTGTCTACCTCCCTTCTAATGGAGTGTCTCACCTTCCAAGTGTCTTGCACTTAGGGATCGTCCCGCATATCAGAGCTGAGTGATTAGAGTTCACGTGGAGTTGTCCTGGGCGGACACACGCCCCAGGGTAGGGCCCGGGGGCCACCAACCAAGAGTGTCTGGGGATTCGGGGGACTCTTACTCTACCTAGTTTTACTGTGTGTGGGTGCCTGGTAGGCAATCCTGAGGGTTGACACCAATGAATTTTCTTTCCCCCCCTATTCACCAGTGGAGCCCTCCGTTCCGGAAGGACGCCTATGGGGTGTCTCTTTTTCCTTCCTTGATCCCCCGTTGCTGTGTGTAGCTGTCTTTGCAGGGATTATTCTCCACCCTCATAGCACAACGCGTGTGTTCCTCACATTGTTGACTCGTAGAACTGAACGGGGGAGAGCTTAGGCTCCATTGGTCTCCCTCTTCCAGGCCCCTATTTCTTCTGAGCCCTGCGAGGCAGGCCCGGGATGTGAGGAGTGCCAGGGGGAGGGTGCTTGCGGGGCCGGAAGCCTCATTTGGGGGGGTACGCTGTTGCTGGTTGTGCGACCGGTGGCCTCAGTGCTTGAGGTAAGAGCCTGTGGGTGTGGTTTATTGTTCTGGGTCAGGGCCTTCCCCGCACCTGTGTGGACCGTATTAGTGCTGGCTTGGAGGGTGTCTATGTATTGGCTACTATGCCTCCCGCCTGGAGTTTCTAGGGAGATTCCACGCCTCTGCTTACCGTTTCGGGGCAGAGGGGCTCACTGTGTCCCGTCCCACTTCGTCTCTTCCAAGTCCTGGCTGCTGTATGCAGGCAAACGGGTGCCCGATCTCCACCCCACCTGCGGGGGCTCGCCCACTCTGTCCCTCCTTTCGTTGGACTGGGGCCCCGGCGCTTTCGTGCATGCCACATCCCGCTTCGGTCTCCACTGGAAGAGAACTGCTTCACTGCTTTGTGGGGGGGGGATCCCCTCCAGGGCCCGGGCCGAACCTCTCCCTGCGCCAAGCTGTGTAAGGCCTCCTTTGGTTTTCCCTCTGCGCTACAGTACGCGGGTCCCAGCTTCTCGGGATCCACACCGCTTCCCTCTCAGTGTCTCCGGTGGAGAGGGGGTCGCGCGGGAAGCCCTGCCCCGCTCGCGCCGCCTCCCAGATGGGCAGCCGGGATCCTGCTGTGCCAAATCTCTTCACATCCAGCTCTGGTTTAGTGTTGACAGCGCCGGGTTCACCATGCGGATTCCCGCTCTCTAACACGCAGAGTTGGTGAAGCCCCGTTCTTGGGCTTGTGGGGGTCCCCAGGCTCCCTCCGTTCTCTCTCCGTTCTCTTCAGGGGTCATCTAGGGGGGCTCAAGTCCCTTTTCGGCCCAGCCTGGCGGGAGCACAGCGTTCATGCTGCCATTACCTGTGCGCCCCCTGGTGGTCTCTATTTCTCTCTAATAGTTGCCACAACCCCTGCCCATCACTTCCCAGCAGCCCTACATTAGGCACGAGCACACGCATCAGAAGTACCTTCATAAGTGCCTGTTTCGCCTGTCGCTGTTGGATTGTACTTTCAACTTATTTACTGCACAAGTTATCAAGTTCAGATTGCTGAAGCAAACAGAGTCAGACCTATACTGAACTCTATATTGGACTTTAAGAACGTTAAAGAACTCTCTTATTAGTGTTAACATATGCTATTACTCTTTAAGTTAATAGTTGCCACAAGCCCCGCCCACCACTTCCCAGCAGCCCCACTTTAGGCACGAGCGCGCATCAGAAGTGTCTTCATAAGTGCTTGTTTCGCCTGTATGGCATGTGCGGCAGGTCATTGGGCCGCTTCAACCAACCTTATTGAAAGATGTGCTCTGCGGCGAAATAACTTGCTACCTTCATACACATAAGCTGAGAGTTGCCTTGTCCCACTTTGTTTCGGATCATGGTTGTTTACTTTGTGCTCTATCAACATATACGCACTCTCAGTTACTAATGCTTGGAAGGTAGGCAGCTTCCGACAGTGGACGGCGTATACTCTGAGGTGCATTTCTTTCCCATATAATAACCAAAGGCTAATTTGCATGTTGTAGACTTCTTCCGCCCCGTGTTAAACTTGTATCACCCGCAAAAGAACTACTTAGGGTGGCTTCCTCGGGTATTACTTTCACAGATCTGGGAAGACGCTCTGACGGCTTATCAAAACTTTTACGTGTATTAATTTACCTATAACCTTTACTAGAGCATTACGCAACAAAATGTCGACAATGGTAAGGGGTTTGAGAAGCGGTAAATGCACCAAAGACCTAACTCTCAAGTCTTCACCTAAAACTCCTAATATGTCGGATTCTGAAGACTTCATGGAAAATGCACTTGATAATCCACCCAAACAGGCTGAGCATGATACAGGGCTCACGTAGCCTGACAAAGTCCCAGTAACCCAAGTTTCGTGTTCCCCTGTATGACCTCTCCTTTCAGACAATGCCTTTACTGCACAGGTGGTAGCTCAGGTGCATGCCGCAGCAGCTCACCAGCTCAGGTCTATCACGTTCACACTGCGTGAAGTGAACGACGTGCCCCCAATGTTGCTAGAAACACCATCTAATATGCCACTCATTAATAACTTGTTTATTCCTAATCCAGATGAATGTTTCAATACATCGATCTCTGACATCTCCATGCTTGCACCTGCCTGTGGCGCTGCCCCGTGATGGGACGCGCACGCGGCGGCGTGACGTTGCATGTCGCCGCGTGCAGTATAAATAAACGGGGCGTTCCAGGCCGCGTTAGAGCGACCGAGAAGCCCGAACTGGAAAGACCTGTGTCGGGTGTGGTCTTTCCAGGTTGGGGGCTTACGGGACCGCATCGGGCAAAGGACAAACCCCCAACAGTGGTGACGAGTGATGTCGGATGCCCGGGCCCGGCGGTGAAAGCATTCCGAATTGTTTTTCCCTGAAACGGAACGATCGGACATTTCGTTACACGCCGTGGCCGCGGATCACACACGCGGCTGGCGGCCATTTTGTCGGTGAGGCCGAGGAACTTCATCAGGCTCTGTTTCGGAAGGTGAAGGTGATCCAGGTCTAATTCTTGGATATTCTGGTTGCAGACAGAATAATCTGCATGCCCATGCCTGGTTTGTGGATTTTACTCCAGATTTGGGACTTCTACGTCGAGTGAAAGCTAGGAGAAGGGCTAATATGGCTGGGCCTGCTTAGCCCACTTCATTTTCTCAGCTTAATTTTTGGGACACCTACATCCTTGAGCCTTGCAGCAGCAAGGGGAAACGGTGCTTCTTCATCCCTTTCATCATCAGGACGCTGTGGCTTCTTCTTTGCCCCCTTCATCATCAAGGTGGACTGCTACAGTGGAAATCTTCATGTTGGTGTGCTTCTATCTTTCTCTTCGATTTTGGTGCTGGAGGCAGCCTCAGGTGAGCTGGTGGCAGGATACCACCACCCCTCCCCCAGGTTGGACTGGTGCTGTGCCTGGGTGGGGTGACCAATCCATGTGGAAGCGGTGGGTGGCTGAGTTGCGGCCCTCAGGACCCAAGGTGGGGGTGCCTGTGCGCTCAAGCCCATGAGTGACGTTGAGGATCTGGATGGTGGGGCCGCGGCAGCCGCTCAGCATCCCCAGGACGGTGGTCACGTGGCTGCTCATCAACAGGCCGTTCGGCCCCCGGTGCTTCCAGTGCAACAGCCAGTGGCGGCTCCGCAGCTGCCCACTCAAGTTCAAGTAGGTGGTCTAGTTCCTGGGCCCCAGGGGCCACCGGCAGTACAGATTGCTGCTCAGCCAGGACCTCCCATCATGGCTCAGGCATGAGCCCAGGCGGCCCTGCAGCCCATCCCCGAATTTGATGCGTCGGGCTCACCATCCAGCATAGGGCCCCGGTGGAGGAGGTGGGTTGGACTCCTCAATATGTATTTCAGGGCCGCTCAGGTGATGGACGACGACAGCAGGGTGGCCACGATGCTGTACTCCGCGGGGCCTGCAGTCCAGGACATTTTTGAGTCACTCACTCCAGCGGATGCCACCTACGATGCGGCCAAGGCAGTCCTCCAGGCCCACTTTCTGCCCTCGCCAATGTGGACTATGAAAGATTTGTGATGTTATCGACCAAACAAATGGAGGATGAGACACTGGACATCTTTTATGGTCGCCTGCGCCTCCTCTCCCTGGGCTGTGCGTGGGGGGACGCGGAGGACATAATACGCACAATGCTGATTCAGGCGTGCTCCTCCGGCAAACTCAGGAGGCAGGTCCTGAGAGAGCTGGGTATTACTCTGCCCCGCATTCTGGAACTGGGCCGGTGCCATGAGGTGGCGGAGGCTCGGGCAAGCAAGATGGAGGCGGGGACCCGCTCAATAAAGTCGGAGGAGGCGTGTGGCGGGGAGGCAGAGGAGTGAGAAGGCCTGGTGGTGGACCCCGTGACAGAGCTGGGAGAGCGGGGGAATCGTGCCAGAAGTGTGGCTACGACCTACCCCACCCGACGGAGTGCCCGGCGGCTGGGAGGACATGTGGTAGGTGCGGCCTGCCTGACCACTTCTCGAGGGTGTGCAGGGCAGCGCTGCCCGTGATAGTACCGAGAGGCCCGGCTCGGACTTGGACCCCACGCCAGAACCGCCCGCTGAACGTGGCCCAGGTGGACCAGGGTGAAGAGGAGACCCAGGGGGACGAGGCCGAGGAGGAAGAGAACATTTTCTTTGTTTCCAGTGTGGAAGTCCTGAAGGGGAAGGGCAGGAGGCAACCGAGGTGTATGGTGGAGGTCGACCACTCGCCAGTCCCGGTGCTGGTGGACACCGGAGCCTCTGTCAATGTGATGGCCCAGGGGCACTATGATGCCCTTGGATTGCCCCCAAAGTTGGTCACGCCAAAAGCCTGCATCTTTGCGTTTGGAGGACTCGAACCAATACCGCTGGACGGTGCCTTCGTGGCAAGCGTGGAGCACGAAGGCTCGCGAATCAAAGCCGATTCTATGTGACCCCTGTGAGCAATAACACTCTGCTGAGTTGTGCCGCTGCCGAGGCTCTCGGAATTGTCAGCTTCGCATACTCGGTGTACCTCGAGGACATTAATGACCTGCTCGACAAGTATGCCGCCCTCTTCAACGGCATTGGAAGGATGACCGGTGACCCGGTTAAGCTACACATCGATGATTCTGTGCAGCCCATTGCATTGAAACACTGCAGGGTACCGTTTCATCTCAGGGAGCAAGTCGACAAGGAGCTTGACAACCTCGTGAATCTGGACATTATCGAGAAGGTCGAGGGCCCGACCCCCTGGGCGTCCCCAATCGTTGTGGCTGGGAAGCCCAAACAACCCAAATCCGTCCGGATCTGTGTGGACATGAGGCTGCCCAACAAGGCCATTAAGAGGGAGCGGCATCTCACCCCCCACCATCGATGACATTATTGCCGAAGTGCAAGGGGCTCGGTTCTTTTCCAAACTGGACCTTCGAGCAGGGTATCATCAGGTGGTCCTCCACCCTGAGTCCCGGTACATTACTACATTCACTACTCACCGTGGACTATACCGGTACAAGAGGTTGAGCTTTGGGGTGTCATCGGCGGCAGAAGTTTTTCAGAACATCATTAGAGGCGCCCTCGCAGATCTGGAGGGGGTCCTGAACATTAGCAATGACATTTTGGTGTTCGCAAAGACTGAGATGGACCATCTAAGGAAGCTCGGTAAGACCTTTGAGCGGCTACAATCTCTGGGCCTCACCCTTCATCGGGACAAATGTGAGTTTTTGCATCCCTCCATTGAGTTCTTCGGGTTTGTGTTCAAGGAGGGGGGGTCTCGCCGGATCCGAAGAAGGTCCAAGACATTAAGAAGACGCAGCCCCCCGAGTCGGTGTCAGATGTAAGAAGCTTCCTGGGGATGGTGACCTACTGTGGGCGTTTCATCCAAAATCTCGCCTCGAGGTCTGAACCGCTTAGGGCATTGACGAAGAAGGAGTGGGCCTGGCACTGGGGCCCACTGGAGCAGTCGGCTTTTGAGGATATCAAGAGCGCCCTAACAGCAGAGGACACCATGGCGTTTTTCGACCCGGCGCTGGCGTCAGAGATCATTGTTGATGCCTGTCCATTTGGTCTGGGTGCTGTGTTGACAAAAGTGGACCGGGACGGGAACATCCGGCCCGTGGCTTACGCCAGCAAGGCGCTCTCGGAAACTGAGCAAAGATACTCCCAGATTGAGCGGGAGGCGCTGGCGGTCCTCTGGGGTTGCAGACATTTTCGACTCTATGTCTTGGGGCGTCCAGTGACGGTGGTGACAGACCACAAGCCCCTGCTTCCCATTCTGGCAGGGTCATCCTCGAAGCCCCCGGCCACAATTGAGAGGTGGATGCTCGCTCTTCTCGAGTACGGAGTCACGCTGGTGTATCGGCCGGGTGTCAACAATGCGGCGGACTACCTATCCAGACACCCGGGAGTGCGTGGGGGAGAAGAGTGTGACATCTGCGCGGAAGAGGCCGATGAGCACGTCCGAATGGTGGTGGAGGCGACCACGCCGAATGCGATTCCTCTGTCAGAATTGGAGGCAGCCGAGGACGAGTGCTTTCAGATTCTCAAGCACTCAATGCAGCACGGCTCCTGGAAGTCCATCCTGGAAGCTCTGGCGGGGCGGACCCAGGAGGCCAAGACAGCACTTGAACAACTATGGAAGGTCAAAGACGAGCTGTCGTTCTCGGCGTCGGGCCTGCTGCTCCGAGGTGACCGGATCTTGGTTCCCCAGTCCAAGGTGCAGGAGGTAATTACCCTGGCCCACCACGGGCATCAGGGAGCTGCCAAGACCAAGGCGAGGCTGCGGCTGAAGGTGTGGTTCCCGGAGCTTGAGCGGAGGGTCGATGACTTTGTGGCATCCTGTGTATGGTGCCAGGCGGCCTCTCCTCTACAGCGAGAGCTGGCGATCGAGGTGATGCCCCGAGGCACGCGGCCGTAGGAGGTCGTCCATGCAGACTTTGGGTCCACGTCCATGAGCACCCACTTCATCGTACTGGTCGACGAAGACTCACGATATCCGGAGGTGGAGTTTGTCGAGTCGGTGGCCTTCGAGCACGTGGTTGTGGCCGTGGAGAAGGTGTTTGCGGCCCATGGGTTCCCCCACACCATGTGCTCGGATAACGGGTCGCCGTTCCAGAGCGAGCGCTTCTCTGAGCTGATGGAGAGCTGCGGGGTGCAGCACCGGAAGGTATCCCCTTTGTGGCCACGAGCGAACGGAGACGCTGAGAGACTGATGCAGACACTCAATAAGACCTTCAGGATCGCTCAGGGACAAGGGCAGTCACTCCAACGAGCCCTATACCAATTCCTGCGGGTGTACCGCACCACCCCCCATGCCTCCACGGGGGTGGCTTCGGCTGAGGCTCTGTTCAAGCGATGCCCCCGGGGTCTGCACCCGAAATTGGGGAGAAAGAACCAGGAGTGATTGATAACCAACAGGTGGAGGCAGACAGGCAGGTGATGATTGAACAGGAGAATGTGCGATGGGGTCTTCGGCCCCAGCGGCTCGAGCCGGGGGATGAAGTCCTCATGCGCAATCGACACCCCCTTGGAAAGCTCTTGCTCCCCTATGAGCCGGAGCCGTTGGACGCTGTGGCTGTGAAGGGGTCCATGGTGACGGCCTCGGACGGAAGGTCTGCTGTCACCCGGAATGTCAGCTTCTTTAAGAAACTGGGTGACCCCAGGACTGAACCACCGCTGGAGCCTGACTTGACGGAGGTGCCTGAGGAAGGAGGCGCCCCATCCAGCCCACCGGAATCCCCGGTCCGGGGAACGTCTGCAGAAGGACTTCCCGTGCCGGAGGTAAGCGGGAGGTACCCCCAGAGGGCTGGGCGAGGGAAACCTGCTTACCTCAGCGAATACGTACTGGGACATTTACTTGGTCAACCGGAGTGAGGGAATCCGGGTGGTTGACATTAAAGGGGCTGTGGGCGTGCAGTGTTGTTGTTAATTGGTGTGTGGTTTGCAGTGTATAATAAAAGGTAGTTGTGGGTTCTCCCTGAAAAAGGAGGATTGTGGCGCTGCCCCGTGATAGGACGCGCACGCGGCAGCGTGACGTTGCACGTCGCCGTGTGCAGTATAAATAAACGGGGCGTTCCCGGCCGCGTTAGAGCGACCGGGAAGCCCGAACTGGAAAGACGTGTGTCGGGTGTGGTCTTTCCAGGTTGGGGGCTTACAGGACCGCATGGGGCAAAGGACAAACCCTCAACAATGCCGTCATGGCAGAGCTTGGCAAGCAGATTAGTCTGCCATTGGGTCCCTCCACACCAGTAGTTCACTTTCCCTCAAATATTGAAGAGGTACACCTTAACTCGCACTCTCCACCGTTACAACATTTTCACTCAACCAATAGCATGGTTGGTCCGTCCCCGTTTGGTATGACTGCTAGTTCACCCTCTGCTCAGGCCAAGCATGCTCCACTTGGCACTGATTTGCCTCCATTGTCTGGCGATCCAGTATGTTATGGGGCGAATGTTGAGCATGAGAACCCCACCGGGATGGGTCAAGAACATACTTCATTTTCTTTACGCGGTGATATATTTCACGTGCTCAATGCACCTGATAATTACCAGTCCTAACATGCATACTCAATTTACTGGATAAAGGTCATGATACAACCCATTACGAAATTAGAGAAATTAAAGTGTCTCTCTCTGACATACTGGCAAAACTAAATAAGCTTGAAGGATACATGCTAGCTCAAGAATCCTTCTGTCTGATCCAGGCCTCATCGCAAAAAGTGGCGCAACATATCCGCCAAGGTTTATAGTGATTTTTTCGAATTACATTTTTTCGAATGCCATTATCTCGAAAACATTTCGTTGAAAAAAAAATGTGAATGTTTATTTATTTATTTATTTATTTAAATGGGGGTTCCCCCCAAGCCCGTTTTTTAAACACTTTTTTTACTTACAACCCCCCCAAAAAACGTATTAAATAAAAAAAGAATAAATTTGCCAAAAATTTTTTAGATGAAATGTTTTCGAGATAACTGCATTTTGAAAAAATGCATTAAAAAAAATGACTGGATCCCATCCGCCAAAGCACAAGCTCAACTCAAACCATCACCACAAGCTCATCTTATAAGTCTACTCAAACACATCTTAGCTATGATCTTCAGGGGTCCAAGGACAGGTCTTATGCCGATGTGGTGGGTAGTACAGCTGGTAGCAATGGACATCTACCTGGGGATTGGCCAGTTGACCTTGCTAAAATAGTTAAATTTCAACACAAAAGGATTTTAGTTGTTGAGCAACATCTAAAGTCCGTACATGATCCTTCGCATGTTGACAACAAATGCGTGCAAGAAAACTCACAGAAGGGGGGTACTAATATGGCACCTCAATATGACGCGTCGACAGTCCTACTCCACTTACTGATCTATTTGAGCAGAGGGCCTCTCCTCATGCAACAGCTCCTGAAATCTTGGAAGCTTTTTCAGATCATGACACGTCCCATGGCTCGAAGCATTCTATCCCATAGAGCCAAGCGACTTGAACTCAGAGCAAAAAAAAGATGTCTCTTCAGGCAAAATAAAAAAGAGATAACATTCACATTTTGTTTTTAAAAATCAACATTGCGCTAAGAGCAAGAGTCACAACTCTAAGGCAAAAAATGTATGTAACATTTCAAATGAGGACGTGACTCTTGACCTTAATCAACTCAACGAAGAAAGCAAAGCTCATCTGCAATTAAAAGAAGTGAATAATCCATCTAAGATCCAATCTTCTGCCACTACAAATAATAAAGTATGAACATGTAACTCTAAAGCTAGGACATAAGAAGAAGCTTCCAAACGTGAAATCTCACATATCAATTGATTCACTAAAAGTCCCTTGCCATTTGCTAACTGCTGCTACCTCCATCATGCAAACTCAGTTATCAAATTTTTTCCCTATCATAACCACCAAAAAAGGGAGGGGAAGTGAAGTTCTCTCCACAACCCAACCTAACATTAGTTTGTCTCAAGAATGTAATAAAGACATGATTTCACAGGCTGAAGTTACTCCAGCAGTCAAAGAGGATAAACTTCTTAAGAATAATAACTGTGACAGCACCAATGACAATAAAAGTCCTACCAACAATGATCTCAACGGTAGGCCTCCTAACGGTGCTTCCATTGAAACCTTTGAAAACATTTATGGTAACAGTATGTCCCTCAAAGGTGCTCAAAAGTGAATTTCCATCTAACATGAATAACATCATTGGTTGGGTTAGTGATGTTAACCTTAATGGCAGATCCAGATTTAACCACACCTACAAGCTAAAAGTCTTAAATCAAATTCCCTTGTTGAGAAACCTACATTCAGACGATTTAGAATGGATTACTTTGTCGATACATAACAATAACAGAATGATTTGTAAAGTACAATCATATATTATTGCTAAAATGATCTGGGAGCAGCACTCAGATCTAGCCCTAATTGGACTTTGTTGGGTGCCCTGACCCACGTTTGGACTATTATGCTGCAACATTTGGTGCTGTGGGCTTAGAAAATACAAGATGGCTGAAAAAGCCCATATTGCGCCAGGATCCAGGAAAACCACGCAGTTTTTGCGCACATCAAAATGGTCGCCTGACCTACCACCCACCAGTGCGAGTGTGATGGGCCAGGAGTGCCATGGGTGAAATGTGTGCCAAAGGAAAAACAGCGCTTTGAAATCACCTTTGTTTCTCTGAAATGCAAGCTAAAAATGCCTATTTTAAACATTGCAAGATATTCAAAAATCTCAATGAACACCAGCAGACATTTGGCAGAAGGTAGACTTGTGTGCATATAAAATCTGGAAAGAGAAAGAGCACAAAATAATGTTCATAATGAAACTGGCTGAGCTGTGGATGTTAGCAGCTGAAGGGAAATTGGACTTAAAGCCACTAAAATCGAAATGTTTAAAATAAATGAGTGACCTACTGTTGAGTGTCACATAGTTTGCAACTGTTAAATGTCATAGTTTTGAACTTAGAATCAGCATTCTAGCTGCATGTGTAAAATTGTAAGTTTGATTTGGATGAAGAAAATCTGGGAACAAAAGTGACATTTAGCTGAAGCCTGGCTTAAAGAGATTGAATTCTGCCTGGCAACTACCCCCGACAGGAGTTGAAACTTGCTCAGCCACTCTTCCCAGGCCTGGCCTGCATTCTCCTGCCCTCACCAAAGGGAGATGACACCTCTCTGATTGGATTAGGGGAGGAGCAGCTGAGGACTGCAGGAAACTGAACAATGAGCCTTCCTGGGCTAAGGCAAATGTTAAATTAGGGGGGGTCGTAAATGGCTTCCTCTTGAGAGAAACGGGGAGGGGCAGTGCCTCTGTGAGCAACCTGAGCTGGAGGAAGTGGACAAACCAGAAATTCCACCATGTGCTTTGGGAAACCACACCCCTCTGGGCCAGAGCATAATTTTAAAATATGGATAATTCATAGTACGGACTTGTCACAATTATATAATTAATATCATTATTCTTGTGATTTTTCTGTGCACATTTTAAGAGGTGTTAGAACTCTGTACCATGTTCTGAGGCGAAACCCCATGAATTATGGAGATTGCAGACACAGGGTTCACGCTAGAAAAATGAAAATTTACTGGAATATGTGTAGAAAGGTGTTGTACATTTTTGGTAAAAATCCAATATTGGTAAACCAACCAAAAAGCGCAAAATGTTGTCATGTCTTAATCCAAGCTCTTAGAAACATCAGAGTTGGAACAGAAACTACCTTATGTGATATATAATGTGTATATGTAATGTAAACCACTTGTGTATCTGGGAAATGTGTTTAGTTATGAAAATGATTTTCTAAGGTAAAAGCAAAGGGGAGTGTTCTTTCTGTATGCCATAAAGATGACACCTGATGACTCACTGCTCCCTTCTCAAATCAGGTCAAAGAGAAATCCTTGACCTATCAAATCATGAGTGGGGTGGGCACAGAAAGTTAGCATCCCTATCCATTTTCAAAAGACATAAAAAGAGCCACTGGAAGCCAGACAGGGACATTCATTTTCCAACCTTCAACTGAATTCATGCGCAGCACTCTGATGGAGAACTCCAGAATCCAGAACTTCACTCCAGAACTTAAAGCAGAGAGGCCTGGACCACCAGCTAAATCGTTTTTCAGCAGGCCCTCAGAATCCAGCAATCCAACCAAACTATTCTACAGCCGGGCGAGCTGTTGGATTCTTGCCAAGACCTTTTTCCAGAACCGGTAGCAGACCCAGAAAGCAGTGCTGTATCCAGAGAGACGAGACCCAGATCGCTGTGAGCAGAACCAGAGATCCAGACCAGCAGAGCAGAGCTGACCCAGATAGCTGTGACTTCAGAACCAACCGCCTGGATCCAGTCCCAACCTGACCAGACCCTGACGGCCTATTTCAAATTCATAGTGTGAGTACTCAGCCAGAAATGTGCAAAACCAATCTCTTAGCTTAAAATAATCTGATTCAAAACATTTGAACCTGTCCAGAACTGCATCATAGAAATCGTGTGTCCCTTCTCCGATTTTAAACCTGTAAAAGTGTCATTTGCCATTTTGAATCATTATTTCATTTCTGAAAATCTACCTTCACGAAATCATCTGTATTTCCTGAACCGTTTGTGCTAGAAGCGAGATTTAACTTTCATTTTAAAGCTAAGATGCTAGGCTTTCCAACGAACCCATTTCAATTCATTTTTCCGTAATCGCGCTCGACGCACTCAGAAAAAGTGCCGCGATTTGCGATTTGGCTAAAATATCTTCACTTGTCAAAATAGCAGCTTCTTGCTTTCCTTTGCTGAAATTCGTTTGCAACCTGACAATCATTCATAGAGCATTGCTAAAGCGATCCTGAACTAATTTAAAGTAGCTATCACCCACCCTGAATCTCTTATAGGGAATTAAAATCATTTTTAGCATATTTTCCCTTCTTTGCATACCACATTTAAAGTACTTTGTCTGTGTTTAAAAATCATCCCTGGTGCTCTCAGCTTGCGGGGGTGGGGGGGAATTGGAACTTTGTATTGCATTTTTGTTGGTATTCTTGAAGACTGTGTGCTTTCCTTCCATTTCCTTATATTGCATAAAGGGGGGGAGTGAATTGTCAAAAGAAAAAGCGATCACATTATCTCTTGTTGAAATCATATCAAATTATTCTTGTGTTGCATTCTGTCCCACCTTGCATTTCCTTGAACCATATAAAGCATTCTCTGCTACCTTAGTCCTCTGTTCTTATTCATAAGTAACCAAGAACTGTGCTACTGTAGGATTACCTAGTGCTGATTACTGCTCATATTACCAAGTGTGCTATCAATTATCAATTTATTTATAAAAGTGAGATATATATATATTGTTTAATTTTTCCAATAAATCTTTTAAATTGCAAAACTAACCTACTTCTTGGCTCAGTGAGGTCAGGGGGTTCAAAGAGAGGGGCGTTATATAAGGGTTTATCATCCAGAGTATAACTTGTCATAAAAATATATAAATAAGGGCTTCCCTTGGGCGTCCCAGACGAGGCACTGACTTAGTGGAATTGCTGAATTGAAGTCATTTAACAACTTGAAGTACATTTATTTAAATCTAAGGAGGAATCGCTTATGTTCATTGAGAAGCAGTTGTTTCCGGTCAGTGGCAGCGATCATCCAGGTTCCAACCTAGAATCCCCAAAAATTTCCAACAATGAAATCTTGGTACAACTTTCTTCATTTGCCAACGCAATCAATGGCCTTGCATGGATAGAGACCTATATGAAAACACTCATCGGCAATCCTAATGCTTCCTCCCATACGTAACAAAGATGCACTTTCCATAAAATCCTGGAATTCTTGCAGATTCAATAATCTCACTACCTGGTTCGATTCTTTTACCGTTAATAATAAACCTTCCATCATTATATTGCAAAAACAATGCAACTGCAAAACATCTACCTATATGGTTATAACTGCTTTAAACAACCAGCAAACATTGGCCATCTTGGACGTCCTTTTGGGGGTCTTGCCATCTTGGTACACAATAAATTGAGGCTGTGCACAATGCTAATTTTGGCTTCCGAAGATCTGTTGGGTTATTGAATTAATTACAGCTGAAGATACCAAGATATGCCTTTTAATAATCTGCATATGTTGGAACCCCAACAGGACAGCGCAAGCAGTTATCCTAGCTAACTTGAACACAATATTTGAAGACGCATTGATTCATAACCACGAATATGAAATTATTATAGGAGGTGATTACAACTCCACACTAACGAAGGGGGTGCCAAATCAAATTTCAAACACAAAAGGCTCACATGTCACAAATTCATTGACGAGATTGAAGTTAACATGGGTTAACTTTTTAGCCGATTGGACATTCAAATCGTCTCACCAGCATTGAATCAACTGCAATTCATTTGGCAAAGAGGGTGAAAAGGTCCTTCATTGACTACTTTGGTGTGTCTAGGAACCTCCTAGGAAGCTGTGATCTGGTCATTATGATGAATCCTGGCCTAGCTGATCATATAATTCTAAAACTTGACATCACTATCTCACTCGAGCATCATCAAGAGTTGCCCGCCCTAGCTCTGGTGGAAATGGAATGCCATGCTGTGTCCATTCACTGAAACAACGAACTGTGCAGGAAATTGTCTTCCTTTGTCAATCATGATCTTTTGTCCAAGACTGATGTAATTCGCTTTGGACAACCCTTGCAGAATAAAGAGGTATGGAACACCAACATGATTAACCTTCATGTAAGTAATTTAGCCAATCAACAGCGTATAATAACCACTCAACCACACAGTATTACATTTAGCAAATAAGTGGCCTTTCTGAAACACTCCAAAAATAAAGAGCTAAGAAAACTTAAAATGGTACTGATGCCTCATATTTAAGATAAAAAAAACAGATCTATCAACAATTTTTAAATAAGCTCAAAATAATTAAATTTGAACATTATATTGATGACAATCAACCTATGATGTGTCATCTATCTAACCATAACTCCAAAAATGTTAGGGTCATTCTGAGAAATCCTACTGCAAGGGTCACGTCCAAATTTGCAACATCGGTTTCGAGAGAGGTCTGGACCGACTATATGAAGATGAAATATCAATTGCTTCATGGTCACCCATCAGTCCCCGCACAACACCTTGCCAATGCACTTTTGGCACAATGTTTGTGGTCACTGGAGGATGTTCGATGGGCCATTCGCAGACTTAATTACTCAAAAGCTGCAGGTAAAAAGATGGTATTCCTGATTGTGTTCTAAAAGACGATCCTCACTTCTGGTCTACCATCTTAAAATCAAAGTTTGATTACATCTTCAAAACTAAAACTATTCCGGACTCATGGCTAACTTCCATCATTATTCCCATCCACAAGAATGGTCCCCCACAGATGCCTCTAATTACAGACGACCGATCACGCTCATGGATGTGTCCTCCAAGGTTTTTGTGATACTCATTTTTAGACGAACTTGAAGGCTTCATTAGGAACAATCACACGTTATCTCGCTTTCGAGTCGGGTTTCGCAAATACATGGGGACCTCATTGAACGCAACTATTCTGGCACACCTCTTAGAAGCCTCAAAACACACTCAAGGAGGTCCCATTTATATGGCTTCACTTGACATGTCTTCAGCATTTGATCGAGTTGTCGGAGCGCTTCTCTGGACCAAAATGGTCACCTTTGGCACACCTATGCACATTGTTGGCTTGTTAGCAATGCTTCACTCGAGTACCAATTATAGGGTTCGTATTAAACAAGATGGACTATTAACAGATGCAGTTGCTACTGAAGTTGGAGTGAAGCAAGGCTGCAATTTAGCATCAATCTTGTTTAATCTGTATCTTTGTGACCTAGATGAAATGTGGAATTGCACAAACATCTTTGCAGTAAGACTAGGTGGGCTCTGTGTACAATGTTTGGCATTCGACGACTTGACTTTTTTCGGTCTACAAAATAAACTGCAACTCTTTTCCACATATGCTCAAAAATACAATCTGCAGACAAATGCGTCCAAATTTAACATTATCATATTTACGAACAGGAAGAAAATGTGTACATTTAAATTGTTCATAGGAAGCACTGAAATTGAGCGCTCTATGTGTACTCGATATTTGTGTTACAATCTGTGTGACACAACTTCACTTTCAATGAGGAAGGACTCAATAAAATTAAAGGTTAGACCATTAATATTCCAAATGAGACTGATATTTCACAAACACTGTAAATTCTCTGTCATGCCCATACTGGAATTTTACACCTTGAAGGTGGAAGCCATTGTATTATATGGCCTTGACCTCTGCCTTCTAGACATTGATAAGATCTTAGATCATCTTCAAGGCAGGATTTGGAAGAGTACCCTTGGACTATCCAATGCTCTTCCAAATGTGATTCTCAGACATGAACTAGGGCTACATTTGTTGGCGTCTAAACATCAATGGAAGATGTTAACAAACTACACCAAAATGATAATGCCCCCATGTTATTCTTTGTATGAGGAATTATCACAGATGTTAACCAATTCCCACCCAGCTTCAATGGTACACTTTGACGTCAAAATTAAAGCTCTACTAAAAAACATAGAAATGAATCCTCTTGATCTGTGCCTGCGTCCGGCGCTGGTGAAGAGGAAGCATTATGAATATGATGGATGAGAGTGGTTGAGACCATTGATGGTTACAAATCATATAAGGAGTACACCCTATTTATGAAACAAAACAGCCTCGATAGCAATACTTGCCATGTTTCCAATGTTACAAGGGTCGAGATCTTAAGATTTAAGCTAAATCAATTCCGCACAAACGATCGCACTAAACATTGGCAAACAAAAAATGGTGTGAATTCGGATGGCATGTGTCGATTTTGCTCACCGAGTTATGATTTCGAAACTCTAAAGCACCTTGTCATGTATTGTAAGTACTTGGAAAATGCTAGAAAGTTGTAATTTGGCAAATTCTGTTCTGGCGAAAGTGTTTCACAAAACCTACTATGGATCCGTTTTATTTGGGGTACTAATACATCACTAATTGTATCACTTATTCACCTCTTTCACAACATTCAGGAACAGCTATCTCAATGAACACTGAAGTTAGTGAATCAAGTGAAAAGAACTTATTTTGAATGCCAGATTAAATGAACTATGAAAAAGCTATCCTTATTGATTACTGCATTGAGTATTACAAGAAAGCTGGAAATACTGCAGTGAGTATAAAAAGCAAGCTGTCCTTGGTTGAATACAGATTTGAAAAGCAAAGACCAAGAGATAATGTGGGAAACAAAAGCCACGTCTATAGCAAATTACTGTGGTAAAAGTTGTGAAGCTGCATTCAAAAATTGTTCATTAAAGCATATATAGTACTCTGACGGAAACCTGAAAGCTCCTAGTTGCGTAACCTTTAATGGGTGGACCTGTGGTCTAAAACTTCACCTTTACCAGAGAACATTTTGAAGTCAACGAGGAAGCTTTTTGTGGCGAAAGCAGGAAACCAAATATCATTACACTTGGGGAAGGATATCTTGAGTTGTGAAAGCCCAGCTGAAAGACCAACGCTCCAAGATATTTCCTCTTGATATTAACACTAAGCTTGGGGAAGGGAATTATAAGCTTTGGTATTTTGGAACTGTGTTTCCTGGAAATTATGGTCAAGACAGTTTCATTTTTATGGTGACACTAAGCTTGGGGAAGGGACCCCTACGCTTTGTTGTCCTGGTACTGTGTTGCCCTAGAACTGTGTTGAACCTGGCAAAGGGCATCCTGGCCTTCTTGAAACTGTATTTCCTCTGATGCTTGATGGAAGATGAATTGAACTTTGTGGTGAATATGAACATTTGGGAAAGGAAGCAGAAGAGTAAGCCAGAGCTGGAAGCAACTCAGAACTTCATGTTTGGAACACTATTTAAGTTATGATTGACAACCCTACACATTGTTTGTATTAGTTGTGAGGGCAAGTATAGGATTTGGACACAGACAGACTTTTAGGTTTAACACAGGCTTTCCTTAGTTTCCTTTGGTCCCACTATAGTATAGGGCAAATTAGGCCTTAATCCATCCTGACCTTTTCTTTAATAAAACATTGTTTAACTTTGAAACCATTGTCTGTGTCGACTTCCATGATACCAACCTTACAGCCCTTACATTACTCCTACTTCAAATGTATAAGATGTTATAAGAATTAAATAATTATTTTGATGTCTTATACGTTTTAATAAAGTTCTTATTATTGTTCCCAAAATCCACTAGTTGCTCATAAGTTTTTATAAGCTACTTTTAGGAATCTTATAAGGCATTTTTAAACAGCCCATTTTTCCTAATGCCTCCCCATCACAAGTCCCACCAACCCCACAAGATGTCTGTTTTTCCAGTTTTGTATCACCTTTACCCCCCTTTTGAAACTAAATATCTTATTTTGACACAATGGGCCTCATTACATGTTAGCTGGCCCGGATTTAACGGTGCCAGCAAATCCGTACCGGCACCGTTTACCGGACCAGCTCATCTGACCCGCAATGCTGGAAACACCATCACCGCAAAGCAACCCCTGCGGTGTCAACGCACCCGGTAGCACGGTGCACGTAAACAGCGGGACAACTCGGCAGCGCACCCCCAATCACCGGCATTGCACAACACCAGGCACATTATGAGTAGCATGAACATGGAAACACTGCCAGGATCATGGCATAAACACAGTGAACACCGCACCGTTACCGCTGGCACCATGGACATGGTGTTAAACAGTGGCAGGTGAGCTGCAACATGCCCCTAGTGTGCACAATCAGGCCAGCTGCACATCATAGGCCACTGGGAGCCTATAAAAGTGCCACACCCACGCCACCTTCCATCTCAGCCATGCTGTCAGCCGCCCTAGCAGCAATTGGGATAGGGGACCTGCAAGCAGCATTGGGGATTGAAGCAACACTGAGGCAGAGGAGGAGGCGGGAGGAGGAGGCGGCGTAGGTGCAGGAGGCAAATCAGGAATCTGGTCGCCATCCAAAACATCAATGTGCAGCAGGTACCACCCCACAGGCAGCCAGCAATAACCTGCATCGGGGCTTCACCCTGTAACCTGACCCCAAGTCAAATCCCCACATTATACCAGTGTAGAGGAGGTCCCAAGGATGGCCTTCACACCTGCCCCCATTTCCAGGTACCAGGAACGTACTCGCCAACGTATGTGACGTATGAGGAGCAAATGAACCAACAGAGAGCCACGCTGGGACTCTGCCCAGTGTACATCAGAAGAGCCATACCTGTCGAAGCGCCCATAACCAGACAGCCCTGGGCAGCACGGTACCCTATCAGACAGCCGTATTGGCCGCTGAGACAAAATGAAGAGTACCTACAGACAGTCCATGAAGAAACCCAAAGAGCCTTACTGGAGGGCCAGTGGAAATGACACAAAGGCCTGGACAGACTAACGAATGAACGAAAACGGCTATCAAAGGTAGCATGCCAATGCAAGTAGCTATGAAAATAGATGTAAGGGACACAGGAAAGAGACTATGTTAAAACGTAAGGAAACGTTGCTATGAGACAAGATGGAAGTAACCAGCCAGTTAATGTGTGTAAATAGACTTGGAACGCAAGAAGCTAAGAAAACGGTACTGCTTGCAATGCTTAGTAGAAGAATAGAGCGGCATGCGCCAAGCATCTATATCTACCTCAATGAAGCACGCTATACAAGTGCGACTCCATTTTGTAAAGCAGAACCAAGCCCAGGCTGCGAGGGGCCACCAAGGCTGAGATTCATATTCCAGCTAAAGCCAAAGGAAAGCGCGGAAACTCAGTAAGAAGTAGATCATGGTCGGGAAATTCGAGGTCAACCTAAGGAAGGGAGGAGAGCAGCAACCTCAGGAAGGGAGGAGAGCAGCAACCTCGGAGAATCAAAACTTCTGAGCATACCAGCCAGCCAGTGAAGGTCGAGATAAGGAGGCCCCAGGCAGGTGGCAAGGCTAAGTAAGAATCAAATACACGAAAAGAAGGAAAATGAAGCAGATTCACGGTGACCAGACACATGACCAGCCAAGGGCAAAGAGGTACCAACGTCTGATGTCACCCAGTACCCAGGATGCCATAACTTTTCCTGATAAGAAGCTACAGTTTTGAGGCCATCCTCAGCCAACTAATTGACAAATAGCCCTAAAGGTACTGATCGATGGAAGGGAGGCAGGGTGAATCTTGGGGCACTCCGCATCTGGGTGTCCATTCTGCATGCTGACAAAGTGGAGATTTATGCCAAGGGGTGTAACACACCCAATCACAAAGGACCAAATAATCTACGGTCCTATAGCTTGTAGAACCAATAAGACGTTGTAGATGTAGTGACGTCTATTACGAGTGATGTAGTGGGATGGGCGTAGACACCCACCCGATAAGAGCGATCCAGTCCACATGCTCTGTTACCATATACAGATATAGCACCTATGCTTAAGTCACCTTTCCTAACCAATTATATTGCATGACGAGTTTTGTAGAGTTAGTCGTCAATGATGACGAGTTTTATATATAAAAGTTACTGTTCAACTGAAGTTTGAGGAAGTTGGAGTGAGACAGGCGATCGCAACGATGCTGATTTCCAAGTGTTTACCTGTTTGATGTACTTGTCATTAAACAGACTTCCCTTTGCCAAACTACTGAGTCCTCCTTATTGAGTCATGTTGGAGTAAGTGAATCCTGCACCCCCATTCCTCACATGGTGCGGCTATCTTGTCTTACAGGTACTAGAGGGTGAGCAATGATTTATTGGCCCGTCAGTGGAAACACCACCCTCCTGTACACTTGCTAGCAGAGGATGGTTTCGGCCATCGATTATTGATTCTATAATTTTAAGACACCTATAGACCGACGGCACGAAGTAACTCTAGGCCTTCGGCAATATCACAAGTCCTTTCGCCATTACGGCTGAGTAGACTGAGAAGCTTCCCGTGGACAATGATAGTATAAGTCCATAAAAAATCTGCAGTGGATCTGAAGGAACCTGCCTGAATTGACCTTTGCACAATTGACCACATATATATATAGATATATATATATATCTATATATATATGTGTATATATATATATTTATATATATAATGGGGTTGCGGGGGGTTCCCCCCCGCATATATGTAACAATTGACCTTCACAATTCGGTCAATTGTGCAAAGGTCAGTTGTAATTCGAACAATTGTAGTTCGAACAATTCGTATACATCCACCAGGGGGGCACCCAAGAGAAAAACATAAGGATACCGGGGGGGGGGCTTTAATACAGCGGTCAGAAGAAACGTGAATCCAGAGCCCACATAATAGGGGATGATTAGGCTACGGTGACGATTAAAGACAGCACAAATGGGGTTCGTTTAGACCCCATGACGGGGTATTCATTAGAAGGCTGGTACATGTGTGACCAGCTGGTGTCCGTCTAGTCTGTCAAGTGTCTGTCTTATGTGTTCTGTTGTATGTCGAATGTAAGAAGAACTGTATCATTGATTGTTTAAAATGAAATTTGGTTTTACGCGATTCCATAACTGAGAGGGAATCGCCAGTGGATTGATGTTCTTGAGTAAATTGAGAGTATAAAATTTTGGTGGGAAAAGATTGGATTGGAGTTTGCATATTTGGTGCTCGCTCATACTATTGGAAGGATAAAAACTGCATAAATATTGCTGGTAACAAAATTGAGAATGGAGGAGGTTACCCCACTTGCGCATCTGTGTAAGCAGTTACCCAAACATGCACCTAAACTTAAAAAGTACAGCACAGAGTGGGTTAAGGGCACCGCCCACAAGATGTTTATGCCTTGGCCACAGAATGGGTCCCTATCTAAAGTCGTCTTACAACACATGATGACTTACCTACATGCCACTTACACAGGCAACAAATTAGAGAAACGTCTCTCTCTTTTAAAACTGGAAAAAGTTCGAACAGACGAACCACCCGCAGACTGGATATTAAACGTATGCACGGAGGGGGGTGAGACGCCTACCGCGCCACCAGCCCCGCCTGAGCCAGTCATCGAGGGAAGTAAGACAGAGGGACTGTACCCGCTAAGAGAACTAAAGGCAGCCACGGGGTACAGCAACCCCGCATATGAGTCACCTACGTATAGTAGTGATGAAATAAAAGAGAAGGAGCAGGAAATTAATCTTGCCTCCGCAGCCCAGCGGGACAAGGAGAGACGCGATGATGAAGGGAAGGACCAGGCACAGAGTTGTGCATCTCTTGTTAGGGAGAGAGAGGAAAAGAAATGGAAAGGGAGTGAAAACAGAACAGATGAGAAAGCAGTCGCGAAAGACGAATGGATGGGAGGTCAGATATTGCTGAAGCTTGATGGAAAAGGAAATGATGAGATAAGGCAGAGGGAGAGGTCTGATGAGGTACAGAGAAGGGAAAAAGAGAAGGAAAAGGAAATGAGGGATGAAAGGTTAAGAAGAAAGGATAGGCTGAGGCGAGAGCAACTATATCGCGAAGAGCAAGAGAAACAGCTTGTTCGCAAACAGAAGGCAGCCCATGACCAGCACAGACAGGATAAGCAAAAGTTGGAGGAAGAGCAAAGGGTACGTGAGAGGAGAGTTAAGAGTAGAGAAGATGAGGAAGGTAGAAGGGCAAGGGAACGTAGAAATGAAAGCATGAGGGAAGTAGATAAGGCTAGAGAAGAAGCGAGGAAGCGCAAGGAAATGGATGAGGAAACAGAACGTAAGCGCAGAAAAAGGGCACGAGATCTTGAATATTTGGAGCGGGAAGTTAAAAAACCCAATCCTTTTGTAGAATGCAAATGACTCAGTACCAGGTACGAGTGGGACACCTATTGGGGATGACTTTGACACCAGAAGCATCGGGGAAACGATTGATAAAATATACGATGAGATGGGGCTGGAACAGATGTCCCATGAGGGAAGGGAAGATGAGTGCTTGGAGAGCACTCAGTTATATGACACTGAGGATGTCACTCGAAGTAGTGGGAGCAGGGGACTGTCCCTAGACAGACTGGAGATTGGGCAGAACGAAGAAGATGCAAGGAGTTGCGTAAACTGGGAACAATCAGAATCCGTAGTAGGACTAGAAGCTAAACCCTGGGCCGAAATACAGTTGACAATTGCACACTACTGTAGATTGTTGCAAGAAAAGAACCGAAAAAAGGAGGCAACTTATAAGGGTGAGGAGGCAAAGCTGGTGCAAAAGAAACTCTCAAAGTATGCTCTCGAGGGAGCCATGCTGACAAGGCCAGCTGACCCAAGCACGCAATCAGCAGCTAACCCATCCCAGAATAACCAAGGTAGCGCAGGATTTTACCCGAGGGGTAGGGGTTTCGGAGGAAGAGGATAGCAGAGTAACCAGGGTGAGTTTCGAGGTAACCAGGGAGGTTTTCAGGCTAACCAATGTGGATTTCAAAATGTGCAGATGGGCAGTCCAGCTGCGCCAGATGGACAGATGGCCCGACCACCGCCGGTGTGTTGGCTATGTGGAATAACAGGACATGTGGCGTGCATGTGCAGAGCCAAGGCATTCAGCAAAATGGCCAAGGAATGGGAACAGGCATGGTGAATCAGCCTGCCGTCCCACACCAGGGCGGTGCACAAAATCCCACAGTGAAGCAGCAGGCGTCAGGCTTGCAGCAAGGTGCGCAACAAGTGGTTCAACCCTCGAACATGGGGAACTGACTACAGGGACAATACCAGCAGGCACCACCGCAAATGCCTCTGGGCACTAACTCCGGAGGGGGAGTCAACCCTGGAAATGGGGAAAATCCACAAGCATACAGTGGGTCGAACCTATACATGAAATCGGACAGCTCACGGGGGACTCTGATATGCTCTATCCTATCAGTGACACCAGACCCTAATAGGGAACCACCTAGAGTGAATGTCATCATAGGGGGCAGAGAATATTCCTTCTTAGTTGACACGGGTGCAACGCGCTCGTGCATATGAGAAGGCAAGTTTTCCTTGTCAGGCGAGGCCATAGATACTCAGAGTTTCACAGAAGCTCACAGTAGAGTTCCCGTTACAGACGCGCTCCCAGTCTCTGTAGGAGAGTGCGAAATGAATGTACCCTTATTGTATTGACGATAGACCCCAGTAAACATCCTGGGTCGGGACTTGATGACAAAGTTGAATATGACAATCTCATTTACCGAGAATGGTATAGTGTGCTCCACTCCAGGAATGCATTATTCAAATGTGTGCGAAATGATTAGGGCATACTCAGGACGCATAGCCATGAGAGCTATACCCTTAGAACCAGAAGTATTCGGATATGGAGTGCGGGTGCTTATGGCAGAATTGCCAGGCCTCGCGGATAAAACTATGAGAACCCCCAATGAGTTCCTATTCAGACCAAGAATACCTATGCACGAAGACGAGGGACAAGTATTTCCCTTAATGATACGATCTGCCGCAGTGCGAGGGAAAGTGGTATTGGTTGAAGGATATGATGATGAAGGGAGACAATGGTGCGTGATTATTGCCTTCGAAGAAGGGTACCAAGTGACTGATGTCACCGATGACGATCTGTTCGAAGAACACCATGACCTAGAAGTGACAAGGGTGGAAGCGAGTCTCATATTTTGGGTCAAAATTATCAAACGGGAGGTACCTCAGAGAATGATGTTGGCACTGATACGTCCAGAATACTTTAATGATGACATGGCCCAAGTACCCGTCACAGTATGGACTACAGGGCCTTATGACGGAGGCCTCTTGAAGGGGGCAGGTGAAGTGAAAATTAAATTGAAACCAGGAGCAATTTTACCAAGAGTGCGACAATATCCCATGTCCAGAGAAGCGGATGAAGGGATCGCAAAGAAAATTTCTGCCATGATGGAGCAGGGCATCCTAGTGACGTCAGAATCACCTTGCAACACAGTGATTTACCCAGTCAAGAAATCGAAAGGAGGGTCTTGGCGTTTGACCCAAGATTTAAGGGCATTAAATGATATTGTTGAAGCAGAGTTCCCTCTAGTCCCTAAGGAACCCAAAATTTTATGCAACATACCCACTCGGGCAAAATATTTCACAGTGATTGACTTGAAGAATGTGTTTTTCTCAATCCCGTTGCACTGTGATTCGCAAGACCTGACATTGGGGTATTGTGAGTCTCTGTCCATTTTTAACAGAGTCCTGCAAATGGACCTAAGCAATATTGCGGTAGACAGTGTCGTTTTGCAGTATGTGGATGACATTCTGATCTGCAGCGTCAATGAGGAACAATGCAGGCGCGATTCTGTCCAACTACTGACTATCTTAGCTGAGAAAGGATATAAAGATGATAAGGAAAAATTACAATACTGTCAACAAGAGGTGCTGTACATAGGCCAGCTAATCTCACATGAGGGGAAAAAGGTAACCCCAGAAAGGGCTGAAGCTATCATGAACACAGTAAAACAAATGCAGAGCTTCCCAGGCCTTTGCAATTATGTCAGAGCATGGGTCTTCGATTACAGCTCGTATACCAAGCCCTTGCTTCAGGCCCTAAAAAAGGCCCATGCGACAAAAGAACAAATTGAATGGACTGAGGCAATGGAGAAGGGGTTTGCAGAACTCAGGGGGGCGATTTGTAAGGCCCCGGTTCTAGGGATCCCAAATTATGCAGAGGAATTCTACCTGTTTTCACATACTGATGGCAATTTTATGACGGCAGTACTCGCTCAGCCAACCTCGCTGGGGTATAAGCCCCTAGCGTATTACAGCGGGAGTCTGGACCCGGTTATGAGAGGCCACTTCCCATGCGAACAGAATCTCGCTGCCGCCGCATTTGCCACCGAGAAAGCACCATCCATAGTGATGGGGTGCTCCATGACATTGTATGTCGAGCACTCATTATTCGCCATTCTAAAACCAAAGGGAACGCTGACATCTCAGAGAGCATCTGCCTATGAGGTGATTATCTCTAACCCATCGATCAAAATAGTTTGATGTAAAACTGTAAATCCAGCCATGTTCATAGCTGAATCAGTCACAGAGGGAGAACCTATACATGACTGTACAAATTATGAGGAATTTTATGATGAAATCCCCAGGGTAAAGGAAAATGCCCTGGCAGGTGGTGAGATCGTGTTCATTGACGGTTCTTCGAGAATCGACCAAGAAGTTGCCGTAATAAGACACATGGCAAACAGAGAATTCCAAGTACTCGTTAGTGCACAAATACCATCTCATTATTCAGCACAGGCGGCAGAATTATTGGCGTTGATACTCGCCATTGAGAATCATGCAGACCAGGAAGTAATGGTGTAGAGTGACTCTGCCTATGTGACGTCCACAGTGCATGCAGGACTAGCGCACTTGAAAAGGAGGGGTTACCTCCGAGCAGACAGCACGCCATCACAGCACGCAGCCTTATTGGACAGGCTGATTAAGGCACTACAGCTCCCAGTGGGCATAGCGGTCGTGAAGGGCGCCGCCCACACCAAAGGGATGGATTTCGTGTCACGTGGAAATCATGAAGCAGACACGGAAGCCAAGCTGTTACGTTCACCTGGTATCCACAGGGACGCCACCCAGCTGGGTTACTCGCTGGTACGCTTATCAGCTTTGCCCTGATGTGGTCTGCGTGTAAGGTTCTGCCTTGTGGTAGAATTAGGCGTGCTCTCCGTCCTGCCTTCTTTGCAGGGGCGCGTTGTCTTTCATTGGCGATTGCGGTCCAGTTACTTTACTGACGCTGGCCCGTTTGATATTGTTCAGGTAGGTCTTATTGATGTTCTTTAGTTTTGTTGCTATCCTGCATGCCTTTCTTTGTTTAAAATGTCTCTTTTCTCTCCCTTAGGTATGCAGAGCTTCAGCACAGTGAACTGGCTTGGTGCATTAAGAGCGCTATGATGCGGTAAGTAAGCGCTATGCGCAGCGCTGCAAAGTCTTGCCTTTGCTAACCTGTGTTTTCCTTCCTTGTAGGTGCAGTGTTCTTCAGCGCAAGTGGAATGTCCGGAGTGGTGCCAGCCGAGAGGCGACCAGCCAGGTAAGACTTTTGAGCAGTTCGTAATTTGTAAATGTCTCTACAGCTTTCTTTAATGTTGCCTCTATCTTCCTCTTTCAGGTCGTTCTGTCTGGGAGGCATGCAGAATTGAGGAAGCTGTTCTCAGTATCTGCGAGTGTTTAAAGATGAAGACTGCAGGTAAGATGCTGCTGCTAATGATGTTCCTTTTGTTTCCTTGCAGGTTCTGCTTCTCCGACGTTCGAGGGAATAGCTGGACACGGTGAGCGTCACGTTGCAAGCTGCAAAGTAACACGAAGCATGTTCTGCAGTCAGGGTGTGGTTTATATAGCCCAGGTAAAGTAGTACCAGGGAAAGTAGTTCCAGTCCTGCCTACACTCAAAACACTAGAACGCATAGCTTGGTTCTTAGGAACCAAGCTATGTGGATGCCTCCATATTGGCTGACAATACAATAAAGTAGTTCCCAAGCACATTGTTGTTCATGGTGTATGAGCCTGGCGCCATAGGCACCAGGACTGGCCCCATGAGGGCTTTTGAAGAGGATGCCAGGCTCTAGAGGCCGAGTCCTGACTCCACCTGGCCAATGGGTTTGCCAGAGGGGGTTTTGGGCGAGGGTCGTGACAGCACTCCCCCCTAAGGCCCCTCCCATGGTGTTCCTTCTGTCTGGCCCAGGTTTGGTTAGGAAGTTCCAATGGAATTTCCTGATTAGACGTGGTGCGTGGATATTCTCACTGGGCTCCCAGGATCTATCTTGTGGTCCAAATCCTTTGCAATCGACGAGATAATATAGCTTGGTCCTAGAGTATTTAAAGTCCAAGATATCTTTGACTTCGAATTCTGGTTCTCCGTCAACAAGTATGGGCTTAGGTGGTGTCCCAATCCGTGTGCCGGGTTGCATTGGTTTCAGGAGGGACCCATGGAATACCGGGTGGATGTGTAGAGTAGGTGGTAAATCCAGTTTCACGACTGCTGGGTTGATAATTGCCTTAATGGTATAGGGTCCTAAGAATCTGGGATGAAAGGTCCTGGTTCCCTTGATGGGTACGAATTTAGCGGCTAACCAAACTTGGTCTCCTACTTGATAATCTGGGGCCTTTCTCCGGTATGGGTCGGCGAATCTCTTTTGTTTTTCTTTGGCATGAATAAGGTGTTCCTTTGCCCTTTTGAAAGCCTTAGTAATGGTTGTGTGTAGAGTCTTTACCGCTGGCATTTCCAAGCTGGCTGAAAGGTCTCGTTCAGAGGTACGTGGATGTCTGCCATGAAGGGTATAGAAGGGCGTTTGTCCCGTGCTTGAATGCAAAGAATTGTTATATGCATATTTGGCTAGCCATAGTAGGTCTTTCCAATTCCTTTGTTCGTGGTGCAGCATGCACCGTAAATATTGCTCGAGTGTCTGATTGGTTCTCTAGGTTTGGCGGTCCGTTTGGGGATGGTGTCTGGTAAATAGCCGAACGTCGATCTGCGCCATTGCACAGCATTTTTCCAGAAGTTTGAAACAAACTGGATGCCTCGATCAGAGACCAGAACCGAAGGGAAGCCATGTAGCTTAACCACGCCCTCCAGGAACACTTTTGCTAAAGTGGCTGCGTCTGGGAGGCCTTTGAGAGGAATAAAATGGGGCATCTTCGAGAATAAGTCCACAGCTACAAGGATGGTGTTGTACCCTTGACTTGGAGGTAGATCAGTGATGAAGTCAAGGGAAAGAGTGTGCCATGGAACTGGAGGAATGTCCAATGATTGTAAGAGAACAGATGGTTTTTGTTTCTGTGATTTATTTTGTGCGCAGACACCACAGGACTGAATATACTGAATGATGTCCTTACGCCAGGTAGGCCACCAAAAATTCTCTTTCACCTTAGCTAGGGTTTTGGCGATCCCAGGATGACCTTCGATCAGTGAATCATGATAGTTTGAAATAATATGCTGTTGTAATTCCTTCTTGGGTACATATAGGCGATCCCTAAAAAAGGGAAGGTGGTCCTTGATGGTATATTGTCCTCCTTGAGTTTGCCATGCGAGGTAGGCATCAGGATTCATTGTCCGTTGGATTTCATTTCGTAGTTCTGCTTGTGTTAAGGCTGTTGTGATACCCAAGAGTTTGTCTTCAGGTATAATAGGTACTGGGTCTGGAGTTGTATATACTATTTCATCTATGCCCATGCGAGATGAGGCATCCGCCTTTCCGTTTCTGACTCCTGGTCGAAATGTGATTACATAATCATATTTGGTGAAGAAAAGGGCCCACCGTAATTGGCTCTAGGACTGGGCCTTGGCTGTTTTGAGATCTTGCATGTTTCGGTGGTCTGTGATGACTGTAATGGTGTGTCTGGCCCCCAGAAGGTAGTGCCTCCAAGCTTTAAAGACGGATTTGATAGCCAGGAGTTCCTTGTCTGTGACGGCATAATTAATCTCTAGAGGTGAGAACCTTTTCGACCAGATGGCCACAGGATGTAGCTGGCCGGTTTCCAGGTCTCTCTGTGAAAGGACAGGCCCGATTATGAGACTGGACACATCATTTTCAACGACATAAGGGAGGTCTGGACGAGGATGTTGCAGGATTGGAGCGGGGGTAAACCTTCGTTTAAGTTCCTGAAAGGCCTCTTCTGCTTCCTCGGTCCAAGAAAACTTTTTATGGTTTTTTCGTAATAGTACTGTGATTGGGTGCACAACCTGAGAGAAGTCTGGGACGAACCGGCGGTAGAAGTTCGCAAAGCCCAGCATGCTTTGTACCCCTTTCAGAGACGTCGGTGAAGGCCATTTCAGAATGGCATCTACCTTATGCACGTCCATTCTGATGCCTTCTGGAGTAAGGATAAAAGCAAGAAATTCTACTTCGGTGATGTGAAAAAAGCATTTTTCAAGCTTTGCAAACAAGCGATGTTGACGGAGCTTGGTGAGGACTGAACGAACGTGCCTGACATGATCTTGTTCCGAAGCTGAGTATACTAAGATGTCGTCTATGTACACTAAGGCGCACACATCAATTAACTCCCTTAAGAACGTAATTCATGAAATATTGGAATGCCCCAGGAGCGTTGCATAACCCGAAGGGCATGGCTTGATATTCAAAAATCCGTACTTAGTACGGAAGGCGGTTTTCCATTCATCTCCTTTTCTGACTCAGACCAGGTGGTACGCTCCTCGAAGGTCCAATTTGGTATAAATCTGGGCATCTTTAACTTGGTCTAGCATCTCAGGGATAAGTGGCAAGGGGTAGCGGTTCTTCACAGTGATCTGGTTCAATGCGCGGTAGTCAATACAGGTTCTCAAGTCTCCTTTCTTTTTCGGTACGAAGAACAAAGGACTGGCTGCGGGGGACTTCGAAGGATGGATAAATCCGTTTGCAAGGTACTGGTCTAAATAGGATTTCAAATGAAGGTTTTCTGTTTCTGTGAGAGCGTAGATCCTGCCGCAAGGGATTTGTGCATCAGGAACAAGGTCGATCTGACAGTCATACGGCCTGTGCAGCGCCAATACATTGGCTTGGTCCTTTCTGAAAACATCCTGGAAATCATGGTATTCACTTGGCAAGGTATTAGTTGCTTCCAGGGTTGATACTGTCGCTCTGGGAGTCATGGGGAGACAGACGTCGGGTTTATCCTCTTGGTAATAACAGGCAGGGGAGCAGTCACCGGGGAAGGTTAATGTTCGTGCCTGCCAGTCTATCAAAGGGTTGTGAGCAACCAACCATGGCATCCCTAGTATTAGCCTGAACTGAGGTGCCTCGATGAGATCGAATGAAATAGACCGCCCGATGTCCGTCCTGACACAGCAAGGTTACCCTGGCTGTGCACTGTGTTACTGGTCCGGAAGCGATTTCTGTCCCATCCACGGTGGTTACCTTGTCCATAGTTGGCTTAGAACAGAAAGGAAGCCCCATCTCTGCTATCAGTTCTTGATCAATATAATTTCCAACTGCTCCGCTATCGATGTATGCTTCAATGGCATGCATTCTTGATGACTGTTGGTGGTTAATTAAGATCACTGGTATTGCAAAGTGCGAGGTCAGCAACTCTTTCTTCTCACTCGACAAACTGACCTCTATGTTTGTCGAGCTTGGTACTTTCCCGATTCCTTAGCTTCATCCTTCTCTGTGGCCCCGACTGTTCTTCTTGGGGGTTTTACTGGACAGTCCTTCAGGAAATGGCCTGGTTTCCCACAATACAAACAAAGCTTTTGTCTCACTCTTGTTTTGTTAATGGAGGCCATATCCCTCCAATCTGCATGGGTTCTACAGCATTTTCAGGTACACGGGGTGTGTTTTCTGATGGTCGAACATACACGGTCTGAGGGTCCATCTTAGACCGGTCTGCCTTTCGGTCCTGCAACTGGTAGTCTAGCTGCATGACCAGATTTATGAATTCTGCACAGTCTCTGGGTGGATCAACCACCTGGGCTAAGACGTCCTTTAATTTGCCTCGTAAGCCTCAATGGAATAACGTGGTTCTTTTGTTTTCTGGCCACCTAGCTTCGGCACCCAGTCTGTTGAAGGTAGCAATGTACGTTAACAAGTCCTGATTTTCCTGTCGGAGGGACAAGAGTTCATTGTCTACTGCTTGTTCCTGTATATGGCGAGCAAAAAGGTTTTCCATTTCTCTCTGGAACCCCCCAAAGTCATGTAATAGAGGATCGTCATGGGTTACCAATGGCACCGACCAATCTGCTGCACTACCACTCAGGTATGATAAGACAAAAGCTACCCGAGCTTGGTCGTTTGGAAATGCTCCAGTCCTACAAAGAAAATGAAGGCGGCACTGATTGATGAATGCTGCATACTTCAGTGGGTCGCCTGAGAACCTTTCTGGTGGTGCCAGGGGCACTGTTTCAGGTAACGTGATCTGTACCAGAGTGGGTGGTATGGCGGGGTTTTGCATAGTTGGATTGCTTCCAGGTAGAGGCGTCTGTCCTGCCTGTGATTGCAAGTATTGCCTTCTAATCTCTTCAGTGCATTCTTTGGTCACTATTAGGTCTCTCCGGGGGGCATTAGTCTCTTGTCGGGCAGAATGAATCTCAGCACGAAGCTTTCCTAGTAATTGGGCCAATTGGTCCATTTCTGATGCCTCCATGGTGCCCAGGTGGATTTGTTATGGTATGCTTCATGTTCTGTTACGCTCACCTGGTATCCACAGGGATGCCACCCAGCTGGGTTACTCGCTGGTATGCTTCTCAGCTTTGCCCTGATGTGGTCTGCGGGGTCGCTTCTGCCTTGTGGCAGAATTAGGGTGCTCTCCGTCCTGCCTTCTTTGCAGGGGCGTGTTGTCCTTCATGGGCGAGTGCAGTCCAGTTACTTCACTGACACCGGCCCGTTTGATATTGTTCAGGTAGGTCTTATTGCTGTTCTTTAGTTTTGTTGCTATCCTGCATGCCTCTCTTTGTTTAAAATGTCTCTTTTTTCTCCCTTAGGTATGCAGAGCTTCAGCGTGGCGAACTGTCTTGGTTGAGCCCCGCTGGTAAATGATGGCGCATTAAGAGCGCTATGATGCAGTAAGTAAGCGCTATGCACAGCGCTGCGAAGTCTTGCCTTTGCTAACCTGTGTTTTCCTTCCTTGTAGGTCACGGTGTTCTTCAGCGCGAGTAGAATGTCCGGAGTGGTGCCAGCGGAGGGGCGACCAGCCAGGTAAGCCTTTTCAGTAGTTCGTAATTTGTAAATGTCTCTACAGCTTTCTTTAATGTTGCCTCTATCTTCTTCTTTCAGGTCATTCTGTCCGGGAGGCGTGCAGATTTGAAGAAGCTGTTCTCAGTAGCTGCGAGTGTTTAAAGATGAAGACTGCAGGTAAAATGCTGCTGCTAATGATGTTCCTTTTGTCTCCTTGCAGGTTCTGCTTCTCCGAGGTTCGAGGGAATAGCTGGACACGGTGAGCGTCACGTTGCAAGCTGCAAAGTAACACGAAGCATGTACTGCAGTCAGGGTGTGGTTTATATAACCCAGGTAAAGTAGTACCAGGGAAAGTAGTTCCAGTCTTGCCACACCCAAAACACTAGACCGCATAGCTTGGTTCTTAGGAACCAAGCTATGTGGATGCCTCCATGTTGGCTGACAATACAATAAAGTAGTTCCCAAGCACATTGTTGTTCATGGTGTATGAGCCTGGCGCCATAGGTGCCAGGTCTGGCCCCATGAGGGCTTTTGAAGAGGATGCCAGGCTCTAGAGGCCTGAGTCCTAACTCCAGCTGGCCAATGGATTTGCCAGAGGGGGTTTTGGGCAAGGGTCGTGACACAAGCGTATGGCATCCAAGAGTGAACCAATCATGGACGTGGAGGTGGCACGTACCCATGAGAGGATGATGATAGCAAGAGCCACACCCGAGGCCTACAGCAACATGGGGCAGACTCAGCTAATGGAGCTCCAGGGGGAGGCACCTCAGCAGGAGAAGAATTTATGGAAGAGTTGTGGGTGCTCTTTACGCCCCTCTGACGGATTGTGGAGGCAAGACAGTACTGGTAAACCAGTAATGCCTGTCGCCCTACTGAAGGTAGCATTGGAGCAATTACACTACCCTATACATATGACAAAAGAAAATCTCGCTGCAACGCTCGCAGAAGACTGGTTTTCACCGAATTTAGCAGAGCATGTTGCATTTTTTATGATGAACTGCATTATCTGCCAGCAATTCACTGCTGAGCACACACTAAAATTAGTGAGAGGAGTCATCCCCCGGCCCAATGGGCCATTCCAGTACTTGCATATCGATTATGTCAACATGGTTCAAGTGTGCAATGGGTACAGGTATTTAATTGTGGTGGTGTGTCCATTCTCCAAATTGATAGAAGCAGGTCCCTGTACACACCCAGACTCTACCTGTGCTGCCAAATTTCTAGTGAAGGAGGTGTTCCCTAGATGGGGTGTCTGTGAGGTAATGAGGTCAGATAATGGGGCTCACTTTGTCAATTCAGTATTTGACCAGATCAGCTTGTTGCTTGGTATAAAGCACAAGTTCTCATCGGCGTATCATCTGGAGGGGAATGGCATATGTGAGCGGCTCAACGGCATGTTAAAGGAGAGGATAGCCAAGCTGAAACTCACATTAAAAAAGGGATGGCTGCACTGCCTACCACTGGCATTGTATGCACTTCAGAACCAACCAGGCTCCGACCATCATCTCACGCCGCACGAGATAGTCACAGGCAGAAGGATGAGGACCCCTCTGACCCCCCGAAATAGAGCTAGATGTGTTGCCCAGCCAACAAGAGTGGTCTTGGGGACAGAGATGCAGGATTACTTGAATTTTATGACATCCAGCGTCTCTGTCATTTCAGGCCAGCTGCAGCGACGGCGAAAAGGGTGCAGCACAGTACAAAATAAAACAGGAAGTGCTGAAACAGACGCAGCGCAAGGTTTATGTGCGCCTCTCGTCTTCCCTGGTGATGCTTCACAAGAAAGAGGTGGGACGGGCCACGATTTAATGGCCCTTTCATCATGGAGGACTGCCCTCCGTCGGCCGTTGAGCTTCAAGGAAGGAGGGCGTGGCTCTTCCTAAATGACATTAAACCATACATAGGGGAGAGCCCTCAAACGCGGAAGAACCTCAGCACGTGCAGACAAGATCCATGGCGAGGAAGAAGGACGCATGAGCAGCAAAACAAAGACAAATGAACTCTGTTTTATATTGTGGCTTTTAAACAGAACACTTCCTCAGACCAGAGAAGGGTGATAAACAACAATTATACGGACACTCTGTGCACCGCAGTGGCAGGATGAAGAAGAGAACTTCACATACAAAGCCACAACAACATTGATAAAACAAACTTTTGAAATCACACCGCTCAAGCAGTATAAAGAATCAAGACTCTGATAGACTGTGAATAAGACAGTTTCTGAGAGCATAACACAGCGTCCTGAGGCAACCAGTGTCAAGACTTTATTTACAGAACTTATGGTATCTCCCAGCAGAGACCTCAAGTGGGATGTGCTCACATATTTCCAGTTGGTGCTGATATCATATCTGTCACTCATAGGGAGAGAAACCCGTGTCACAGACTTTATTCAAGATCCTGCCAACAAGAAAGTAATCTGGCAACTGTTGACTGTCATCGCGGAGGCCTTCGCTGAATTACCCGAGCACAGTGAAGAGGACACATATGCTTCCACCACCGGTAGACATTGATGAACTCACCTACACGCTGTTCTTCCAAATAATAGAGAAGTGCCCGGCACTTGTCGGAAGGACCACGGACACACACACTTTTATCGGAGACCCAAGGAACTTAGCACAATTGAACCAGCTGAGGACTAAACTAAATTACCTGGTGCAGAGACTGTTCAAGTCAAAAGAAAAGCTTGTGATCAGGACTCAGCAAAACAGGACAAATGTCCCTGTCACCTGAGGACACCCAGCTGGCACACAACATCCTGTTCAGACTGGTCACAGACTATCCAGAAATGGTGGGAAGGCCTACAGATGTTGACAGCATCACCTTCCGCAGAGATCCAGCCAACGTCCCACACATGGGCACACTCATCCACAGCATTATGCTCCAGGTAGAGCTATCTAACTTGCAGCGAGAATACCTTAGGAGGTTCCAGTGAGACTTTCTGCTGTGGGATAGATCGTGGAGACAGAGAGACCGTGCTTTATCTTTCCGCCGTGGGACAGATCGTGGAGACAGAGAGACAGTGCTTTATCTTTCCGCCGTGGGACAGATCGAGAAGAGGGGAAAGGAGAACTCCACCATCTTGTTTTTCTTTTACTTTTCTTTTTCTATCTTTCCTATTTTTATTTTTATTTTTCATGTTCACTTTCATTTTTTATTTTTATTTTTACAACATTTTATTTTTGTGTGATTTTTAGCAGTTCCGTCTTCTCATTCCTTTGCATTAAACAGGTTCCAGCATGTCCTCAGGACCAAGGCAAATTCGAGGAGTGCACTGGGATTTTACCTATTGTAGATATGCATAATAAATGTGACGTGCCAAAGATGCTAGCCTAACCTTTTTCCATAGTCTAGCAAGGGAACTGTACTCCACACCCAGAGACTACCGTCATCGCTCACAAGATGGGGGACACTCGAGGAGCACTCGTCACTTTAGTAATTTACGAACTCCTGAGTAACAAAATCAGAGTAAGAAAAAGAGGTAAACGCTGAAAATAGACTTATGCTCGACATGGGGGCCCAGAACAGTAACTTGGTTTTACCACCAGCAGAGGGGCGCCCCCGCTTCCCTGGAAGAAAATGCTGCCAACTATTTTATAGATGTATTATGTGTATATGCATAGTAATTATCGTTGTGTTTCTGTCATTGGCCATCAGAACTGCATTTTTTATCGGTGGACGAAGCGCCCCAATTTCAGTGCACCCACCAGATAATGAACGCCTGGGTCCCACGAAAGCACCCAGACCCTATATAGTTATCCCAGTTCCAAGACAATCTGATGGTGAAGTAAACAAACTAAAATTAAACGTAATTAAAGGTGATTCTTACACATTTGAGGTAACGAATGAAGAGAAAGATTGGAGACACGGTCAGCACGGAATGAATGAAAATGTAGCACTGACCACTGCACGCACTCACACATGAATGCACACGAACAAGGGCAAGTGTCACAGGCTACAGGGCCTCAAACGAAGGCAACAAAGAAAACGAGACTGCCTGCCGAACAACCATTTCCAGAAAATAGTGGAAGTAACCAAGGAGAACCAAGTGAGAAACCAAAGAGAGAGGGCATAGTAAAATCCCTCAAAAGAACAGAAGTAGCCACAAAGGAACTCACAGAGAAAACACAAATGCTGATAGACCATTTGTTCTCGTTCATAGTTAGAGCAAAGAAACTGCACGAGGAGCTGAAAAATAGAACTACAGAGACTATAACAACAAGCACTCCAGCTCCAAAGCAAGGAACAAGCACCAGGCCCACGACACAGCCATGCATTGGGAAGTTGGTGAGCCAATGGTGGTTAGAGAACATCTATGAAAGATTACAAAAGGAAAGGAAAAGAAACGCAAAACCTTCTCCTACCACAGCGATGCAGCCAAGGAAACCTGCTCCACCAAGACACACAGAGTGGAAAAGCAGCACAGACGCTTTTAAAGACATAGTAATAGCAAACTACAAAAGAACACTAAGAATCAAGAGAAGCCCGCATAAAGATAACAATGAACTCAACGATTACCTGGACAGCACACCCCATCTCGGAAACAACATATGGTACCAGCACATGAAGGAAGTAGGCCGAAGGCAGTCAGAAGGAGAATGCTTCGTCTGTGCACTCTTACCATACAGCATCGGAAAATCGAAGATCATTGTAGCTGTAGAAATTGAGGTCCCTACACACATTGTATGTCACACGTAGCAATGTGCAACATCAGAGGACAATTTATGGGGAGAGACGCCTCACTGATATGGGCCACTGAAAAGGATTACCCAGATGAAGATGGCTACGTCCAGGAAATTAAAACAAGAAACAGGGCGCACACAGGAATCACGTAATCAGATATGAGAACGCTGAAGTTAAAGGATCAGGAACACGATGGGAAATAAACCCGAGATTGAACATTCAAGGACAAACTGCAGAAGAGGCTCAAATCTGGAAGAACAGAGGCCAAATGCAGATCTGGGGAACAGTGGTTTCCCCAAATGGATGGGAAGAAGGAGTAGTAATCTGCCGAGCGTGGATGGTCCTTTGAGCCTGCAAGGAAGCAATAGAGAATTCACAGAGGTTATGCAAACCTCTATGGCCAAAGTTGGTAAAGCTGCTAAAATGGGTCGAAGACAGAGGAGGAACCCTGCAAATAGTACCACTGGAAAGCCAGAAACTATGCTTCAGAAGCAATGGCACGAGGAAGATGGGAGAGAATTTAAACTGCGGACGAATCTTTGAAGCCCCAGGAATGACACAAGGAACCACAGTTATTATGGACCATTACTGGGCGTGTGGATCCAAGGCATATATAAGACTACCGAAGAACTGGGGAGGCATATGCACACTGTTGAATGTCCACATCCCCGGTCTACTGATCCCAAAAAATGACCTGAATTTGGACAGTTACCCGAAAGCAGATGCTCATCTAAGAAAAAGGAGATCAGGGGAACTGGCATCCAGGATGAAGAGAGAAAATTACTTTTCTGCCAAATCGGAATAGGCATTCCATGCAATCCCATACAAACACAGGCTATTCTGTCTCACCTCAACAGTATTCACCACAATGCTCTTGCCACACATCCAAGTTGAAGTAAATGCTAAATGGCTACAGATAACCAGATGGGAGTTATTGCAGACCATCAACACCACCATAAAAGGGTTTAACGCGATCAAGGAGGAACTAAGAGCAATCAGACTTATGACCCTCCAGAACAGATATGTACTTGACATGATCACAGCGATGGATGGAGGCGTTTGCGCAAAAATCAGAGAATCATGTTGTACATTTATACCATCGCACGATGAAGAAAACGGAACCCTAACAGAGGCCATAAGTATGTTGACAAATCTGAAAAACCAGATGATCGATAAAAGTGATGCAGTGGGCGAGGACAGCTGGTTTGGAGCCCTGTTCTTGTGGGTCCCACAATGGATTGCAGATATATTCAAGGTGCTGGGAGCCTTACTAGCAATGATACTGCTAGGATTTTGTGTTATCAAAATAATCATTACACAGTGCCAGAACACTGCGAAGAAAGCCATTGGAATGAAAATAATGGTTGATGTCGAACCAGGGTGGAAGCCCAGAGACCTGACTGATGAAGAAATAAGAGACTTTGTGAAAGCCAGTGAATTTGCGCCAGAAGGAACTGAGTTCACATATCCCAGGAAACGAAGGGAGTATGAAGGGAAATGGATTTATTGCAGCCCAAATGAACAATGCCAGTTAATGACATGGAATAAAGATGAACATGTAAAAGCAGCAGGAAGTTTGAAGGGTGTGATAAAGATATGGACTCCAAAAACACATACATTCACACCATCATGTACAAACCCTGAAGATGATGAACAGGGCGCTGAAGAAAATAAGGAAATAAATACAAAGGGAATAGCAGAAGTGGTCGATTATCCGACCAGAGGGGGGAGTGTAGAGGAGGTCCCAAGGATGCCTGCACCCCTGCCCCCCATTTCCAGGTACCAGGAACGTACTCACCAACGTATGTGACGTATGAGGAGCAAATAAACCAACAGAGAGCCACGCTGGGACTCTGCCCAGTGTACATCAGAAGAGCCATAACTGTTGAAGCACCCATAACCAGACAACCCTGGGCAGCACGGTACCCTATCACACAGCCGTACCGGCCGCTGAGACAAAATGAAGAGTAGCTACAGACGGTCCATGAAGAAACCCAAAGAGCCTTAGTGGAGGGCCAGTGGAAATGACACAAGGGCCTGGACAGACTCACGAATGAACGAAAACGGCTATCGAAGGTAGCATGCCAATGCAAGTAGCTATGAAAATAGATCTAATGGACACAGGAACGAGACTATGTTAAAACGTAAGGAAATGTTGCTATGAGACAAGATGGAAGTAAGCAACCAGTTAATGCGTGTAAATAGACTTGGAACGCAAGAAGCTAAGAAAACGGTACTGCTTGCAATGCTTAGTAGAAGAATAGAGCGGCATGCGCCAAGCATCTATATCTACCTCAATGAAGCACGCTATACAAGTGCGACTCCATTTTGTAAAGCAGAACCAAGCCCATGCTGCGAAGGGCCTCCAAGGTGGAGATTGTAACGCTGACCTGGTATCCACGGGGACGTCACTCAGCCTGTTCTGACCTCTTACGACCTCAAACCCTTCCCTGGAGTCTACTCGACTAGGGACTGGGCCTGAAACACAGGATTGGTAGAGTGTAACTCCCTATTGTCTCTGTGTGCTTGAACCCCCTCTTCCCCGGGGTCCAACCCTTCCCTTTGATCCACAGCTCACCTTGTTTTCTTGGAAAGTGTGCTCTCCATCCTGCTTTCAGCGCAGGGGGCGTTGATTGATGCGGGCTCGTTGCTGCCTAGTTACTTCACCTGCAGGAGTCCGACAGGTAAGTATAATGAGTTTAGTTTAGTTTAGTTTATTCATTTGTATTGCGCACCAGACCCGAGGGTATGAGGGTGCATGAGCAGCAAGGTTATTCAAAGCTTGGTTACAGGTTGCTTATACTTTACAATGAAGGAACATGTGTACAGTTTGGCAGGAGATAATGCAGTAAATATATTTAAAGAATTACAAATATTTACAAATTTAATATTACAAATTTACAGATTTACTTAAAGCATGCAATGCGGAGAGCAGCCGTGTGGTGTTAGAGATGTTAATGGTTCGTGTTCTTTAACCAATGGATGTAGTTGCGTCTAAAAAGTGAGTAAGATTGGGGAGTTCTGAGCGATGGTGGTAAGGAGTTCCAGTGTTGAGGTGCTTTCACCTGGAAGCTGTTGCCACCCATTTAGGTGCGTTTAAACCTGGGGACACTGAGCAGATTAGCATTGGAGGTTCTGGTGGGTCTGGTGGGGGTGTGTTTGCATATTCTGTCTGCCAGATAGCGTGGGGCAGCGTTATTCAGGCATTTGTGGGTGAGCGATGCTACTTTAAGCAGGATTTCGTCTGTTGTGCTGAGCCAGTTATGGGATTTCCTGATATTGGAAATGTGTTCCCTCCTGGGAATATTGAGCGCTGCCCTAAGAGCGTTGCTTTGTAACGTCTGAATTTTGTTGGTAATTTGCTTGGTGGCTCCTATGTAGAGGGCGTTACAATAGTCCAGTTTGGATAATACCAATGCTCTGGCTAGTGTAGTGCAGCTGTGGGTGGAGAGGAAGGGTTTGGCTGCTCTTATAAGCTTACATTTGTAGGCCGTACAGGATGCCATCGAGCTAACCTGTTTGTGGAAGGTTAGGGAGGAGTCGAGGTATATTCCTAGAGTTTTTACTTCTTTGGAAACCTTGATTAGGTTCCCGTCTATGATGAAATTGGCGTAGTTGTGGTCGAGTTTGGTTAGGTTGGAAGTGGAACCTAGGATGATGAGTTTAGTTTTGTCATCATTCAGGCATAGACTGTGCGAAGCCATCCATGCCTGGATGATGAGATACACCTTGTTCCCCAAGGCCAAATCCTGGTTGTAATCTCCCGTCAACGGGATGAGGATCTGTGTATCATCGGCGTAGTTAGTGTAGGTGATACCCAGGCCATCTAGATCATCAAACAGGGGCTTCGTGAACACGTTGTATAGAGTGGGGGAGACGCACGAGCCCTGTGGGACTCCACACGTAATGGGGATGGGTTCGGCGGCGGCAGAGGAGGAGAAGACTCGCATGGATCTGTTGTTGAGGAATGACTCAATCCAACTGATGGCTTCTTGTGAAAAGTGGGCAGCTGAGTCTAAATGATTACATAGGATTTTATGGTCAACTAGGTCAAACGCCGCGGAGAGGTCTAACAAGAGTAGTAATGCAGTTTTCCCGTTATCTCTAAGGACGACTATTTGGGCTTTCAGATCTATCAGGGTGGTTTCAGTTCCATGTTGGGGTCTGAAGCCGGATTGTCTTATTCCTAGAAGATAGTTTGTTTCAAGATATTTTTGGATTTGTTGGTATGCTGTCTAGTATCTTGAGCAGGAATGGGACGGTGGTAATCGGTCTGTAGTTGGTTGGGATGGACGGGTCGAGGGAGGGTTTTTTGAGGAGAGGGAGGACCCAGGACTCTTTGAGTCTTTTGAACAGTTCTCCAACTTCGTTCCTTTCCTTCCTTAGATGATGGCCGGTGTCCGGGGTTGTCGACTTACTGCTGAGATGAGTAGCGCTGAAGGAAAGTGAGAGCGCGATGCACGATGAGACCCTTTCGTATTTGTATTGAACTGAGTTCTTTTTCTGTGTCTTTTAGGTGCTGCAACGTTTTCAGCATGGATGCCGGTTATGAAGAAGAAATGCGGTGAGTTAGCGCGGTATGCGGCGCCTCTGGATGTATCCACGCTAACCTGGAGTGTCTTTTCCCTCTTGCAGATGGATGAGAAGTTCCGGAGACAGAGTTCCCCCAGAGCGGCTGGGATTCAGGTAAGTGTTTGAAGCTCGTACAGTCTTTAAAAATAAGCGAAGATTTGCTGAATGCCTACTAACGCCTTTTTTCTGTTCTTTTCCCTTTTCCTTAGGAAGCGGCGTGCCGGGATGGAAATGACACCGCCGAAGATGCCCGCAGAACACAAGAAGCGATGAATGATGGGCAGAAGCGCCGCAAGGTAAGGCTGTTCCTAACGGTGTTCTTGTTCTTGCAGGAGCTGAGCGCAGAAGAAAGATGCAGGCCTACTGGAGACCGATCCGAACACGGTGAGTGTCATGCTGCAGGTGCAGAAATCACAAAGCATGTTTCTCAGCCTGGGAGTGGCTTAAATATTCTCTGGGTATCCCAGGTGTCTCTGGGCTGAACCACACCCAAAAGAATAGACTGCACATGCAGTTCTGGGAACCGAAATATGTGGGGGCATCCATCTTGTTCCCATCAATGCACTACAAGTCCAATCCCCAATGTTATCCTATGGGAGTGAGTGAGTCTGGTGCCACAAGCACCAAGTCTGACTCCAAGTGGGTCTTTGGAGGGATGGAGCGGCCCTGGAGGGCCATGTAGGTGATCGTGGCCTGGCTCCAGCCTGACATCTTGGAGGGCTGGGGACATGAGGGGCAGGAATCATGAGAGAGATTCATATTCCAGCTAAAGCCAAAGGAAAGCGCGGAATCAAAACTCAGTAAGAAGTAGCTCATGCCCGGGAAATTCGAGGTCAACCTAAGGAAGGGAGGAGAGCAGCAACCTCGGAGAATCAAAACTTCAGAGCATGCCACCCAGCCAGTGAAGGTCGAGATAAGGAGGCCCCAAGGAGGTAGCAAGGCTAAGTAAGAATCAAATACACGAAAAGAAGGAAAATGAAGCAGATTCACGGTGACCAGACACGTGACCAGCCAAGGGCAAAGAGGTACCAACGTCTGATGTCACCCAGACCCCAGGATGCCATAACTTTTCCTGACAAGAAGCTACAGTTTCGAGGCCATCCTCAGCCAACTAATTGACACATAGCCCTAAAGGTACTGATTGATGGAAGGGAGGCAGGGTGAATCTTGGGGCACTTCCCATCTGGGTGTCCATTCTGCATGCTGCTAATTAAAATGAAGATGTATGCCTAGGGTGTAACCCACCCAATCACAAAGGACCAAATAATCTTGGGTCCTATAGCTTGTAGAACCAATAAGACGTCGTAGATGTAGTGAAGTATTACGAGTGATGTAGTGGGATGGGCATAGAAGCAGACACATGCTCTGTTACCATATACAGATATAGCACCTATACTTAAGTCACCTTTCCTAACCAATTATAGTGCATGACGAGTTTTGTAGAGTTAGACGTCAATGATGATGAGTTTCATGTATAAAAGTTACTGTTCAATTGAAGTTCGAGGAAGTTGGAGCGAGACAGGCGATCGCAATGATGCTGATTACCAAGTGTTTCCCTGTTTGATGTACTTGTCATTAAACAGACTTCTCTTTGCCAAACTACTGAGTCCTCCTTATTGAGTCGTGTTGGAGTAAGTGAATCCTGCACCCCCATTCCTCACATGGTGCAGCTATCTTATCTTACAGGTACCAGAGGGTGAGCACTGATCTATGGGCCCGTCAGTGGAAACACTGCCCTCTTGTACACCGGCTTGACAGGGCCTCAATCATATCTATCGTCACCCTCATTGAAGAGGATATCAGCAGCCGCATCGGCATCCAGACTGCAATCCCCTCCACCCCTGCTGAAGGAAGTCTCTGTACTGCATTTCCTCGCCACCAGAACCTATTAGCACACTGTTGGGGAGCTGCATGGGCTGTCACGACCCTGCTATTCCAGGATACTGCTCCAGATACTGGATGCACTGCTGCGCCATGCGGCAGAGCACATTTTCCTACCCCGTACCTCTGCCCAGGTCATTGCCACCAAAGTGGCCTTCCATGCCATTGCCGGCATGCCCAATTGCATAGGCGCATTAGTTAGATTGCACGCATGTGGAGTTGACTGTCAGACATGCAATTGAGGTGCGGTACCGCAATCGGAAGCAATTCCACTCACTGAACGCCCAGATGGTCTGCGATTCCCAACAAGTCATCACATGTTGCTGTGCACGTTTCCCGGGGTCCACACAAAACTCGATGGTCTTGCGGAATTCAACATTGCCACGCTACATGGAACGTTCTGCGGGACAAAGCACATGGCTGTTGGGTGAGTACAACTGCCAATGCATGACCCCTGTGTATTGGGTGGGGGAATAGTAAAGGCCCACAATGTCCCAGGCTGTTGGGCGAGCACAACTGCCAATGCATGACCCCTGTGTATTGGGGGGGAATAGACAAGCACCAATAGACACCAGAATCCACACAGTTTACCACAGCAACTTGAATATTGCACCATGCCATGTCACACATATACATGTCCTGCCTATCTTCATGTACACCCTAGCCATGTGGTGGCACTACATGCAATTGCAACATGAGGATGTGAGTGCCTCCCCCACCCGATGTACATTTGCTACTCCCATGCACACGATGGGCACGTCTCGTGCTGTGCGCAGTGGTCACATCTTTGCAGGGATCTGTGTCTGTCTGATGCAGATCAGCCCATCACATCACAATGCTGGAGTCACCCACCACATCTGAACACATGCACATTACAATGATTGGAACCACAAATGTGATGGGTGGAAGGGTTTGAATGAATCTGTACCACTGGCATTGCTCTGGGCAACCTTCCACACCACCGTTTTTTAGCCCATCTGCGCCATTGCAAAAGGGGACCATCCATATGCAAATCAGTCAGGTACTGCCACCAATGGTAGCCCAGCCCGAACTGCTAGGTCAGGATGGAACATGTTCTTACCTAACATCACTCCACAAATCTAAGCATCACAGAACCCGGCATGGAAATGTGATCCAAGTGTGCACATTAGATGAGTCAAACATCGGATTACCAGAAGGGGCATCTGTGGACTGCATCTGATACAGACAGTAATACCACAAACAGTAACATGTGCCCTTACTTTAACTCCCATGCAGGTGATGCCGGATATGCACTCATGCCATGGCTGATGATGCCCATACGACGGCCACGGAATAGGCATGAGGAGGCCTACAACTGGGCATGCATATGTACACGTGGTGTGATAGAGCGGACCTTTGGACAGCTGGAGGCCAGGTTCCGCTGCCTGAGCAGATCAGGTGGCACATTGCAGTACAGCCTGGTGAAGGCAGGGAAAATAGTACTTGCATGTGCTATGTGCTATGCTGCACAATCTGTGCATACGCAGGAACATACTACTGCCCCCGGACCTTGAGCCAGCAGATGAGGATGAAGATGATGTTGATGATGATGACAGTGATGGGATGGGTGCACTACCAGGCCGGGTGCCACCGATGGACTACATGCATGTGGAGCATTCATACACAATTTCTTCTGATACACTTCATATGCAGATTCAGCCCTTCATGTTGTTGCACACCAGTGTATTATTGAATTAACAGGGGAAACAGGTTTGTGATTGCGATGAAACAGGTTTGGGATTGTGATGATACCACACGTGCTCCCCCACCTCCCTGGTGGTGGAGATGGTGGCAGAACATGAGGGCCTGGATGCACCACTCCCTGATGGGTCTGCATCATCCTCCTGTTCCTCTGAAGCCTCTAGCGATGTGTGAGTGCATATAGGGGACATAGGAAATGCTGTAAGGTATGGTTTCCTCCTTATGTTGGCATGCAAGACACAATTGCTATGTGTTAGGCAGAATCCTGTGCAGTTCCCTTAGGGAGCATTACAGAAGATTAAGACTACAGGTATGAGCAATAAATCCCCTTTGGTATCAGTTTGTACCACAAAGATTTAGTTGGTAGCTGTGGCTAAGCAGTCAGACCTATCTCAAGAGGGAGATGAGCAGTATTCAGGGTTCACACAATAGGACTATAATACTATGGTACAAGGAAACACTGACCAAAGCTTTGTATTAAAAAGAATATATATATATTTATTTTTCATAATTCTAATTTAACACATTAATCCCAGTTATTAAAGCACGTTAAAATCAGTCAAGAAAAGTATACTCAACTCCCTAGTTTAAATTGTAGACAAGTTTGAGCAGGAGTGCAAACTGAGTAAAACGGCACAGTGAAAACCAAACACAAATGTCACTCTAGTAATTTCTCACAAGGGAGGGAAAGCACAAGTTATGCAGGAATATACTCTTAGACACCTTAGCAACACTTCCCATAAGTTTGTGAACAAGTTTAGGCAAGGCAGTACTTTAGCATGTATAATACTTAAATGAAAACCAAAATGGCACTTCACAAGTATTAAAAGTGGGAAGAAGAAGGTGGTTATAAGAAGTGGGTGCACCAACACAGTTCTAGTTGAGAAGCAATCTAGAGAAGGCAGTTCTAACAAATTCAACCAGAGTCAATAGGCCTGTGCCAGAATCAGTAGTACAGGGCAAAGAGCCCAGGGGCAAAATGTTCTTGTAGCTGCAGTCAAGTCTGTGTTAAACGATTCGAAAAGGTGGATGCAAAAGGTGAAAGACAATGTTAGAGGATAGGGGCGGCCCACCCAACAGGTAGGTAAAGGATTTAAAACACCTTTAGCACTACCACGCGGAAAGGGAGGCCTGGCGGAACAAAGTACCTTGAAATGTAGAAGAGGCTCCTGTGGTGGCGGTTGTTCCTGGCAGTTCCTGCAGTTTGGGAGATCCAGCAGAGGAAGAGAGGCTCTCGTCGTGGAGGAAGGTTCGAGTTACTGCACTGCCCAGGGATGAACCAGCTGCGGTGCTGCCCAACGAATAAAAGGTACGCTCCTTTAAATCACGGTCTGGGTGGACTGGTGCCTGGTTATCCGGTCTCCGAGTACAGGGTACTGGCAAAAGATCCCCATTCATACAGCCTAGCTGTCAATCACATAGTGAAGTGGTCATCCTGGCGGGGGACCCTCCAGCCTATCAGGGCAGAGTGCGACATGGGTTGCTGAGGCAACCCTGTCCAGGGGTCCTACTCCCCCTCCCACACAATGGATCCACCCCAGACTCAGTGGTGCCGAAAGGAGGGCTTCTTGGCAGAAGCCCGCCAAACAGATGAACAAAGGATCCCCGACCTGGGTTAGGAGTTTAGAGAAAGACACGAGAAAGAATTTATATAAAAGTTCTGGCAAATAAAACCTACCGGAGTAAAGGTAATATAAAAATAAACCGGTGGTATGTTAGAGGCTGTCAGGAAATGTTGTAGCCTCGAACAATGGGAAAATCCCATAGGGCAATATTTGCGGTCGAATATTTTTGGTAGTAACCTCTGCCACCAGCCAGAAACATTTGAGAAAGGGACTGTACGGTACCCTCTCGAAAATGAACATAAGGGAAAAACTATTAACCCTTGCCAGTACTTCTATAGTAAGATGGGTTGTACTGGTTTTGTTCATAAAGATTGACTAGTAAAGTCCATGGGGACTTTACATGCCCTAGGAGACAGTAGTCAGTCCCAAGGTATGGAGTCTATGTTTGGGGGTCACTACAACACCCCTGTTTCACTGCACGGAGGGTGCTGTGTAACACATGTGGATAAAGATGGTTCCTATGGGGGTGAGATAAACCCCATAGACATTAAACACAAAAAATAGCCTAGAACACACATAGCAAATATACTTAAGAGTGGGAAAAAGAGTTGCACTCTTAGCAGGAGAAGAAAACAAACCCTTCAAATCCAGCAAAGCTGCTGGCGGACTCTATAGTTAAGGGAAATTAGCCATAGAATGAGATTTCTCCCTAACACTATGGTACAGATTGTGACCCAACACATATGGGCAAATGTGCATGGTTGGTCATGGGAGGATGCATATGGGCCCAGCGTCATGGGGTTGCTTGTAGCAATGGGTGTGTGACCGATGGCCTGTTGGTTATTGGCCTGTGTTGGGGTGGAGTAGGGTGTGCATGCTGGGGCAGATTATGTCTGATATGCATGCTCATGGTCCTTCAGGGCCCCACATCCCCTCCCCGGGTTTCACTCACATGGTGGGGGGTGGCTTGTTCCATGGCACTCTCTATGGTGGTGAGTAGGCACTGCTGGTTAAACATGAGTATGCAGAAAAGTCCTATTATCAGTTGCTTTATGAGGGGTGCAGTCCACTGTGAAGTACCTATAGTTATGTGTGAGAAATTGACCAAGGCTTATAAGCCTTCGATGTGGACCGCACACCCTTGAGCCGTTGAACGGTCAATTTTATTCAATCAATTGTCAATCGTTGTCTAATCGTAAAAAAAGTTCTTACAAATTGCTTTATGTAGGTTCACTTCCTTGTTTTAATTAATTGTGTCACACCAAACAACCTGTGTGATTTCGTAAGCAAAGGGCAAGCATTAGGCCTATGCATTTGAGACTTCTGTCCTTCTTCGGGGCCAAATGCCCTGGCTTTTCTGGCAAATATTGTTCCTATATGCTGTTCAACAATCTAACAAATCGTCCATATGCAGAGTTACCATATGCACTGTTTTCCCAGACATTGGGAGAATGCAGGTTCCCAGGGAGAGCTATTATATACACGTACCGATCCATTTATGAGAATCTTACGTATATAGATTAACTTGTAAAGATGGGAGGACATGCACAAAGATACTAGAGTATCCAGCTCAGATGAACAAAGACACAGCTATCTCTGGATCCATTTTTATTAATTTAGCAGCCTAAAAGTAGGCATCACATATGTAAATGGTGGTGACATAACACAAATCCTAGCACAGAGGTATGTATCACAATCAGAAACATCAGACAATATGCGATATTTGGATAATGCATTACTATAGTTATAAGACTCCACAGTATAGCGAGAGTGTGTTGATATCAAGAGTAACACATAGCATAGAAAAAGAATTACACAAGAATACGTTTTATTATAGTGTAGAAGACTAGTCTAACATGGCCGCTGTATTACACACAGTACGGCCATCTTGAGAGAGCGGTTATCACGACAACGAATGTCGCCCAATGCTTATAGACAGGACAGTGAGAGTCTGCCACCTTAGGTGAGTTCTACTGTGCTTGAGACATCGGGATTACAGGTACCACCGAGTGTTCGCACTTGCTTTAGCATATATGCTTTCTTAACAAAGTATTATCTAAGCACGACTGTTTTGAGGATTAACAGCCATATAATGCTGACTATTCTACAGATCATACAGCCGCGTTTCACACACAGGACAGAACAGCAGTATCCTAGCTGGCAACAGGTCAGTACCATTAGCAAGATAATAGATCACAGGCATTTTGATGATAAGAAGGGAGTTAGACCGGTAATTCCACCTCACTTACAGAAACAAATACAGCGAGATACTCACAGTATGGGAATAGCCACCGATACATAGTCAGTAAGGAACACACTGCATTAAGAACTGATGTACTAACTTGGTGAGTGAACACAAGCACAACAAGATGTAATGGTCTACAGAAACACTAGCACACATGTAACATGGACTAACTCTTGTTCACATTGATTAACATTAACGTGCTACTGATGTTAAAAGACAAATATATTCATGAAGTTACAGTGCATAGTGTGTTTCTCCCTCTCAATGTGGCAATGTCTTTTGTGTTATATGTTGTGGGCGCCCTGTGATTTATTTTCTTAATACATACTGGTAATTGCAACAATGCTTGAATTGGAATTACTGTATATTATTTTACATTGTTTGACCACATATGGCCGATTTGTTAGATTGTTGAACAGCATATAGGGAACATTTTTGTCAGTAAAGCCAGGGCATGTGGCCCCGAAGAAGGAGAGAAGTCCAAAATGCATAGGGCTGCTTGCCCTTTGCTTAAGAAATCACATAAAGGTTGTTTGGTGTGACACAATTGATTAATTAAAACAAGAAAGTGAACCTACATAAGTAATTTGTAAGAACTTTTTTTACGATTAGACAACGATTGATAATTGATTGACTAAAATTGACCCTCAGAGGGCTCAAGGGTGTGCGGTCCACACTGAAGGTTTATAAGCCTTGGTCAATTTCTTGTTCCATGGCACTGTCATGGCTCCATGGGGCACTGCTGTGCAGCGAGCAGGGCTGTACTGTGGTGCACATTGATTGGCAGGCTGGGCCCATGCCCGTGTGTCGGACGTGTACTTCCCTGTGGCTTGCCTACTGGGCCCAAAACATACTGGTGTGACTACTGCACAGTGTTGTGGTCGCTCACACACCTCAATCCCGCTGGCATACAGTTCACCAGCAGGGCTGTAGTGTGGTGCATTTTGATTGGCAGGCTGGGCACATGCCAGTGTGTGGAACGTGTACTTCCCTGCAACATACTGGCCCGAAGGCAGTGCAAGGGTGACTGATCAAGAAACAGCTTGGTACCAGTGAGACTCTCAAGCAACCAGTCAGTGCAGCAGACAGGTAGGTCAGCAGTGGTGGTAGAGAGAGTAAGTAGAGGAGAAAAGGAAGGTTTTGAGCTGCTTCCAGAACTTCATGTGGTCCGGTTGAATTTTGAGAGGGGTAGGGAGGCTATTCCAGAGGGAGACACCTGCAGAGGAGAGAGATCTACCCCCCCCCACTCTCTGCCTGGAGATGCGTCTAATCCTTAGAGAGTTGGAGGTAGCTGAGTGAAGGGCTTGAGAAAGAAGGTATTTTGGAAGAGAGCGTTGGATGTAGTGCAGGCCCCGGCCTCAGAAAGCATTGTGGACAATGCAAAGGGTCTTCAACTTGATCCTTCCAGCCACTGGGAGCCAGTGGAGAGATTTCAGGCTGGAGAGCTATGGCCCCTGGACCTGAGGGCAAGGATAAGTCTTGCAGTCCTGTTCTGGATTTGTTGCTGAGGGCGGAAAGTAGAGGAAAGCAGATTGAGAAAGAGGCTGTTGCAGTAGTCCAGCCTAGAGAGAACCAGTGCTCTGGAGACAGTGAACCTCTGGGGAAAGTGAGAAAGGGTGAGGAGGTGCAGCTGGTAGTGGGACTTCTTGGCAAAGTGGGAGATGTGAGGAGAGAAAGGTAGAAGAGCTGAGGTTTCTAGAAGGCTGGTACAAGGGTACCTGTAACGCTCACCTGGCTCCCACGGAGGCGCTGGTCTGGTCTGGGTTGCTGTGGCCTCTTCAAGCGTGATGCGCAGAATTCAGACCAGTGATTGAACAGGACCCCCAAATCTTGCTTGTCTGGACCGTAGGAATATCCTTCTGCAGATGAGAAAGGGGATTAACTGTCTGCTGAATAGTATGCTTGCTCTCCCCTTCCCCCCTTCGTTCTTCTTTGATTCCTCCAAAAACCCCCGGTTTAAGCTCACCTTATGGTTTGGAAGGATGAACTCTCCATCCTGCTTCTGGTGCAGGGGCGCGCGTTCGTCCAGTTACTTCACTGGTTTTCAGAATGGCGCTGACACATCCACTTGACTTTTCTGAGCGATACGCCATAAGTATGAAGATGCAAAAGTTCCAGTGTGAGCCTCCTTTTATGTTGTTTTTTCTGTCCTTTATTTCAGGTGCAGAACAAAGGCGATGCGTTGAGGGGTTAAATTGCCGGTGGTAAAATCAGGTGAATTAGTGATGAGGGCGACCCCTCTAAATGTCTTTATAATTCTCCAGTAATGTCTTTTGTCCTTTCCCCATAGGGGCCGGGGTGCGGTACCTGCCAAAGATGCAGCGCCGACCCGAGATGTGGAATGGTTCACCAAGAAAAGCCGGTAAGTAATATGGCTGAAAATTTGGCTTTCCTCTTGTGTTCCCTTGCTCACCTTTTGTCTCTTCTTCTCTCCCCTAGGTGCAGAGATGTGGCGACCGGTGCTGAGAGCCGCGATGGAGCCGGGTGGCGTCTCGGGAACAGGTGAGTGAAGCGCAGCGCTGCAGCGAGCAACGCGGTGCTTTTAAATGGAAGACTTCCTTCAGGAATGCTGGCGTGAAGATTCCGGATGCAGGTAAGAAGGTTGAATAAGTTCTTGGTTTTCACCTTTCTCTTCTCTTTTTCCCTTACAGGTGTTGCAGGTTCGAGGCGGGCGTGGCTGGAGTCCAGGTGCAGGAGCAGACACGGTGAGCGTTCAGCTGCTGGGATGCAGAACAACGCGAAGCACGTGTGGCTGTCCGGGCGTGGCTTAAATAGCTTTGGAAGAAATACCAGGTGAGTCTTCTTCCAGAGCCCCACCCAAGTAACAAAATAGTTCCTTCAGAAAAATAGTCCCTCCTAAGCCTCATTTGGCTTGGTTCTTCATGCATCATGGTCTGCATCAGGTGAGTGTACAGCATGGTCTGCTTCAGGTAAGTGCACCAAACACTTCCCCTTATGAGCCTGGCGCCTATGGCGCCAGGACTGATGCTCAACATGAGCCTGGCGCCAACGGCGCCAGGACAGAGTCCAAAGAGCCCCTATAAAGGGCCGCTGGGCTTTTACCCGGGGATGTGATGCCTGCTCCCGGGGGTGCTGGACCTGGCCTGGTGCTCCGGGGGTAGGCATCATGACAGTACCAATAGTTTGAGATATTCTGGAGTTGAGCCGTAAAGACAACAATGAACCACAATGCCTAATTTAAACCGGGCACATTCCTGGATGGGTAGCCAGTGGAGTTTTCTTCTATGGTTTGATATGTGGATTTTTCTGGGAATGTTTTTAACAATCCGGACAACATCATTTTGAATTATCTGGCATTTCTTAAGGTTGGTGATTGAGGCTCCACATAAAAGCGCATTACAGTAGTCCAGTCTGGTCAAGATGGTGGCCTGGGCGATAATGGCGCAGTTCTTCTCTGTAATGTTGGGGCAAATAGTCTAAAGTAGCTGTAGATGGTAGTTGCTAGTTTGGTTGATGTATTTTACATGAGCGTCCACATTTAGGGATGCCTCTAGTTGGACCCCCAAGGTTTTTACCTTTTGTTGGATTTCAATTTCATTGTCTTTTATTAGGAAACTGCTATACTCTGGACTAAGTTTGTTTCGGGCCCTTTGGGAGCAAAAGATCAGAAGCTCCGCCTTGCTGACATGCAGACATAGCTCCGACATCCAGCTTTCGATTTGGCAGTAGATGTTGGACAAGGTGGTTGAGTCTTTGGCGTGATCACCACAGAGTTCTATGACGATTTGGGTGTCATCGGCATAGTTTGTAAAAAATGCACCCAAGTTGTCAAGAAGTGTGCAGAGCGACCTAATGTAGAGATTCAAAAGTACAGGTGAGATGGAAGCACCCTGAGGCACCCCACAGTTGACAGGGGCTGAGGAAGAAAATGCAGGTCCCCACTGAATTCTTGACTCACGGTTTGAGAGGAAAGAGTGGACCCAGTCCACTGCTTCCTTAGAGCATTGTCTGGGATCTTTCATAAAAGTTAGGAGGCGTTCATGGTCTATCAGATCGAAGGCCGTGGAGAGGTCTAATAAAATCAACATCCTGGATTTCCCCTTGTTCATGATTTTCAGCATGTGGGACTGAAGGTCCACAAGAGCTGTCTCTGGACTTTAACTTCATTCAGCATCACTGCATGCCAGCCAGGTGTTCTACCTCCCTCTGGTTTCACTCATCGGTCAGTCATTCAGCTTCTCGCGAGTGTCCTGTTGCTACGGGTATCTGATTCACTCCGTGCGGGCGCTCGCATCTTCTTCCAATGGCTTCTCTGTGGCTCTCGCGCCCTCAGCAATGCTTCCTCTGTGAACCAGGATATTTCAGACTGCTTCCTTCGGTCTGGCCGGCATCCTTTTCACGGCTTACCACCCGCCTCTAGCTTCTTCTTCTGCCGCTTCGTGCTGCTTGAACTCTGCACTGCTTCCCAGGTCTCCAGCACTCCTTCTACCATGCTGCCTCACCAAAAAGGTCTCTCTGCATGCGGCTATCCATGCTCCCACAGCTGATCGTGCTGCAGCCGACGACTACATTTTGGTTGGGCCCATTTTTAAAGTTCCCTCCTCCATTGCTGTTACACAAAAGACTAAACCGCTCATCAACAAAGCGGCAGTCCCTTTTTGCTCTTGTTGTCCTCCTCTTCATCCCAGTACTTGATTTCAGAAAATGAGGATGTGTAGATCTAGTTGTCCTCTTCTTCATCCCAGTATCAGATTGATGCCATTTGGTGGATATTGTAGGGAAGTCATAATAGGATATCTGACAAAAACTGATGAAGGTTTGTTGGTTTGAGGGTTCGTGGTGAAAGGGAAATGGGGGGATATCATGTCACGCCTGAGGTCGCCCTCTCCCTGCTCCCCAAGTCTCTTCCACCCAGGTGATCCTCCCTCGGGAACCACGGATGCACAGAGGCAATCGTACCGAGAGAAAGGAACATCTTTGAATCCACAAGAATCTACACACAAGGAAAAAAAGAAAAAAAGGAAAAAAAAGGGAAAAAGAACAAAAGGAAGACAAATAGAGAGCCGATGAGAGAGAAAATTGAATACCAATCAATACTGAATCAGAATTATGAGAAACATGACAAGGAATCTCCCCTGAGGAACCGTGGTTAAAGTCATGGGGAAACACGTGTTGGGAGACAATTTGGGAGACAAAGTTTGTTTATTGAAACTTTAAGTGTATGGAGTATCCAGAACCTATACTGAATAAACAAATTGGAATTAACATAACCAAGTGATTGAGTAATTCTTCCCAAGGAGCGCACTAAAGGGTACCAACTTTATTTCTCGGAATTGTACATATATTGCTGCAGCCACAATACTGGCACCCCTGGTGCAGACCCTTGGCCATCTGAGAAAGGAACCAGAGAGGCACAAAGGCTTCGCTCTAGATAGGAACTCAAGCCGACATTGGCTGCAACATCTGTTTTTTTCAAAAATATAGATCCTCCCTCGCATATCCACCCCCGGGGTTGGATCCAAAAGCGATGACCTTTCCCTGGCCACTTGAGCAGAGGATATCGGGGGAGAAGAAGTGAGAACTCCCTCAGGTTCCTCAGAGTCTGTACTTGAAAATCAGATCAGAGTAAATGGATGAAATGTGTATCCATGCCTTTGGACTGAGCAAACTAATACATAGCCTGAGACTTCAGGTCTGGATTCCAACTGACCTTGGAAATTGAGGCATGACATCCACAGATCGATTTGGAAGTATCCCAGAGACTGTGTAGCATGTGAAAAATTGGAGGGGACAGACGCCAGTCTGCCAGATGTACACAATGAAGAGGACACCAGTCTGAAACAATGTTGGAGTTCCTGGGAATGAAGACTGCTCGCACTTTCAGCTGATGTGCAATACAACAACCCCAACACTTCTTTGCCAGGTCCGACAGGCCCCTGTACTGTCTGCCCACCAACCTGTAAATATAATGTTTTTTTTCCGCCCTTTGCTTATGTTGTCTATGTTTCAGTGTAGCACCTGGATGTCCAAGGGCTTTTGTGCTTAATAAATACAAAGAGAAAGAGATCTAGCTGCATAACATCTTCCATAAATAGACAGTTCTACAGATTAAACATTGAGAAAAATGAAGAACTGAACTTGTAACACTAGAGTTGTAATTGCATATCTATACTATAAATATGGACTTTTTTGAGATAGCATTGACTTTAGAGTAAATTAGAGCTACTTTTTGCAGCCTCAAAATCTCTTTCAAAACAGACCTTACAAATTTAAATTGGTCTTTAAATAACAACGATATTGAAGATTTTATGTACTATGTTGGTGGTCATTGTGATGAAATCAAAACTAAGTGTCACGCACCAAAGAGTAACACTCTGGAAATTATTCATCCACAGATAATTTCTGATGGCACAAATCCAGACCCACACTTTCCTCCCTAAAACTGCAATGGAGCATGTTTTTTCCACATATGCTTCCGCACCACATGTATTACAAAACATATCTATTGTAGAGTAAAATATATGTATGCTTGCATAAATACCCCCATTGATATTGGGACTTAGTTCTAATTTCAAATAATTTTTTTTTTTTTTTTATTAAAATGTTTTGTTTGAATTAACAAACTTTTCATTTGTCTGCACGAAATCAATAAAACAGAAAGGAACCTTCAACTTAATCAACTATATTTCCATTAGTAATGTCTGACCAAAATTTGATGATGGTAAATATCAATCGTTGATTGCTTCCTTCGAGGAGTTCCGCCCATCTTTCCTCTATAGTTGCTTGTCTGCCAGAAATTTTGAAAAAGTCTTTATATAAGCCTCTTCTCTCCTTCAAGGCCGGACATACCATAATCACATGGAACAGGGTTTCTGGTCTAATTAACTTGCAAAAGCGACAGGCGTCCAATTTGTTGTTTGTTTTGCCTATCAGCACTTGATATTCACAGGTCGGCAGAATATTCAATCGAAAACGCAAAAACAAGTCACGAATGCTGCCACTGGGGAATTGTACTAAGTATTTAGGTAATTGGTTAAGTGCCCTCACCTCTGTTTCTGAGTGTAGGTGTCGTTTGAAGTTTTCTGTGCTTCTATTGTTCTTAGCCAATCATTCATTTGTAATTTGCGTTTTGCGTATTGTGGTCTATTAAGTAACAATTCGTCTGTGATATCTTCCGCTGTCATTTTAGCTTTTATTTCATTCGACCATTTCGATAGAGCTGCTATTTGGACAGCTTCCTTTTTTTCTTTTAGAATCTCTAAAGCTGGTATTCCTTCTTCAGACATGATTTTTCTTAGCAAGTCCATTTGCTTCCACAATACTATCGAGTGAACTGATTGTAGTGCTAATTCAAATCTTAGTCTGGTCATTGGAAATGATTGCGGCAGGGCGAGGGTTTTCCTCCAAAACAGCGCTTCATAGTACGACCATCTCATTATGTTTTGATTGACAATTGTCTCACTTGCATATGTAAGGATCGGGATTACTTTCTGTCTATACAGCAAGATTGTGGCCTTCATAGAAAATGTCCCGTATTTTGCATGAAAGAAACGTCCTTGTTTCGCCAGCGGTTTCGCTTTTCCTTCAATGTGCTGTTGCCATTCTGCTTCATTTGATGATAGATTGATTATTGCACCTAGATATTTGATTGCTTTAGTTGTCAGGAGCACTTGATTTCCTATCTGAATCTTCATTTTAGGTTGTTTCTTTGTTTTTGGAGTAATCAGTGTCATTATTCTTGTCTTGTCAATATTAATGTGTAACTTATTAACCATCATGTACTCTTCTGCTTTGTTTACTGTATGTTGCAATCCTTTTAATGTTTTATCCAGAATAATAATGTCATCTGCGTAGATTAACGTTTGGATTGATTCATTATTAATTTTTGGTGGATTTGCAAAGTTATTTTGGATTTCTTCTTCAAAGTTATACGTGAAGAGATTATAAAGACATGCAGCCACTGGGCAGCCTTGCTTCAATCCATTTTCCGATGGGATAAATTCTGTTTCTCTTCCCCCTTTCGTCAATCGAACACATATCGACGTATTAGAGTATAATTCTATTACAGGATTCAGTATGTTTGGCAGACAACCCCATTGTCTTAGCTTAGCCCATAACAATTGTCTATTTACTGAATCAAAGGCAGTTTTTAAATCTACGAAGATGGCATATAGTTGTTGTGATTTAACCATTGCTTCATATTTCAACATGTTCAGCAATAGGAGATTGACATTGGTGCCTATTTGTTTTACAAATCCGTTTGTCTTATAGCTTTTTTGTTGTTATCTCTTGCCCATTGAGTCAGCTTTGTTTGAAGGAAAGCAGCAAATAGTTTTCCCAAAGGGTCCAGTAAAGCTATCGGTCTGTAATTAGCAGGATCTTTTCTATCTCCAGTTTTGAAGATTGGTATCAAGACCGCTGTCGTCCAGGTGTGAGGTATCTTTTTCATTTTAGCAATTAATCTTAATAAGTGGCTCATGAACTTGGCCCACTGGACTGGGGATTTTTTTAGATAGCTATTTGCTAATCCATCAGGTCCTGGAGTTCTAGAGGATTTGAGACAATTGATGGTATTAATAATGTCTTCATTCTCCCATTTAAAGTCCCAAGGCTTCAGATGTTAAACACTTCATACTTGCCTGTTCCGTATTATGATATAATGTTGAGTAGTGCTTCACCCATCTACTTGCATCAACTTCTTGGATCATGTTTTGATTAGCGGATGACATGTTTAACATTGACCATAAATTTTGCATATTTTTTTCTTTAAGAGCTCTCAAGATTGCTTCTGCATCATTCTGTTTTAATGAAGCTTTGATCGCTTTTATTTCGTTAGAGTACTTGTTCTTTGCTTTTTTTATTTTGATTTCAAAATTAGGTCCCCTGTGTTTCCGCAGTTTTCATAGGACTTTGTAGTGTTGCTTCTTTTTTGTTTGAATTTCAATATTGAAGTAGTGGGAGTGTATTTGTTTTTGGATCTTCTTTTCACCCTTCTGTTGATATTTTTCTAGTATCCAACCGTATTCCATTTTTATGTTATCTTGTATTGGTGCATCTTCAAAGGTTGCGATTATTTCCTCCATATGGGTCGGTTTTATTCTGAGTCTATTCATCCCATTTGTTAGCTCCAGGTCTGGGAGTATTAGGCATTGGTCGGTTGTTATTTGAGTGGTCCATTCTATCTGTATTAAATGGTGATCGCTATCCTGCTGAGACAAGTTGGTTGTTGAAGAAATTAATCTATTGATTCTTTCTGAAGTAAATATGAAATCAATGATTGAGTTGGAAGTTTCACTTACCCAAGTTGGTAAAGGTGTACCTTCAATATCTGTTGGTTGGGTACTTAAGAAGAGGTTCCTCTGGTTTGCTTCTCTCATCCATTTTGCTGCTCTAGTTGAGAGTACGGTGGACTCTAGCTTTCCTCCTTTTTTTTCGAATAAATGAAAGTTAAGGTCTCCTGCTATAACGAAGTCCATTTCACTGTTAGTAATGGCCAGATTGTCAATTTCATCAAATATCGAATCAATGAATCTCGTCTCCGACATTGCCTTTGGGTTCCAGTATATATTAAATATGGATATCGCATAGTTGTCCCTGACCGCAGGTGAAACGTCCTTGTTGTCTGACGAAATTTCAATAGTTACATATTGGGCCCACGGATGAATACTTTTTGCTTGTTAAGATTGTCCATGTGGGAACTATTTTTGTTAGAATCAACATACCTGATGCTGGTCTACCCAAATGGGCTACAATCGCCGGATTGATTAAGGTACTAAATCCATCGCAAATTACCTCATCCTTTATCCATGTTTCTTGCAAACATATGATATCTAAATTCAGCAGGGCTTTTGAGTGTTTTTCTATGAGGTGTTTATTTCCTCTTGTATTCCACGATCCCAGTGCTATTGATTGCTTTTGGGCTACATTCCTATTTGATTGTTATAAATAGGTTTTGTTACCAGTTTGTTAGGACGTTGAATTTGGTTTCATGTGTGGGGACTCTTGATAGTCACGCCATATGGGGTGCTCCAACAAATCATCCTCTGCGTGCCTCCTTGGTCTTGCATTATTATCATTTTGAGAAGCCTTTGTCCCTGTGGTCCGTTCCTCCTTGTCGGTTGTTTTATAGTATTTAAAGGGAGCCATGTTTTTTGCCTTTTTTTCTGCTGCCGCCCTTGTGACAAAGATTTCCTCTACGCCGAAACCAAGTTTCTCAAACTGATAGTGCGTGGCTAGAACTTTTTGTTTTGGAATATATCCTGCTTGAAAAAATCAATTTGGACCTCTTCCATGTCTTGCTTATTTAGAAAAAGTACTAGGTCCAAATCATCCGATTTTATTTTCTCCAGTTGTGGAGTAGCTTTAAACAGGCGTAAAATGTTTGCTCCATTCATTATTACCGGATCTTCTGTACTCTCTGTCATTGGATATAAAGCTATTCTATAGGCAGCTGTTGTGTCGTTTGGATTTTGAAATTTAGGTCTAATTAAAATTGGACTGGGTTGGGGAACCAAACTTTTAAGGATACTAGCTTCAGGAAGCATCTCACTTTCTAACCATGTTTCATCATTTGAAATTGAGTATTCCAAATCGAGGTCCACTGCGTCTTCTTCGTGAGATTCCATTAACATTTGTTCGGTTGCCGTGTCATGATATTCATCAACCTATATCAAGGTGTTATCTTGAGAGTTGATTGATATGAAATTATAATCGCTCCTATCGTCAGCTGTTGATAGATCAATTATAGGAGTGAGATTTTCCAGTTGGACAGCAGTATCTTTATTAATTATCTCCAGAAGTGCATCCAATGGGTCGATTATTACATTGTCATCAACATTGGTATTCTCTGTGTGTGTTATCATCTTTTTAGCTTCTTTAGTTTTTTGTTGAATATCTTTTTGATTAAGCGTCGGCTGCTTGTTATTTTTCTTAGCGTCCTCTGGTAATACATTGTGTATTAAATTTATTTTCCTCAAAAATGCACGGCATCCATTTTGATTTCTTTTAGTTGTGTTTTTGCCTTTAGGTCTAATTGTCGGCTCTTGTTCTACAATTCCACGTTTTGTAAGATCAAATATATCAAACGGGTTACACACCAACGGTTCGGTAATGACTGGGTGTGTGGATGTAATCAAGTTCGTTGGGACCATCGGGATCAATTGGGTCTCATGTTGAGCATTTTGATCTGCTTTATCTACTATTTTATCTCTTGATTCCGTTTGTGTATGGCCTGTTGCGGATTGTTTGTGTTCCAACAAATACGGCTGTTTTTTCGTTTTCTCTTCCATCAATTTTTTGGTTAGGGTTGATACAGTCTCCAAGAGGTTCTGTTTATCTACCCGGTCGACTCTTGCGAGTTCTGCCAAACGAGATTGCCATAGTCTGGATATTTAGGCTTCTTGATTTAGACGATCTTGAATGGTATTTATAAATGTTTCCACATATGTTTGTTTCATCGTTATCATAGCCAGCAGCGTTGCCTGGTCTTTAGTAGCGTCAACCATATATTCTTGAATCTTCAAAAACGGTATCATTGCAGTTGACAGGACTGCAACCAATGTATTTTGCAAATCTAGTTGTTGGGATACTTTGTTGGGTTTCAGATACATGTTCTGGTTGAACCTTTTTCGGGGAGGCATACGGTTCTTACATCCTGGGCTTATCTATCACTTTAGTCAAGTGAAATGTCTTTTTGTCACCAAGTGAGCTCGATCTTGGGTGCATAATTGGTGTTGAAGTCTTGATGTTTTTTAGATGCTTCGGGGTATTTACCCCAGCAAAAGGTTCATTTAGTTTTTCTTGAGACTCCATTATGGCCTCAATTTCAGTGATGTCGAGTGAAAGTCGAGCAGTTCTGCGTGATGCTGTTTTGCTTTGATCACTCTTATGGTTTTGTACTGATGAGTAAGTAGATTGCCAATGTAATTTCCCCGCTTTAGCTTGTTCTTGCCGCGACGGTGTAACAAAGGGTTCTTGTTCACCTTTTTTCGTCCTCTTTATATCTCCTGGTTGATCTGGTTGAGCTCACACACTCGTAAGACTCTTTGGCTACCATTTGTTATCGGGACATCAAGATCTAGAATCTCAGAGTCATAGTTTGGTGGCATCGAATGGTTCATTTCCACCTGGTGCAAGGGAGACTCTTTTTGGTCCTTACTCACATTAAGAGTAAGTGCCTCAGATGCCGTCTGAGGGACAATGATTTTGGATATATATGCAGGGGATTCTTCTGACTTCCCTTGTAGCCTGGTCCTTGGTTTTTGGCTTTCCATTGTTTGTATCAGGCCCCAATGTGAATCGAATCAAGTGGAAGAGTTCTTACTCTTCAGAGAGTACTTACCACCGCTACCAGCCGACAACAGCGCGCCCTTGACTCCTCGCGGGCTTCACGCCGCAAGGGTCGCGCTGCACTGTATTTGTGTGTCACTTCCTGGGGGTGTGTCTCAAAAGTCACGTGACCGATGTCACGTGGTCAGACAGTCACAGGGCCCGCTCGCGTCAAACTGCTAGCAGCTCCAGGTGTTATGCTGCTAGACTTACGCGAATGGAGCGTGTCGAAGGATTTAGAGATGATTTCACAGATGCACCAATTTCACATGTAACAAAAGCACCAGCAGGTCACCAGATTGAGCCTCCAGCCAAACAGCCGACAACAGCGCGCCCTTGACTCCTCGCGGGCTTCACCAATTATTATTATTATTATTTCAAATAATAAGGATCAAACTATTCCCACTTCAAAATCTTATCTGGAGACCTGAATAGACTTGTAGCTTGGTTTTAAACCTGCTCAACCTAATGTTGAATAATGAAACACAGAAAAGTACTTGGGACGCAGGACAGATTTCTGCAACCCAGTCACTTTGATGTTATTTGACCATTAACTAAGCTTTAGTAAAGAACTCAAGGGAAGCTTTGAGGGTGTTATGATGCTGCCGATTGTACACATTTCCTTCTTAAGTTATGAAAAGACGTTCTCTGGATATTTGCTATCTTGGTCCTTCAATGGGTTTGATAACATCCCCTTGTTGCATGAGTTTTACGGCTCTGGTCCTCCCATAATAAGAGGTTTTCTTTCCTTAGTTCTTATATGTGAAATATCAACGTTATATACCATTTGGGAGTCTGGTGTCTTTTCATGAAGTGTGTGTTGCACATTTTCGCCTGGGCATTTTTGGTAAGTGTCTTTCCTTTTCCACTGACCTTCTCTCTTGAGTACAGAGTGAACAGAACATCACTGTGACAGCCATTTTTCTTTCCAGTGTTATGTGTTCCTATTTTTACCAGATTGCCCACAGATATGTTTTTGTGTTGGGCTTTGTGTACATAGAAATTGATACACTTAAGTTAATTTCAATACTGGGAGGTAGATTTAACCCTCTGCTTTCTGAAATTGCATGCGAGTTCCAGTCACTCTTCATGTTAACTTGTCTGAATAGATGCATGTGTATTCCCTTACCTTTCCAGGCTCTCTTTGACAAGTTCATTCATCTGTTTCCTTGAGAGGAATTTTGGATGGCCTATTCATTGATGGTATACAAAGTGGATTTCCATTACCGGACGCAGATCCTTCTGTTCAGTTGTTCAAACCTTGTCTGCCAAAGGCTGGCCCCCCCCCCGCCCCTACCCAATAAAAGAGGCTGTTCTACCCAGCTTTGTGTGACGGTATTAACCAAATTGTTGTAACACAATTGTTCGATTGACCTAATTGACCGAAAGCCAAGGGTCTGAATTGACCTTTGCACAATTGACCATATATATATATATATATATATAATATATATATATATATATATATATATATATATATATATATATATATATATATATATATATTACATGGCCACAGTAGTGGCCATGTAGTTCTGGTTAAGTTGGTGTTTCCATAGGAAGAGCACCATTTGGGCGGCTTATAACTTCACTCCCCCTGGATGAATCCTCACCAAACTTTGCAAAAAAATGTATATGGCCCACTCTGATTTTTTTTGCAAAGTTTGGTGAGGATTCGTCCGGGGGGGCAAAGTTATAGGGGGGGGTCCCAAAACTTTATTTTTTCCCATAGACTGAATGGGGAAAAAACTTTGCTCGCGCCTACAGCCCAAACCGCTGGATGGATTTTCACCAAATTTGGACCAGGAGTAGCGGCTTGGTCCCGAAAGCATGCTTTTGCAGGTTTGGTGAAAATCCATCCAGTAGTTATTTTAAAAATGACCAAAAAGTAGGTCATAAAAAATTAGTGATATCTGTGTTCGGTCCACGGACACATTTCCTTGTTCGCTCCGCGGACAGTGTCCTGATTGGCCAATCAGTTTGCGTGGTGTCTGCGGACAGGCGACGTGTTGTCGCTGATCGGATGGTGTGGAGCGTGAAGTGCGTCAGATTTTTGGTAGCACCGCCATCTTGGATTCGCGGACGTCCGCGGACAGCGCGGTGAAACTTGGTTCAAAATTTGTATTTAGTAGAGAGTGTTGGTGTGTAGGAGTGTTTGGGGAGGGTGGGAGAGTATGAGATAGGTTGAAAGTTGTGTTTTTTTATGTGGTAGACGTTCTTGTTGTGTTCGATTTGTCTGCGGACATCACAGGTGTTCTGAAATGTTCTAAATAAACTGAATGGTGGGTGTTCTGAGGACTCAATATGTGTCCGTTTTGTTTGCAAGCAAGCTGAAACTGTTCTAAGAACACTTGCGGTGTCCGGAAATGTTCGTAAATAAACAAAATGGGGGTGTCCTGAGGACGCTGACCGTATTGTTCATTGTGAAGTTGAAAGTGTTCTAAGAACTCTTGCGGTGTCCTGAAATGTTCGCAAATAAACAAAATGGGGGTGTTCTGAGGACGCTGTCCATATTGTTCGTTGTCAAGTTGAAAGTGTTCTAAGAACTCTTGCGTTGTCCTGAAATGTTCGTAGGGGGTGTCCTGAAGACGCTGTCCATATTGTTGGTTGTGAAGTTGAAAGTGTTCTAAGATCTCTCGCAGTGTCCTGAAATGTTCGTAAATAAACAAAATGGGGGTGTTCTGAGGACGCTGTCCGTATAATGTTCGTAAATAAACAAAATGGGGTGTCCTGAGGACGCTGTCCGTATTGTTCTCAGGCAAGTTGAATGTGTTCTAAGAACTCTTGCGTTGTCCTGAAATGTTTGTGGTGGGTGTTCTGAAGACGTTGTTCGTATTGTTCTCTGGCAAGTTGAATGGGTTCTAAGAACACTCGCGGTGTCCTGAAATGTTCGCATATAAACAAAATGGGGGTGTTCTGAGGACGCTGTCCGTATTGTTTGTTGTCAAGTTGAAAGTGTTCTAAGAACTCTCGCGGTGTCCTGAAATGTTCGTAAATAAACAAAATGGAGGTGTTCTGAGGACGCTGTACGTATTGTTCGATGTCAAGTTGAAAGTGTTCTAAGAACTCTCGCGGTGTCCTGAAATGTTCGTAAATAAACAAAATGGGGGTGTTCTGAGGACGCTCTACGTATTGTTCGTTGTCAAGTTGAAAGTGTTCTAAGAACTCTCGCGTTGTCCTGAAATGTTCGTAGGGGTGGTGTCCTGAAATGTTTGCAAATAAACAAAATGGGGGTGTTCTGAGGACGCTGTCCGTATTGTTCGATGGCAAGTTGAAAGTGTTCTAAGAACTCTTGCGTTGTCCTGAAATGTTCGTAAATAAACAAAAGGGGGGTGTCCTGAGGACACTGTCCGTATTGTTCTCTGGCAAGTTGAATGTGTTCTAAGAACACTCGCGGTGTCTGGAAATGTTCGTAAATAAACAAAATGGGGTGTTCTGAGGACGCTGTCCGTATTGTTCGTTGTCAAGTTGAAAGTGTTCTAAGAACTCTCGCGGTGTCCTGAAATGTTCGTAAATAAACAAAATGGGGGTGTTCTGAGGATGCTGTCCATATTGTTCGTTGTCAAGTTGAAAGTGTTCTAAGAACTCTCGCGGTGTCCTGAAATGTTCGTAAATAAACAAAATGGGGGTGTTCTGAGGACGCTGTCTGTATTGTTCGTTGTCAAGTTGAAAGTGTTCTTAGAACTCACGTTGTCCTGAAATGTTCGTAGGGGGTGTCCTGAAGATGTTGTCCGTATTGTTCGCTGGCAAGTTGAAAGTGTTCTCAGAACCCTCATAATGTCCGTGGACATTAAAAGTTTCCATAGGCCATAGTTGAAATGTTTGACTCTATGGGTGTGATATGCTGTGGTGGTTGTGGCCATTTGGCCATCTATGCCCTGGCCACAACCACCGCAGCATATCACACTTATAGTTGCTTATAACTTTGGGTCAAAAACAAATTTATAAGGAACAAAGTTATAAGATACTATTGGTGTGATATGCTGCAATGGTTGTGGCCAGGGCATTGAGTGTATAATATACTTACTATTTGGTTTAGTAACTGGAGTACATGTATTTCTTGTTCCTTTCTGTGATAAAAGAAAATAGCATGTTAGTATTAGTATTTTGTAATGACTTATTACATTGTATAATCAACATTTTTTTTAACCTCATATTTAGTAGATTACAGACCAGAGTACTGTGCAATTTGCTCAGTTTCTGTGTTCTTTGCTAAAATCATTGCATCTGTGGGAGTAAATCCACATTTCTTTTTTATATATGCAGTGTAGTGCCCTGAATTGGTTGTGGCTCCTTCGTGGTAGATTATACCTATTGTTGTGAAGGTTTTCTTACCAAGTGATATTTGACCATGTGTGAATCCAGTCAGCTTGCAGTTGTTTTTGGTACCATCTGGATTGTAACGTAGAAGCATTAGTATTACGTATTTACTATGTGTTTGTATTACTAACGTGGAGCGATTATCTGAATTGCAGGTAAACATAATCTACCATGGTTTGCATTTTGTACAGGTTGCTGAAATGGAATAGATTCACAATTAGGTATTGATATATTCAAAGCGTTCATTGGGGATTTGTTCTTGTGTCACATTGTTGCAGAGAGTGCATGTATGTTTCCACATGTATGAAATCTGAAAGATTTCATTTATAGGTATCTTTTTGTTTTCCAGTACTTGTAGTAAGTACATTAGAAATTCTTGTGGATCTTCCTGTGAGTTTATAGTGAATTTCAACATTCCAGCACAGTAGTCCAATTGTTGTCTTATTCCATAAACACTATACGTGTTGTCAGGATTGTTTGTTGCGTTTCCATGAAGTACTAACATTTGCAAACACAATGGGTCTGTACTGTGTAAGTAAATGTTGTCAACAATTGATGGTAATTGAAATAGAATATTCATTGCTACATTTGTGTAGCAACTTGCACCAACTATATTTGAGAGTTTAAATGGACCAGGTATTTCTGTATCTGACTGCTTTTTTTGGAGTTTGTCTTCCTTCTTTGAAGAAGTACCTGGTTTACTTTCCCTAATTGATTCTTTTTTGCTTATGGTACTTGATGAAGTATTAGTTTCTTTTACTCTCTTTGGAGGATTTGCAGTGACATCCTGTTGCATTTCTGTTTTATTTATTTTTCTTTTATAACGTTTTACTTTTTGTGGAACAGAATATGTGTTTAGATGGGGGGTGTATAGTGAGCGAAGTCTATTGTATTCTAAAATGCAAGGAATATCAGCGTTTACTTTACTTGCATCAAAGTTGATTAGAAATAGACCGTCAAGTGTATGTAAGCGTGATAGTGCTACGTAGCTCATGCCTTCTTTAAAGACTGTGTTGCCAATATCTATCATTGCTTTGTCTAGGGTAAGACCTTGTGATTTATGAATCGTGACTGCCTATGCAAGAGTTAGAGAAAATTGTTCTCTGCGTACATACATGTCTTTGAAGAGAAGGAATCGAGCTGTTGAGCGTCCTATCCTTTTTACTTCTGAAAGTTTGTCAAAGAGAATATTGACAAACTGAATTTTGTTGTCGCGTGGGTATGTTTGAAAGCCAACAACTGTACCCAGTACTCCATTAACTAGTCCTTGGTCCACGTCAAGGTTACGTTTAAGCATTACTCTGCAATGTAAGGATAATTTTAATATCTTTTCTAAGCCTGCTGTGTTTGAGATAGATTTTTCTAAACTATTTAGTCTTGTTGTGGCTTGGTCACACATGGGTAGTGTCATACCATGTACATCTAGTTTGTCTGTGGCGCTAATTTCCATTATTGGTTGCATTTCTTTACTTAACATTATTTCATTGAATTTGAAACAGCTTGCAAGAGTTGGTATTGAGGCCATACAATTGACATTTTTGTGGGCTAATTGTTCCATAACATCTGTAGCACATGCATTATCGCCATAACGTGCATGAATGTGCCGGGTTTTCAATATTGCTTCTGCTTCTTTAGAACGTATACCAACTCTGATACTTTTTAAGATGTTGGCATAAGTCACATCTGCAGATTGCCGCATGTTTTTTGTTAATTCTCTGTATTGGAAATGTTGCCAAAGGTTGACCTTTCCAATGCTGCCAACAGTTTTATGGCAGAGTTTGTGTCCTAATGTTTTAAAAATAGGCTCACCTTTTACTGGTGTCAATTGAAGAAGACCTCCAAAAACAATAATGTGTTTTCCTGCAAAGAGCTCTTCATAGTTTGTTTTGAGTACTTCTTGTAATCTGAGGTGAATCAAAGCCAACATTAGGTTGGAGACCATGTTCACTTCATCTATTAGTAGCATTTTCATTTGTTTCAATACTCTACGTAGTTCCATTGCAGCTTCTGCAGAAAGTTTGTAATAGTCTAATTTGTTTTGGTGTTCTACTGGCAATAGTAGTAATCGGTGTAACATGACACCACCTATGTTGTAGGCAGCTAAACCAGTGGGGGCAGTGACAACAGCTGACAGTTTGTTGTTTGTCAATTGTTGAAGGAACTTACTGATGATTTTGATTAGGAATGTTTTGTCAGAATCAGCTTCACCACTGATGTACAGTAGTATAGGTTTATAATTATGGCAGGAACATTCTTTATTTTCATGTTGTACACCATGTGCAATTTGTTTTGCTACTTCTTGAAAAATGCTACGTTGCTCATTGTTTAGTTTTGATTGTAGTATAGTTAAGTCGTCTTTATCTTCATACTGACACATGGTGTTTTCTACTTCTATCATAGCTAATTCTGCCTCATTTATTATTAGTGGTTCTTCCAGTGGTTCTTGGCTTCCTGTTACGGAAGGTTGACTACTGTCAGGAGTTTCTTTATCTAGTTGGGCCTGGAGTTCTTCGTGTTGCTGTTCATTGTGCAACATTGTTTTGTACAGTGTAAAGTTTACATCAGTTATAGTGCTTTCATTTGCTTTGAAAGCATCTTCATATGAGTCATAGTTATCTAGTATTTCTTCTTCTTTTCTCCATGGTTTAAAGAGTTGTAGCAGGGGCATGTAATATACTTCTTTATGTTGAGGAGCCTTTAATGACAATTTGATATGATTAATTAAATTTGTTTTGGTGAGTTTAACTAAGCTGCCTTCACAGTTTGTCATTCTGTATTTACCTTTTTTTAAATCAGGTTTTATATTATTTTTGTATGTGTAGTTTTGGGCTATGTGGTATAGACACATGGTTTCCAAAGTATTACTTCTGTTTGGGTAGTATGTGTCCAATAAATTGTTTTTTTAAAATGTCTTGGCTGTTGGGATCATGTTTGGCTATTGTTTCTATATCTTCGTACGATTTTAGAACTCTTTTTCTAGATTTAGCTGGACCAAGACTTAGCCATACTATATTTTCAGATTTACCATACAATGCAGTACCAGTTAAACGATCAGCTGCTTCATATGATCCACATTCTCTATGGGAGAGCATATTTATTCCCAAGCTGTATAATTTCTGAGACACTGTTTTATCTGATGACAGGTCATTCCAGAGGCCTTGGAGCTCTGTCTTTTCTGCTTTGGTTAAGTATGCTGTGACATATCGTGCAACTGCAGTAGAATTGTCTGCAATGTACTGCACATTTATGTTTGCATTCCATAAGTGGGCAATGATTGCATTATAATCATTGATATATTTTTCTTCTTCTTTTCTTTTTATGTAATATGTATTTTTAGGTGACTTACCTTTAACACTATGTCTAACTGAAGACATGAGGTTGTTCACTTGACCTGTATTTGTAACTGGTCTCGGGAAACCAAATCGGCATTTGGTGTAGTATTTCCCTTTGTTTTTGTATTTGCGACGACAATATTTTCAACATTTGTGTCTTTGAAATTGTAAAATTTGTGCATGAAGATCAGAATTTGTTGCTTCCAATGGAATTTCCCAATTGACATATTTTTCAATAAACTGTAAAACAGTGGCATCACTGTCTTGACCAAATTTTGGAGCATCTTTAATCCATAAAAGTATGTGGATATGTGGTGCTCCTCTGGCTTGGTATTCTTTTCTCCAAAAGAAGTGTTGCACTTCTCCAAGGGGAGGAACAGTTTCATTACAAATAAAATGTAGCATAGCAATGAAGCGATGGTGAAAATATTTTGAAACATTAACAGGATCCAAAGAACAAAGGTCTCCAGGTGTTAGTATATCTATGTTTGTTTTGTTTTTGTTTGATATGCGTAGGAAATCATGTAAACCATCCCATGCATATTCTGCACAACGTAATGTAACAAACCAAGTGGGTGGGCCAAGGTTTCTGATCATACAACATACATCTCCATGACGTCGAAACCAGTACTCTTTAGTACCACGCATATTTGCTAATAGATTTGTAATATTTGATTGTAAAACCTCATCCTTTTGTTGCACTTTTTGTAATAATTGTGTAGCTGTCATATTTTGAAAGTGTGATCGTGATTTTAATATGTGTGCAACTCCGTAACATAAAGTTGCTAGTTCACTTTCAAAGAGTAGGTGGAATATGTATTCCCAGATTTAGACAAAATGTGGATCTTCAGAATACATACATAATGAGCGGTATTCTGATGCTGATATTTGAATATGTCTATCATCGTACCTTCCTCCTTTGCCAGTAGGAAAGAGTAGAGGAAAAGCACGTGCTTCTATACTTTTTTCCCATATGCTGATTGGTGATCCTTTTGTTTGACGCATTTGATGTTTCCAGTGCATCCTCTATGGTGTCATTAGAGTGCAAAGGATGAATTGTATAATGGTCTAAAGTATTTTAAATTGTAGCAGGATTTAGGAGCTCAAATTGACCAGCTTCTTGTGTTTCTTGAATTATTTCAGTTGTATCCTTCAAGTTTTCTTCAATATTAATTTCTTTGTAATAGTCATTATTCTCTTTAAGATATTGCAAGGCTTGTCTAACTTTATGTAAATCTACCAGCTGTTGCCATATTTTGTTGTCTTTTGTAGGTACTCCATTTACTAAGATAATTAAAGATTGCTGCATTGGACGTTGCACTCCTAGAGTATGCACAGCACATTTTCTTTTAGATCTAATGGTAAATAAACTACTTTTCCACAAATGCTTTTTACCAATTCAGAGGAAGGTAATTTTGCTGTTTATGGTTGAAGGCGTATTATTGCTTGAAATGGGTGCACTGTTTGAATTATGATGCTCTCATATAAATTAAGTTGTTGTAGGGGTTTTGGTGGTGGGTATAATTCCAAATTATTTGTGATAGCACGTGAAGGAGTTTGGTTGTTGTCAAGTTTTGTAGTGCAGTAACTGCAAAGTATTAAGGGGTCAGTTATTTCGAATTTGTTTTCTGCTACAAGGTAGAGAGCTAATTCAAACCGTTTAGAATCTTCATTGTCTTCTATTTTGTATGATAGGTCTACAGTTTTAAACCACACACATGGTTTAGTACTTCAGCTGATGTACCTTTAAATTTTAGTATTTCTTTTTCGTATGTGTTTAGTAAAAGGTTGTTATGTGTAGAATTGTTGCTAATTTGGTTTAAAGCTATTTCATTCTGTAAGTGGCTTTCACTTCCAAAATATTTTTTCTGGATATAGTCAATTTCTTCAAGTAGGTATTTTGCTGTACCATGTAGAAGAATGTTATTTAAATTTGCTGGTGCTAAAGCAGGACTTTTAGCATAGTACAGTTTATAGACTAGATTTCTTATAGTTGAATGATGTGTTGATATCCTTTTGATATCATGGAAGGTGGTTTTACAAGTATGTCCTGTAATGCAGGGCAACGAATGTCCTTGTAGTCCTGTGTACTTGTGCACTGGACAGGTATCCATATTTTGCCGTAGTTTAATTTTGATTTTGCCTTTGCTTTTTACATATTGATTGAGGAATTGGTGTAAAGACTTGAAAAATTGTTTGGGAATGTTACACATTGACGTGCATGGCCATTTGTACAGTAGATGTTCTGATTCAGTTGAATGGAGGGGTAATTCTAAGTTTTCAAGGCATATTTTTGTAAGGAGTACTTCTTGTTCCATTATGGTATTATTCACTTTTTCATAACCTCGACCACTGCTATGTATGGCAATTGTATTTGTTTGCTTTTGTTTGTACGCTTCTTCATTAAAGTATGGTTCTGAGCTCGTAGTGTGATTCCTTTCACCTCCACAGATACTTACGAAGTTCTTTCTGTTGACATTTCGTTTATTGAGAAGTCTTTTTTGTAATTTAGTTATTAGTTTTGTTAGTGGTTTCATTTTGTTTAACACTAAAATAAATAACTTTCTTTTGAGAAGAATTGCGCTGTCTATCAACGCTTCTAAGATTCATTTCCTATGATAGGTTTTAAGCATTGAACCTGATTTCTCTCCTGTCTTTATAAGATTTTGAAGGACTTTGTGATGGTACATTTTGGCTAAAATACTTTTCTTGGTATGCTTACTTTGCACTATATCAAAATTTAAAGAAGCAGTTTTATCTGTAGTGATAGCTGATTTTCTGTTAATTGTTTTTTGGTTTGTTTTACATTTTGATAGAGGAGGCAACGTTTTTGTACTTGAAACTTCTTGTGTTTCACTAAATGACTGTATTAGCTGTTTTGTTTCAACTTTTTTTACAAATTCTGCTAGAGATGGATGCTGATGTTGGGCACTTTTATTTTCATTTGCTCTACTTCTGCATTGCTTTTTACGGACTTGACTTTTGGGAGGCATTCTTTAGGGTCTGTTGAAAAAAATAAAGAAGGTATGGGTTGGGGTGTTCTGCAATGTATGTGTGCTGTGTGCAAGAGTGTTTGAGAAAGATGATAAAGATGTATGTAATGGTGTGTGATTGTGCATTGGGAACTACAACTAGTAGGGATGGGTATTCTTGAATTTATGTGCTACTAAACTGGGGTTCAGATGACAGAAAAAAGTAAGCTAGTGGTGTGGAGAAGTACAAATAGTAAATCTAATGCATAAAATTAAAACAGTTGTTTGTTCTATAATATCAAAATTCTAGCAGTTGAGTTGGGTAATTTGTGTGTCCAAAAATAGGAATTTGTGGGCCATTCTGGCTATAAATCGCTGTTTAAGACATGGGGATTTTTGGACAGAATGGTGCACAATCTCTATTTTTAGGCACAGAAATAGCATGAATTAACTTTACAGTGTGTTTGAGTAATAATACAAATATTATGGTGATAATCTACTTACTTTTTTTCTAAAATGAACAGGTTACTTCTTAGTTCTTCTTTGTTCTTCAAATTCGGCTGCTTCTTTTCAGGAGAATGGTCTTCACTGCAATTGTAAAAGAAACAAATTAGTAATTTTGTTTGTATATAGCACTGTTTTTAATTTAGACATTGATTTTTTTAATTGAAATCCTCAGCGCCTTCCTCAAAACCATTAAAACTATCTTATTTACATAAGATACGTCGCACCAGTTCAATAAATATGATATGTTCTTAATGAACAAATTGTATTGCAATGACTAACTGTAACAAACAAAATATCTTTACTATGGTCTTGTGCAATTCATAATGTACCACTGAATACCACTATTTCTGTAACTAAGCTCTTCCAGGTAATAGTGCCTCAATGTCATGCTTAAATTAAAGTAATTAAATAAAGAAAGAAATTAAAACATTATGTAATTGTATAAGTATTATTTTTTGAGATTTGAACATAGAGAATGCATGCATGCAATTTTGTTTGAATATATGTAGTCTATATATTTCATTTAAAAAATGTTAGTTTAACATGATTTGAGTGTGTGTGTGTGTGTATAAAGAAAGTAAATAGTATAAAGGTTTATAAGTAACAGTTGATTTTAGGAGATTGAAAAAAGACAGTAGATTCATTTTACAGATTACACAAGCTAAAAGTCAGTTTGAAAATGTGTTCATGTACTGTACAGAAAATATGCATATCTGTAGTTTGTGTTCATGCATATGGATATGCATGGAGCTGCAAGTAGAAATCTTGGAGACTTGTACAGTATTTCTTGTAGATGATGCTTGCCAATGATATGACACTTGTACTCAGAGAGATTCAGAGTACATTTGCAGTGCTGATCTATGATGATGCAGTTAGATGTAGAGGTCTTGAATGTGATTGGTGGATGGTCATGTGACTTCTTAGCTACATCCAATGAGGGAATGGCACAGAGAGTGAAGTGGAAATGGTAGAAGGGCTATTCATGTTACGATATGGCCTTGGACATGGCGGTAGTTCGCGGACATCGGGTGTTACATCCGGGGATTTTTGGGTTCAGAAGTCATGCTAATGAGAATGAGCACTGAAAGGGATTGGTCAGGAAAGTTTAGTGGGTGTGTTGTGCCAGGAGAGAGTTTCTCAGATACTCTTTTTGCTGAGGGAACAACAGATGGCTATGGCTGTGTGTTTCAGAAAACAGATTGTTTGGATTTTGGGAGATTTGTGGATACATTGGTTGAAGGTGCATGCAGAAAGCTGTGGAGTAGCTGTAGATCTTGGATTTCCATATGTAGAAGTACACTGGCATGGTATACGTGGAATGAAGTGGATGGACTTGCTACCTCTCTGTGCTACTTTGGAGACAGAGCAACATCCAGACATAATTGTAATTCATTGTGCAGGGAACAGTTTAGGATATGTGTCTGGAATTTCTTTGCAATTTGCTATCAAACAAGGACTTGGGAAGGTCATGGACATGTTTCCTAATTCTGAAGTAATATTTTCACGTATTGCGCAGAGACAAATGTGGCTTCGTTCTTCTTCATTTGGTCCACGGAAAAAGCAAGGCACAATGTTAATAAGGCTGTTTGTGCCTTTCTAAGAGATTTTGGCATGTCCTCTTTTCACAATGTAAATATTATGTTTCGTAGTACATACATTTTTCGCAGAGATGGAGTCCATCTTACTTATGTTGGCAATCAGATTTTTCTGAGAAATTTACAAACTGCATTGCGACCTTTTTTAGAATTACAGCATCCATTTTGAAGTAGGTGTTGAGTATTTATAATTTTTGACATACAGACACCTCCCAAAGGCTCTTTTCAGAGCCACCACTTCCTCCCATAGATAATTGCAATGGTTATGATAGGGTAGCATCCCAAATTGTTAGATGTCCACAGACTTCTAAGAAATACAAAGGGCCCTGCTTCATTTATTTTCACTTCTATTTTTTAACTGTGAAAGGCAGCTCTGAAAAGAGCCTTATTTTTTTTTGATTTTTGTTATTTTGTATTTTTTTTGGTTTTTTATACACGACACAATAGGAGAGGAGGAAAAGGAGGGTAAAGTGGAGGGACACCAACCACAGGGATGAGAAAGGGCAAGCTGAGAGAGGAAGATGTAGAGTGGGTTTTATTTGGGTAGTGAGCAGGTCTTCTCGTGCTCTGAGACGATAGTCTCAAAAGCACTGCCAAGTCGCTCCCCCCTGCAGAGTACTGTGTCGCAGTACATACATACAACTGTGACCCTCGAAAGGTAAGGGTCATCAGAATTCTGTATGGCCTGTGAGGCAGCTTGAGGAAGACGCTGTCCCACAGAGGTGGTCCTTGTGATGACAGGATCAGAAACGGAGGATGAAGTAGAGGAAATCAACCTACTACGCTCCTCGCAAGGTACAACCTTGCGAATGGCCCCAGAGTGAAATGACCTTAGGTGTCGCTTCATGGTAGTGGTCCCAAAGCTCACGCGACTGAGTACCATTTTGCACTCATTGCAGGTGACACGGTTCGCACGAGCCTTAGGACCATTCCCATGAATGGTAAACAACCACCACACCCAAGACTCACGCTTAGTACGGGTAGTAGGGATTTCCTCTACCTCATTCTCATCATCCTCTTCTTCCTCCTCTGCATCCTCACTCCTGTTCCCCTCTTCAGGCCCTTGGGAAGGTGGTGGTGGAGGTGGTGGGGGTGGTGCTGAAGCAGTTGCAGCACCAGGTGGCAGTAGCGAAGCCATGGATGCCATCTCGATGATGGTGTAATCTGCAAGTTGCAGGAAAAATAGCTGTGCTCTGAAGAATAGCCAGAAACACAATGAGAATAAGCTCTAGGGTGTGGTCTTTTATAGGGGTGCTTGTTCGCGGACAGGCGCGCTGTCTGCGGACAGATCGAACACAAAAAAAATTCAAAAACTTTCAAAAAGTATGTAGAAACTCAGGATTAATATGTGGGAGTTGTGCTATGGTGAGGTTTTATTGAGAAATATTGTGGATTCCTTGAAAATGTACTTTGAAATTGTTTGGGGACACGAACAGTGTCCGCATTCAGAACACGCGATCAGCATGGGCGCGGTCACATGATCGCTTCGCGAACATGTTCGCGAAGGAAGCGGCTGTCCGCAGGACACCAAATGCACGGACATTGGTTTGCGCATGCGTGTTGATGTTCTACGGACACTGTTCCGGTCCTGAAGTAATTAAAAGTCTGTCTCACGTCAAACAAACATTTCTGGACACCACGTGTGATCTAGAACAGTTTGAAGTTGGTAGCGAACAGTACGGACAGGTAGAGTGTTCTTCAGGACACCTCCATTTTTGTTTATTTACGAACATTTCAGGACACCAATTGTGTTCTTTGAACAGTTTCAACTTGCTAGCGAACACTACATACAGGTATAGTGTTCTTCAGGACACTTTAATTTTCGTTTCTTTACAAACATTTCAGGACACCGCGTGTGTTCTTAGAACAGTTTCAACTTGCTACCGAACAGTACGGACAGGTATAGTGTTATTCAGGACACCTCCATTTTCGTTTATTTACAAACATTTCAGAACACCCGCGCTGTCCGTGGACACCTACATTGTTTGTTTTTTTTTAAACGGAAACTAATTACAACACAATATAAAAATGTTACTTTATTTAACATATATGAATAATTTATGACAGAGAAGGTGAGGCAGAAACGGAAACAAAAAGGAGAATTAGGGGTTTCAACATGATTGGTATCAGGTGTAGAAGGGATGGAAGTCTCATCAAAACGTTTTGGGTTATGGAGAGGGTTTGGGGATAATTGACTGGGATATGGTGAGGGGTGACAAGTACATGTGGGACAATGGTATGAGGTTTTTGTTTTAAAATGATCTTCAACAAAAGTTTTCAAATTATTAAAATTGGTCAACAATAAATCCATTTTTTTCTTTTATGCTGTCAAGAGTGTTATCCATAACAGTTTCTTCAGAGGTATTTTCTATTTTGGTATGCTCTGTACAAAAATATATATATATGTTAAATGTATATAAAATAATAAGTGTTTACCATTAGTTTCACTATCTTCTGACATTTCCTCATGTGAGAAATGCTCCTCTAGCCATTCCAGAGTGCTAGACATTTCTGTGAGAAAAAAAAGATAATATTTTTTTTTAATCTAATACAGAAAGTTTATAAATATATGAGTAAAATGAAGTACACTTACTATTTCAGGTAATATATGTTCTAGGTACTCTAGGTCTGGTTTTGCTCTTAGTTATGTAGTGTCTGTGAGGTAATTATGTTGGAAGCCAATTTATCTTCTTTTGGTATATTCCATTTTAGAACATATTGTATTTAAATGAATGGTTAGTGTGTTACATATATGGGTTACATTTCTTATGTATTACTACATAATGTGTGCTGCTTTTTGAATTTGTTAAATGTTCCTATGTTATGACATAACAATCAAACATACCCCCCCGGAGTTTGTAAGTAGTGGTACTGTTCTCCGAACATGTCCGCGGACATTAAAAGAGTTTGCGGACATCAAGTTCAGTAGAAGGGGTTCAGTAATGTTCCATATTACATGTACATAAAGTCAAAGTTATTATTGTTAAGTTGCGCTACTAAAAACCTATGAAATTCAGTAAAAAAACTTTGTTAAAGGGACGTTATGGTTAAGTTGCGCTACTAAAAACCTATGAAATTCAGTGAAAAAACTTTGTTAAAGGGACGTTATGGTTCCAAGTAAAACCAAAAAACCCTTGAAATTCACCAGTTATGGTAAGCTAAGCAACCATAACTCGCGCCACAACCGTGCACTGCTAAGCCTAACACCCAGGACATCAAAGATGACATCACAAATGTCATTGATGACATCACTGATGACATCACATGTGCATTTACCTTTCATGAAAAGTCTGTACAAGGGATTCTTAGTGTAATGTTAATAAAAACAGTGTCAAGGATTATTGGAATAAATATCAAGTGCTAATCAGTGCATTAAGCTATGCATTGATATAAATAGCATTCTATTATTAACTTCAATCCAGTATACTAAGGTACTCATGTAGAAACATAGGCATATGACAGATAAATCAAAAAAATCAAAAAAACACTTTTAGTTTCCCACAAATGTTTAGAGCTCCTCGTCCTTGTTGTGGCCACCTGGGTGTTTTGTTTAGTAATCGACAATATATTTACATTCAGTTTGTCTCAACCTCAGTTCTCGATTACCCCCTCTTGGGTTTGGTAAGATTTTGTCTATGCCATAGTATCTAAATGATGAGATATCTCCATTATGTTTTTCCTCAAAATGCTTGGCTAGGGGGTAAATTGGATCTTTGTTTTTAATCGCACGATGATGTTGCAAGATCCGCAGTTTTACTTCTAATTTCGTACTACCTATATACCATAGGTTACATCCACACGTTATCACATAAACCACATAAGTTGTTACACAGGTAATATGTTTCTTGATAGTCACTTCCCTCTTAGTTCGAGGATGTATATAGTTTTTCAAAGACACCCCATATTTACAGGCCTTGCATTTGGTGCATTTGTGGAAACCCCCCTGATTGCTTAATAGCCATTGATTTGATATCTGTGTCGGGGTCGAGAAGAGACTTGGTGACTGTAGCGATTTTGCTTTCCAGAAGGTCACACTGGCATTCTTCTGAATGTGTCCTGCGATATCTGGATCTCTCTGTAATAGCGCCCATCGTTTGGCCAGAATTTTTTGAATGTCTTTAGCCTCATTGTTGTAAATTGTAATGAAACGTATATTGTCAGATTTTGTTTCCAGTAGCTTCAATTCATTTTTCTCCTTATTTCTTATGAAAATATCAGCTTGTGTCTGTTTGATAAATTTATTAAACGCACTATTGATAGTCGATTTCTTGTAGCCTCTTGCCATAAAGTTAATTGCTGTAGTTTTGGCATTTTTTTCAAAGGTTTTGTTTTCGCTACTGTTCCTTTTTATTCTTAAGAATTCACCGTAGGGTATACTGTCTTTTAGGCATTTCGGATGTGCGCTCTTGGCATGAAGCAGTGAATTGGTACTTGTTGGTTTCCTATAAGTTTCAGTCGTCAGTGCTTCATTCTTTACCAAGATCTTAATGTCCAAAAATACCACCTTCAATAGATCGTGCTGTTCGGTGAATTTCAAATTGGTATCATGTGCGTTGAAGATGTTAAAGAAAGCCATCCATTCTTGTTCACTGCCATCCCATAATATAAACAAGTCGTCAATATAACGGCGCCAAAGGACCACCTTATTTGTGTGTATTAATAATGTTTCCTCGGAGAACAATTTCGCTTCCCAAGCCCCCATAAATAGGTTTGCATATGTTGGTGCTACCGTCGTGCCCATTGCTGTACCACACAGTTGTTTGTAATGTTGGCCGTCAAACATAAAGGCATTGTGTGTGAGGCAAAAGAAAAGCATGTCCAATAACATTTATGTAGTGGCCGTGTAGTTATGGTTAAGTTGCTGTTTCCATAGGAAGAGCACTTTTTGGACGAATCCTCACCAAACTTTGCAAAATAAGTATATGGCCCACTCTGAATATTTTTGCAAAGATTGGTGTGGTTTGGTCCAGGGGGACAAAGTTATAGGGGTGGTCCCAAAACTTCTGTTTTTCCCATAGACATAATGGGAAAAAACTTTGCTCATGCCTACAGCCCAAACCGCTGGACGGATTTAAACCAAATTTGTGGCAGGGGCGGCGGCTTGGTCCCGAAAGCGTGCTTTTGTTAATTTGGTGAAAATCCGTCCAGTAGTTTTTTTCTAAATGACTAAAACGTAAGGCAAGAAAATTAGTGATATCTATGTCGGCTCAGCGGACACACTTCTCTGTTCGCTCCGCGGACAGGGTCCTGTTTGGCTGGGCGATCCGCGTCATGTCCGTGGACATTCGACATGCTCGCTGATTGGGTGGTTGAGAGCGTGTGGTGCATTAGATTTTCTGGGCACGCCTGCCATCTTGTATCCGCGGACATCCGCGGACAGCGCAGTGAAACTTGGAAAAATACTATTTAGTCAAGTGTGTTGGCGTGTAAGACTGTTTGGGGAGGGTGGGGGAGTAAGAGATGGGTCAAAAGTTGTATTTATTTAGGTGACAGGCACCCATGTTGTGTTAGTTCTGACCACAGTCAGCAGCGCTGTCCTTAATGTCCGTAGTTAATGAAAATGGGGTGTACTAAGGATACGGTACCTGTCAGTATAGTTCTCATGCAAATCAAAACTGTTCTAAGGATACATCAAGTGTTCTAGGATGTTCGTAAATAAACAAAATGGGGGTGTCTTGAGGACACTATACCTGTCTGTTTTGTTCGTAACCAAGTTGAAACTGTTCTCAGAACACATCAAGTGTCCTGGGATGTTCGTAAATAAACAAAATGGGGGTGTCTTGAGGACACTATACCTGTCCGTACTGTTCGTAGGCAAGTTGAAACTGTTCTAAGAACACATCAAGCATCCTAGGATTTTCATAAATAAACAAAATGGGGGTGTCCTGAGGACGTTACGCCTATCCGTATTGTTCGTAGGCAAGTTCAAACTGTTCTAAAAACACACACGGTGTCCTGAAATGTTCGTAAATAAACAAAATGGGGGTGTCCTGAGGACACTATACCTGTCCGTGCTGTTCGTAGGCAAGTTGAAACTGTTCTAAGAACACCTCAAGTGTCCTGGGATGTTAGTAAATAAACAAAATGGGGGTGTCCTGAGGACACTATACCTGTCCTTACTGTTCGTAGGAAAGTTGAAATTGTTCTAAGAACACATCCAGTGTCCTGGGATGTTCGTAAATAAATAAAATAGGGGTTGAAACTGTTCTAAGAACACACGCTGTTCTAAGAACACACACGGTGTCCTGAAATGTTCGTTAATAAACAAATGGGAATGACCTAAGGACACTATACCTGTCCGTACTGTTCGTAGGCAAGTTAAAACTGTTCTAAGAACACTCATATTGTTTGCAGACATAAAAAGTGCCCATATGACATAGTTAAAATGTTTGATTCTATGGGTGTGATCTATGGGTGTGATATGCTGCGGTGGTTGTGGCCAGGGCCTAGAGTCTTGGGTGCATGGCCGTAGGCCGTGGCCATGCACCCAAGACTCTAGGCCCTGGCCACAACCACCACAGCATATCACACCCATAGTGGCTTATAACTTTGGCACCCAAGACCAAATTTATAAGCAACGAAGTTATAAGCTAGTATGGGTGTGATATGCTGAGGTGGTTGTGGGCAGGGCCTATAGTCTTGGGTGCATGGCCAAAGGCCATGCACCCAAGAACATATTTATAAGCACCGAAGGTATAAGCCACTATTGGAGTGATATGCTGTCGTGGTTGTGGCCAGGACCTAGAGTCTTGGGTGCATGGTCAAGACCAAATTTATAAGCACTGAAGTTATAAGTCACTATGGGTGCGATATGCTGCGGTGGTTGTGGCCAGGGCCTAGAGTCTTGGGTGCATGACCAAGACCAAATTTATAAGCACCGAAGTTATAAGTCACTATGGGTGTGATATGCTGCGGTGGTTGTGGCCAGGACCTAGAGTCTTGGGTGCATGGCCAAGACCAAATTTATAAGCACCGAAGTTATAAGTCACTATGGGTGTGATATGCTGCGGTGGTTGTGGCCAGGACCTAGAGTCTTGGGTGCATGACCAAGACCAAATTTATAAGCACCGAAGTTATAAACCACTATGGGTGTGATATGCTGCAGTGGTTGTACTTATTATAATATACTTACTGTTTGGTTTGGTAACTGGAGTACATATATTCTTTGTCAATGTCTGTGATAAAAGAAAAGATCATGTTAGTATTGGTTGTTTGTAACGACTTATAACATTGAATAATAGACATTTTTTAGTTATTTTGACCCTCATATTTAGTAGATTACAAATCAGTGTACTGTGCAATTTGTTGAGTTTCTGTGTTTGGAGCTAAAATCATTGGGTCTGTGGAAAAATAAATCCATGTCGGATTAAAAAAAAACTTTTTGTTTTATGCTAGAGTCTATTTGTTTGTTTGTTTTCAGTGTTCACTTGTTGTTTCTGGCTAATGTTCTATCTGTTGGCTTGTTGCAGATTTTTGGAGCAGTTATATACCTGTTGGCATATTCTAACTGTCTATTTTTTTGTTATAATATACTGGTATTGATTTATCTGTTTGGATATTGCAAAATCTTGGGGCAGTTAGATACCAGTTGGCATATTCTAACTGTCTATTTTTTGTTATAATGTGGTGGTATTGATTTATCTGTTTGGTTATTGCAAAATCTTGGGGCAGTTCGATACCAGTTGGCGTATTCTAACTGTTAATTTTTTTAATCTAATTTAGTGGTATTCATTTATCTGTTTAGTTGTTGTAGAATCTTGGGGCAGTTAGATACTTGTTGGCATATTCTAACAGTTTATAGTTTTTTAATTGAAGTTTTGTTAATGTTTAAGTACAGATTAGTTATTAAATTTTTGGTTTTAAGATTAAATAAGCGTTTGTAAGATTTGCTGGTAATCTCTGCTTTAGAGTAATGGTACTATCATTACATTCAAACCATCCACATTTTTTATATATATATATACAGTGTAGTGACCTGCATTGGTTGTGGCTCCTGTGTGGTAGATTATACCTATTGTTGTGAAGGTTTTCTTTCCAAGTGATACTTGACCATGTGTGAATCCAGTCAGCTTGCAGTTGTTTTTGGTACCATCTGCATTGTAACGTAGAAGCATTAGTATTATGTATTTACTATGTGTTTGTATTAGTAAGGTAGAGCGATTTTCTGAATTGCAGGTAGTACATAATTTACCATGGTTTGCATTTTGTACACGTTGCTGAAATGGAACGAATTCACAATTAGGTATGGATACATACACGAAACGCTCATTAGGGATTTGTTCCTGTGTCACATTGTTGCAGAGAGTGCATGTATGTATCCACATGTATGAAATCTGGAAGATTTCATTTATAGGTATGTTTTTGTTTTCCAGTACTTGTAGTAAGTACATTAGAAATTCTTGTGGATCTTCCTGTGAGTTTATAGTGAATTTCACCATTGCAGCACAGTAGTCCAATTCTTGTCTTATTCCATGAACACTATATGTGTTGTCAGGATTGTTTGTTGCGTTTCTATGAAGTACTAACATTTGCAAACACAATTGGTCTGTACTGTGTAAGTAAATGTTGTCAGCAATTGGTGGCAATTGAAATAGAATATTCATTGCTACATTTGTGTAGCAACTTACACCAGTTATATTTGAACATTTAAATGGACCAGATAGGTCTGTGTCCAAGTCATTTTTTAGGAATGTGTATTGTTTCTTTGAAGAAGTATCTGAGTTACTTTGAGTAATAGGTTCTTCTTTGGTTGTGGTAATTAATGAAGTATTAGCTTCTTTTACTCTCTTTGGAGGAATTGCAGTGACATCCTGTTCCATTTCTGTTTGAATTAGTTTTCTTTTACAACTTTTATTTTTTGTGGAACAGGATATGTTTTTAGATGGGGGTGTATAGTGAACGTAGTCTATTGTATTCTAAAATGCAAGGAATATCAGAGTTTACTTTACTTGCATCAAACTTGATTAGAAATAGAACTTCAAGTGTATGTAAGCGTGATAGTGCTACGTAGCTCATGCCTTCTTTAAAGACTGTGTTACCAATATCTATCAATTCTTTGTCTAGGGAAGTGATCTCCAAACGTTGTTTTTGGCCTGGGCCCCCCCTGAGCAAAGTTTTTTAAACATTTCATGCTGCTGGTCTCTCGCGCCGCACTGGGATGCGGCCGCGCCACCCTGGGGGGGCGCGGCCCCACAGTTTGAAGACCTCTGGTCTAGGGTAAGACCTTGTGATTAACGAATGGTGGCTGCGTATGCAAGAGTTAGAGAAAAGTGTTCTCTGCATACATACATATCTTTGAAGAGAAGGAATCGAGCTGTTGAGCGTCCTATCCTTTTCACTTCTGAAAGTTTGTCAAAGGGAATATTGACAAACTGAATGTTGTTGTCACGTGGGTATGTTTGAAAGCCAACAACTGTACCCAATTCTCCATTAACTAGTCCTTGATCCACATCAAGGTTACGTTTAAGCATTACTCTACAATTTAAGGATAATTTTAATTTTTCTTTCCAACCCAGCTGTGCTGGAGATTTAATTTTCTAAACTATTTAGTCTTGTTGTGGCTTGCTCACACATGGTTAGTGTCATACCATGTACGTCTAGTTTGTCTGTGGTGCTAATTTCCATTATTGGTTGCATTTCATTATTTAACATTGTTTCATGGAATTTGAAACAACTTGCAAGAGTTGGCATTAAGGCCATACAATTGACATTTTTGTGCGCTAATTGTTCCATAACATCAGTAGCACATGCATTATCGCCATAAAGTGTATGAATGTGCCGGGTTTTCAATTTTGCTTGTGCTTCTTGAGATAGTATACCAACTCTAACACTTTTTAAGATGTTGGCATAAGTGAGATCTGCAGATTGCTGCATGTTTTCTGTTAATTCTCTGTATTGGAAATGTTGCCAAAGGTTGATTTCCTATGCTGCCAACAGTTTTATGGCAGAGTTTGTGTCCTCGGGTTTTAAAAATAGGTTCACCTTTCACTGGTGTCAATTGAAGAAGATCTCTGAAAACAATAATGTGTTTTCCTCCAAAGAACACTTCGTAGTCTGTTTTGAGTACTTCTTGTAATCTTAGGTGAATCAAAGCCAACATTAGGTTGGAGACCATGCTCACTACATCTATTAGTAGCATTTTCATTTGTTTTAACACTCTGCGTAGTTCCATTGCAGCCTCTGTAGAAAGTTTGTAATAGTCTAATTTGTTTTGGCGTTCTACTGGCAGGAGTAGCAATCAACCTGTGGTGGCAGTGACAACAGATGACAGTTTGTTGTTTGTCAATTGTTGAAGGAACTTGCTGATGATTTTGATCAAGAATGTTTTGCCTGAACCAGCTTCACCACTGACGTACAGTAGTATATGTAACGCTCACCTGACTCCCACGGAGGCGCTGGCCTGGTTCGCGCTGCTGTGACCTCTTCTAAGGTGATGCGCAGGGTTCGGAAGACGGACTGGACCGGGCCCCCAAATCTGGCTTGTCTGGCTCGCAGAAGTATCCTTCTGTAGGCGAAAATAGGGGATTAACTGTCTGCGGGGTAATGCAATCAGCCTCCCACTTTCCCCTCTCACCCTCCTCGAAACCCTTCTGTGATTCCTCGTAGCGTCTCACCTTAGGGTCTGGAAGGACGAGCTCTCCATCTTGCTTCTGATGCAGGGGCGCGTTGGTATCCAGTTACTTCACTGGATTTTCGGATTGGTGAGAACCAAACTTGCTTGGCTTCCAGGTACGTTTTTTTCATAAGAGGTTCCCCTTGTGTCCATGCATTAATGTACTAATGCTAGTGTCTTTTTCCCCCTGGGGGCCGGGGTACGGAATGCCGGGGAACAGGCACCGACCCGAGATGAGAGGTGAAATCCTTGTAGAAATCAGGAAAGTCTTTAATGAGCGTTTTTTTGGTAATGTATTTTCATTCGCTCATTAACGCTGATGTCTCTTTTCCCCTTAGGGGCCGGGGTCCGGAAATGCCAGGATGCGGCGCGGACCTGAAATGAAGAGGGAATGAATCAACAGGTAAGTCTTAACATGGAGATTTAGCTTTCCTTATTCCCTTCTCTCTCTCACCTTTTGTTGTGATCTTTTTCTCCCTAGGTGCTGGGGCGTGACTGCGAATCCGGATGATCGCTGCTGAACATGGAGGCGCCCTGTAAAGGTGAGTGGAATGCGGCGCTGCAGCGATCGACGCGATGAGCTTTTAAATAAAAGTCTTCCTTTTCAGGATTGTCGGCGATATGTCTCCGGGATGCGGATTTAGCAGGTAAGGACTTTTCCTTCTTCTGTTCTCTTCTTCTCTTCCTTTGCAGGTGATCCAGGATGCTGGCAGAGGTGGCAGAAGTCAGGCTGCAGGAGCAGACACGGTGAGCGTCCAGCTGCTAGATGCAGAACAACGGGAAGCACGTGTGGCTGTTCGGGTGGGGTTTAAATAGCCTCTGAAGAAGTTCCAGGTATGTATCCTTCCTCCAATCAGGTATGTATCCTTCCCCGGCCACCCCCGGATGGTAAATTAGTCCCACAGGTAAAGTAGTTCCTTTCAGGCCTCAAGGAGGCCGGAATCCTGCAGCATGGTCTGCATCAGGTAAGTGCACCCAAGCACTTCCATAATGAGCCTGGAGCCTATGGCGCCAGGACTGATGTCTTTTATGAGCCTGGCGCCATAGGCGCAGGACACTGTCCAAAGGGCCCCTATATGGGGTTGCTGGGTCCTTCCTTGGGGACTGGATGTCCGTTTTCGGGGACGCAGGGCTTGAACCAGCTCCCCGGGAGCGGGCATCATGACAGCACTCCCCCCCAAGGCCCCTCCCAAGGTTGTTCCCTCCGGGGGTTTTGCTTTGTCTGGGAAGAGTCGGTGGAATTTCCTGACTAATCGAGGTGCATGCACATGGTCGCTGGGTTCCCACGACCTCTCCTGAGGTCTGTACCCCTTCCAATCAGTTAGGTAGAACAGTTTTGACCTAAACATTTTTGAGTCTAAAATGTTCTTCACTTCGAATTCGGGCTCCCCATCTATTAGAATAGGTTCTGGAGGTTTGAGTAGTCGGGTTCCGGGTACCACTAGTTTCAGAAGTGACACATGAAAAACAGGGTGAATTTGCATACTAGCTGGTAAATCAAGTTTAACAGCCACTGGGTTAATTATTGCCATAATAGAATAAGGTCCCAGATATTTTGGGTTAAAAGTTCGAGGCCCTTTGAGTGGTAAATGTCTGGTAGCTAACCACACTTGATCCCCAATCTGATACGGAGGTACTTCACTCTGATGTAGATCAGCATTCTCCTTGTATTTTCTCTTGGCTTGTTGTAAATGCGTAGTTGCCTCTTTGAAGGCTTGGTAATAGTAGAATGCAGATGTTCTACTGCAGGCATTCTGAGGTTCTGAGGTAAGTCAAGGTTTGAGGTTCGAGGGTGATGCCCAAACTAAGTATAAAAAGGACTGTGGCCAGTTCCAGAGTGTACCGAATTATTATATGCGTATTCGGCTATCCAAAGAATGTCTTACCAGTTGCTTTCAGATTGCTGTAACATACACCGTAAGTATTGCTCAAGGGTCTGATTTGTCCTCTCGGTCTGACCATCGGTCTGAGGGTGGTGACTGGTCGATAATCTTACGTCAATCTGCGCCATTTGACAACATTTGCGCTAGAAGTGGGAAATGAATTGGATTCCCCGGTCAGAGATTAGTATAGATGGGAATCCATGTAGCCGAACAATATTTTCGAGGAATTCTTTGGCTAGGACAGAAGCTGAAGGTAAACCTTTCAAAGGAATAAAGTGGGCCATTTTGGAAAACAAATCCACAATTACCAGAATAGTATTGTACCCCGAACAAGGAGGCAGGTCCGTAATAAAGTCCATTGATAGGGTGTGCCAGGGTGCTGGAGGTATGTCTAGAGGTTGAAGGAGACCGGCTGGTCTTTTCTTTTGACTTTTATTTTGGGTGCAAACACCACAGGACATCACAAAAGATTTAACATCTTTTCGCCAAGAGGGCCAGCAAAACTGTTGTTTCACCTTTTCCTCTGTCTTGGCAATACCGGTGTGTCCCTCTATTAATGCATCATGATAACCGGCAATAACTAGTTCGTGTAATTCCTTATGTGGCAGGAATAAGCGTCCTTGGAAATAAGGTAAACCATTATCTATAGTAAAGTCTGATCCCTTTTGTATCCAATCCTGTAAGGTTGTAGGGTCCATGAGTTGTTTCACTCTGGCTTGAATGTCTTCAAGCGTCTGTAACAAAGTCATGCCTAGAATCCTCTGTTCGGGAATTATTGGTACTGGTTCTGAGTTTGTATCAGATTCTTCCATTCCAATTCGGGATAAGGCGTCTGCTTTGCCATTCTTGCAGCCAGGTCGATAGGTAATCACGAAATCAAATTCAGCGAAAAAAAAAAGCCCATCGGAGCTGCCGTGATGACTGTGCCCTGGCAGTTTTCAAATACTGTAAATTCCGGTGATCAGTGATCACTGTGATAGTATGTCGAGCGCCAAGCAGATAATGCCACCAGGCTTTAAAAGCGAACTTAATGGCTAACAGTTCTTTGTCCGTGATTGCATAATTAACATCGGGTGCCGAGAATTTTATGGACCAAAATGCTACAGGATGGAGTTGGTTGGTTTCGGGATCTCTTTGGGACAGGACAGCTCCCATGGCTAGGCTGGATGCGTCAGTCTCGACGACATAAGGGAGATCTGGACGCGGGTGTTTCAATATAGGTGCGGAGATAAACTTAGCTTTCAAATCCTGAAAGGCCTGCTCGGCTTCTTCAGACCATTCAAAACGTTTATTTTTCCTCAAGAGTGCAGTAATGGGTTGTACCACGCGTGGAAATTCCGGGATAAACCTGCGATAGAAATTGGCAAAGCCGAGCATGCTTTGAACCCCTTTTACAGAGCTAGGTGATGGCCATTTGAGGATGGCATCCACTTTTCGTGAGTCCGTTCGGACTCCTTTGGGTGTCAGGATGAAACCTAGAAACTCGACTTCTGTGGTATGGAAAACACATTTCTCCAATTTAGCAAATAGTTTGTGTTGGCGCAGTTTTTCAAGTACTGCCCTGACGTGTTTTCTGTGATCAGATTCCGAAGAGGAGTACACCAGAATGTCATCGATATATACGACAACACAAACATCGATGAGTTCCCGAAGGACATCATTCATGAAGTGTTGGAAGGCAGCCGGCCCGTTACACAATCCGAAAGGCATCACCTGGTACTCGAACAATCCGTATTTAGTACGGAAGGCAGTTTTCCATTCGTCGCCTTCTTTAACTCGTACCAGATGATAAGCCCCCCGGAGATCTAACTTGGTGTATATGCAAGCGTCTTTCACCTGGTCAAGGAGTTCAGGGATCAGAGGCAGAGGATAACGGTTTTTAACCGTTATCTGGTTCAATGCGCTGTAATCGATACAAGTTCTAAGGTCTCCTTCTTTTTTGGGCACGAAGAACAAAGCCGAGGATGCCGGGGACTTTGACGGGCGAATAAAACCATTAGCTAGGTATTGATCCAAATATTGTCTCAAATGCAGATTCTCAGGTTCGGTAAGGGCATAAATCCTGCTACAAGGGGGTTGTGCACCGGGCACCAGATTGATTTGGCAATCGTACGATCTGTGAGGAGGTAACGTGTTGGCCTGTTCCTTTTGGAAGACGTCCTGAAAGTCTTGGTATTCCGGAGGTAGTTGCATGGAGGCAGAGGTTACAGATGCTAGATTAATTTTCAGGTTTTCTGGGTAGCAGGTTTGTGTACAATCCGGAAAGGTTATTCTCTTAGCTCGCCAATCAATTCGAGGATTATGTGTCTCTAACCAAGGGATTCCAAGAATAACCTGAAACTGTGGAGCCCTGATTACATCAAACACAACACCCTCCCGATGGCCGTCGGGACCAATAAGAGTCACCTCAGTAGTGGAATGTGTTACTGGTCCAAAGGCAATTTCAGTTCCATCGACTGTGGTGATGACATCTTTGCTGGTTTTAGGACGGAGAGGGAGGTTAATCCTAGAGACCAATTCACGATCCACATAGTTTCCAATTGCCCCACTATCGATGTATGCAACTGCTTAGGCTGTTCTGGATCTACGAGAACCATTGGCACAATGAAATGCGAGGTCTGAGAGTTAGTTTTCAAGCTCGGCAAGCGGACCCCTACACTTGTCGGGCGGAGTCGTTTCCCGAAACAGAGGTTTCATGGTTTTTATCAGCGGCTCCTACCGCTTTTCGGGGCGGCTTTGCCGGGCAATCTCGTAGAAAGTGTCCAGAATTCCCACAATAAAGACATAATTTTAACTGCCGCCTCCTTTCATGTTCCTTTTGAGTTAAGGGTCCTTTAACCCCTCTAATTTGCATAGGCTCAGAGACATCAACTCCCTTGGGATTAGCATGGGTCTTGACCAACACCCGGGTTTCAAACCTGGACTGATCTGCTTTTCTGTTTTGAAGTCTGTGATCCAATTGGACCACTAAGTCTATATACTCTGTGCATTCTTGGGGCGGATTTACAATTTGGGCCAAGACATCTTTAAGTTCTCCGCGTAGGCCTCGATAAAACAACATGACTCTTTTATCCTCAGGCCATCCCGTTTCCATCCCGTCCTGATTGCCAAGTCGCAGGGATAGAAGTTCGTCATCAAGAGCCTGCCCCTGAGAGTGTCGAGCAAATAACCTTTCCATGCTTGCTTGAAACCTTTGAAAATCACGGAGAATCGGGTCATCTTGAGTAACCAGTGGAACTGACCAATCGGCAGCGCAGCCGCTGAGATATGACAATACAAAGGCTACCTTGGTCTGATCATTAGGGAAGGCCCCAGGTCTGCACAGGAAGTGCAAACGACACTGATTCAGCAAAGCGTTCGGGCGGGGCAGCGGCATGTTTCCAGGTAGATTAATCTGCACAGGGTTACTGGAAACCACAGGAGCGGGGTTCCCTCCAGAACCGAGTAGAGGAGTTTGCCCAGCTTGACCTTGCAAAAGCTGTCTGGCCAGGTCATCAGTTCTTTCCTTTGATATTATTAATTCCCTCCTGAGGGCATTAGTCTCTTGACGAGCAGCATGTACTTCGGCCCGTAATTCCCCCAGTAATTGGGCCAACTGATCAGTCTCAGAACTTTCCATAGCGCCTGGGTGGGAATTTGTAGGAAGGCTTCGCGTTCTGTAACGCTCACCTGACTCCCACGGAGGCGCTGGCCTGGTTCGCGCTCCTATGACCTCTTCTTAGGTGATGCGCAGGGTTCGGAAGACGGACTGGACCGGGCCCCCAAATCTGGCTTGTCTGGCTCGCAGATGTATCCTTCTGTAGGCGAAAATAGGGGATTAACTGTCTGCGGGTTAATGCAATCAGCCTCCCACTTTCCCCTCTCACCCTCCTCGAAACCCTTCTGTGATTCCTCGTAGCGTCTCACCTTAGGGTCTGGAAGGACGAGCTCTCCATCCTGCTTCTGATGCAGGGGCGCGTTGGTATCCAGTTACATCACTGGATTTTCGGATTGGTGAGAACCAAACTTGCTTGGCTTCCAGGTACGTTTTTTGATAAGAGGTTCCCCTTGTGTCCATGCAGTAATGTACTAATGCTAGTGTCTTTTTCCCCATAGGGGCCGGGGTACGGAATGCCGGGGAACAGGCACCGACCCGAGATGAGAGGTGAAATCCTTGTAGAAATCAGGTAAGTCTTTAATGAGCGTTTTTTTGGTAATGTCTTTTCATTCCCTCATTAACGCGGATGTCTCTTTTTCCCTTAGGGGTCAGGGTCCGGAAATGCCAGGATATGGCGCGGACCCGAAATGAAGAGGGAATGAATCAACAGGTAAGTCTTAACATGGAGATTTAGCTTTCCTTATTCCCTTCTCTCTCTCGCCTTTTGTTCTGATCTTTTTCTCCCTAGGCGCAGGGGCGTGACTGCGAATCCGGATGATCGCTGCTGAACATGGAGGCGCCCTGTAAAGGTGAGTGGAATGCGGCGCTGCAGCGATCGACGCGATGAGCTTTTAAATAAAAGTCTTCCTTTTCAGGATTGTCGGCGAGATGTCTCCGGGATGCGGATTTAGCAGGTAAGGACTTTTCCTTCTTCTGTTCTCTTCTTCTCTTCCTTTGCAGGTGATCCAGGATGCTGGCAGGCGTGGCAGAAGTCAGGATGCAGGAGCAGAAACGGTGAGCGTCCAGCTGCTAGATGCAGAACAACGCGAAGCACGTGTGGCTGTTCGGGTGGGGTTTAAATAGCCTCGGAAGAAGTTCCAGGTATGTATCCTTCCTCCAATCAGGTATGTATCCTTCCCCGACCACGCCCGGATGGTAAATTAGTCCCACAGGTAAAGTAGTTCCTTTCAGGCCTCAAGGAGGCCGGGATCCTGCAGCATGGTCTGCATCAGGTAAGTGCACCCAAGCACTTCCATAATGAGCCTGGCGCCTATGGCGCCAGGACTGATGTCTTTTATGAGCCTGGCGCCATAGGCGCCAGGGCACTGTCCAAAGGGCCCCTATATGGGGTTGCTGGGTCCTTCCTTGGGGACTGGATGTCCGCTTTCGGGGATGCAGGGCTTGAACCGGCTCCCCGGGAGCGGGCATCACGACAGTATAGGTTTGTAAATTTGGCACTTGCACTATTTATTTTCATGTTGTACACCATGTGCAATTTCTTTTGTTACTTCTTGAAAAATGCTACGCTGCTCATTGTTTAGTTTTTTTTTTAAACATGTTTATTTTTGATCGACACACCACTCATTGTTTAGTTTTGATTGTAGTATAGTTAAGTCTTCTTTATCTACATACTGGCACATAGTGTTTTCTACTTCTGTCATAGCTAATTCTGCATCATTTGCTATTAGTGGCTGTCCCAGTGGTTCTTGGCTTCCTGTTACAGAAGGTTGACTACTGTCAGGAGTGTCCTTATCTAGTTGGGCCCGGAGTTCTTCTTCGTGTTGCTGTTCATTGTGCAACATTGTTTTATAGTGTGTAAAGTTTACATCGGTTATAGTGCTTTCATTTGCTTTGAAAGCATCTTCGTAGGAGTCATAGTTATCTAGTATTTCTTCTTCTTTTCTACATGGTTTTAAGAGTTGTAGCATGGACATGTAATATAGTTCTTTATGTTGAGGAGTCTTTAATGACAATTTGATATGATTAATTAAACTTGATTTGGTGAGTTTTACTAAGCTGCCTTCACAATTTGTCACTCTGTATCTACCTTTTTTTCATCAGGTTTTATATTAATTTTGTATGTGAAGTTTTGGGCTATATGGTATAGACACATGGTTTCCAAAGTGGTACTTCTGGTTGGGTAGTATGTGTCCAGCAAATTGTTTTTCAAAATGTCTTGGCTGTTGGGATCATTTTTGGCTATTGTTTCGATGTCGTCGTATGATTTGAGAACTCTTTTTCTAGATTTAGCAGGACCAAGACTTAGCCATACTATATTTTCAGATTTTCCATACAAAGCAGTACCGGTTAAACGAGCCACAGCTTCATAGGAGCCACATTCTCTATGGGAGAGCATTTTTATGCCCAAGCTATACAATTTCTGAGACAGTGTTTTGTCTGATGACAGGTCATTCCAGAGGTCTTGAAGCTCTGTTTTTTCTGCTTTGGTTAAGTATGCTGTAACATATCGTGCAACTGCAGTGGAATTGTCTGCAATGTACTGCACATCTATGTTTGCATTCCATAAGAGTGCAATGATTGCATTGTAATCATTGATATATTTTGCTTCTTCTGTTCTTTTTATGTAATATGTATTTTTAGGTGATTTACCTTTAACACTATGTCTAACTGAAGACATGAAGTTGTTCACTTGACCTGTTTTTGCAACCGGTCTAGGGAAACCAAAGCAGCATTTGGTGTAGTATTTCCCTTTGTTTTTGTATTTGCGACGACAATATTTGCCACATTTGTGTCTTTGAAATTGTAAAATTTGTGCATGAAGATCACTATTTGTTGCTTCCGATGGAATTTCACAAGTGACATATTTTTTGATAAACTGTAACACAGTGGCATCATTGTCTTGACCAAATTTAGGAGCATCTTTAATCCATAAAAGCATGTGGATATGTGGTGCTCCTGTGGCTTGGTATTCTTTTCTCCAAAAGAAGTGTTGCACTTCTCCGAGGGGAGGAACAGTTTTATTACAAATAAAGTATAGCATAGCAATGAAGCGATGATGAAAATATCTTGAAACATTAACAGGATCTAGAGAACAAAGTTCTCCAGGTGTTAGTATATCTATGTTTGTTTTATTTTTGTTTGATATGCGTAGGAAATCATGTAAATCTTCCCATGCATATTCTGCACAACTTAATGTAACAAACCAAGTGGGTGGGCCAAGGTTTCTTATCATACAACGTACATCTCCATGACGCTGGAACCAGTACTCATTAGTACCACGCATGTTTGCTAATAGAGTAGTAATACTTGATTGTAAACCCTCATCTTTTTCTTGCACTTTTTGTAATAATTGCGTAGCTGACATATTTTGAAAGTGGGTTCCTGATTTTAATGTGTGTGCAACTCTGTACCATAGAGTTTCTAGTTCACTTTCAAAGAGTAGGTGGAATATGTATTCCACATTTTGTCTAAATCTGGGATCTTCAGAATACATCCGTAATGAGCGGTAGTCTGATGCTGTTATTTGAATAGGTCTATCATCGTACCTTCCTCCTTTGCCAGTAGGAAAGAGTAGAGGAAAAACATGTGCTTCTATACTTTTTTCCCATATGCTGATTGGTGATCCTTTCGTTTGTCGCATTTGGTACGTTTCTAGTGCATCCTCTATGGTGTCATTAGAGTGCAATGGATGAATTGTATAATGGTCTAAAATATTGAATACTGTAGCAGGATCTAGAAGCTCAAATTGACCAGTTTCTGGTGACTCTTGAATTATTTCAGTGGTTTCCTTCAAGTTTTCTTCAATATTCATTTCTTTGTAGTATTCATTATTGTCTTTTAGATTATTGCAAGGCTTGTCTAACTTTATGTAAGTCTACCAGTTGTTGCCAAATGTTTTTGTCTTTTGTAGGTACACCATTTACTAAGATAATTAAATATTGCTCTATTGGATGTTGCACTCCCAGAGTGTGCACATTTTGTTTTAGATCTAATGGTAAAGACACTTCTTTGCCACGAATGCCTTTCACCAATTCAGAGGGAGGTAATTTTGCTGTTTTTGGTTGAAGGCGTATTATTGCTTGAAAGGGGTGCACTGTTTGAATTATGATGCTCTCATATAAATTGTGTTGTTGTAGGGGTTTTGGTAGTGGGAATAATTACAAATTATTTGTGATAGCACGTGAAGGAGTTTGGCTGTTGTCAAGTTTTATAGTGCAGTAACTGCAAAGTATTAAGGGGTCAGTTAATTCAAACCATTTAGAATCTTCATTGTCTTGTATTTTGTATGTTAGGTCTACAGTTTTTGTGTTACTTTTATAAAAAGTTCTGCGGCAACACACACACACATGGTTTGGTACTTCAGCAGATGTACTTTTAAATTTCAGTATTTCTTTTTTGTATGTGTGTAGTAGAAGGTTGCCATCCGTAGAATTGTTGCTAGTCTGTGTAAAGCTATTGCATTTTGTAAGTGGCTTTCACTTCCAAAATATTTTTTCTGGATATAGTCGATTTCTTCGAGTAGGTATTTGGCTGTACCATGTAGAAGAATGTTATTTAAATTGGCTAGTGCTAAAGCAGGACTTTTAGCATAGTACAGTTTATAGACTAGATTTCTTATAGTTCAATGATGTGTTGATATCATTTTGATATGATGGAAGGTGGTTTTGCAAATGGGTCCTGAAATGCAGGCTAATGAATGTCCTTGTAGTCCTGTGTATTTGCGCACTGGACAGGTATCCATATTTTGCAGTAGTTTCGTTTTGATTTTGTCTTTGCCTTTCACATGCTGATTGAGGAATTGGCGTAAAGACTTGAAAGATTTTTTGGGAATGTTACACATTGACGTGCATGGCCATTTGTATACTGGACGTTCTGGTTCTGTCGAATGGAGAGGTAATTCTGAGTTTTCTGGGGATATTTTTGTAAGCAGTATTTCTTGTTCCATTATGGTATTATTAACGTTTTCATAACCTCGTCCACTGCCATGTATGGCAATTGTATTTGTTTGCTTTTGTTTGTATGCTTCTTCATTAAAATAAGGTTCTGTGCTTGTGGTGTTACTCCAATAACCTCCACAGATATTTAAGAAGTTATTTTTGTTGACATTTCGTTTATTGAGAAGTCTTTTTTGTAATTTAGTCATTAGTTTTGTTAGTGGTTTCATTTTGTTTAACACTAAAATAACTTTCTTTTGAGAAGGATTGCACTGTCTATCAAAGCTTCTAAGATTAATTTTCTACGCTAGGTTTTAAGGGTTGCAAGATTTCTCTCCTGTTTTTATAAGATTTTGAAGGACTCTGTGGCGGAACATTTTTGCTAAAATACTTTTTTTGGTATGCTTACTTGGCACTATATCAAGATTTATAGGAGCAGTTTAAGCAGTAGTGGTAGCTGAATTCTTGTTAATTGTTTTCTGTTTAGTTTTACATTTTGATAGAAAGTTTCTGTACTTGAAGCTTGTTTTGTTTCGCTAAATGACTGTATTAACTGTTTTGCTTGAACTTTTTGTACAAATTCTGCTAGAGATGGATGCTTATTTTGGACACTTCTATTTTCATTTGCTCTACTTCTGCGTTGCTTTCTATGGACTTGCTTTTTGGTAGGCATTCTTTGGGGTTTGTTGAAAAAAATAAAGAAGGTATGGGTTGGGCTGTTCTGCAATGTATGTGTGCTGTGTGCATGAGTGTCTGAGTATGATGGTAAAGATGTATGTGATGGTGTGTGATTGTGCATTGGGCAACTACAATTAGTTGGGATGGCTATTCTTGAATTTGTGTGTTACTATACTGGGGTTCAGATGACAGTGGAAAGTAAGCTAGTGGTGAGTAGAAGCACACATAGTAAATCTAATGGTATAGAATTAAAACAGTTCTTTGTTCTACAATACTAACATTCTAGGGGCTGAGTTATGCCATTTGTGCTCCGAAAAATTGGGATTTGTGTGCCATTCTGCCTGCAAATCCCTGTTTAACAAATGGGGATTTCTGGGCAGAATGGTGCACAATCTCTGTTTTTTGGAGCAGAAATGCCATGAATGAAACCCACAGTCTGTTCGAGTAACAGTAAAAATATTATGGTGGTATTTAACTTACTTTTTTGTGTGGAATGAGCAGGTTTCTTCTGAGTTGTTGTTTATACTTCAGATTCTGCTGCTGCTTTTCAGAAGAGTGGTCTTCACTGCAATTGTAAAGGAAAGAAGTTAGTAATTGTGTGTGTTTATAGCACTGATGTTAATTTCGACATTGATTTTTATGTTTTTGTTGAACTATTCATGTTTGATATCTGAACATAGTGTGTGCATGCAATTTTGTTTGACCATGTGCAGTCTTTATATATTTCTTTAAATATGTTAGTTCATCATGCTTTGCAAATGTGTGTAAAAAGAAATTAAATAGATAGGTTTGGAAGTGACAGTTGATTATAGCAGATGGGAAAAATGACAGTAAGTTCATTTTATAGGTTATACAGGTTAAAAGGCAGTTAATTTGTTTATATGCATTTATAAGAATTGTACATGTACTATACAGAAAATATGCATACCTGTAGTTTGTGTTCATGCATATGGATATGCATGCAGCTGCAAGTAGAAATCTTGGAGACTTGTACAGTAGTTCTTGTAGTAGGTGCTTTCCGATGATATAACACTTGTACTCAGAGTGATAAACAGTACATTTGAAGTGCTGATCTATGATGATGGAGTTAGATGTAGAGGTCTTGGATCTGATTGGTGGATGGTTGTGTGACTGCTTAGCTGTATCCAATCGGGAAATGGCACAGAGAGTGAAGTGGAAATGGTAGAAGGGCTGTCCATGTTACGATATTTTCGCGGACATGGCAGTAGTCCACGGACATCGCATGTTACATACAGGGATTTTGGGGTGGGGCTGTATGCAAATGAGAATGAGCAGAGCAAGGGATTGGTCAGTAAAGCTTAGTGGGTGTGCTGTGTCAGGAGAGAGTTTGTCAGAAAGTCTTTTTCCTGAGAGAAAAACAGATAGCTATGGCTGTGTGTTTCAGAAAACAGATTGTCTGGATTTTGGGAGATTCGTGGATACATTGGTTGAAGGTGCATGCAGAAAGCTGTGGAGTAGCTGTAGATCTTGGATTCCCACATGTGGAAGTGCACTGGCATGGAGTGCGTGGAATTATGTGGTTGGACTTGGTACCTGTCTGTGCTAGTTTGGAGACAGAGCATCATCCAGACATAATGATAATTCTTTGTGGAGGGAATAGTTTAGGACATGTGTCTGGAATTACTTTGCAATTTGAAATGAAAGAAGGACTTGGGAAGGTCATGGACATGTTTCTAAATTCTCAAGTAAATTTTTCTCGGATTGCGCAGAGGCAAATGTGGCTGCGTTCTTCTTCATTTGGTCCACAAATGGAGAAAGCGAGGCACAATGTTGTGCCTTTCTAAGAGATGTTGGCATGTCCTCTTTTCACAATGAAAATATTATGTTTCGTAGGACATACATTTTTCGTAGAGATGGAGTCCATCTTACTTATGGTGGCAATCAGATTTTTCTGAGAAATGTACAAAATGCATTGCAACCTTTTTTGGAATTACAGCCATCCATTTTGCAGTAGGTCTTGACCATTTCAAGTTTTTCAAATGCAAACAAACACCACCAAAATGCTCTTTTCAGAGCCATCACTTCCTCCCAGAGAAAAGTGCAATGGTTATGATAGGGCAGCACCCCAAAATTTTAGATGTCCGCGAACTGTCAATGGACTTCTAAAAAATACACAGGGCCCTGATCCATTTATTTGCCACTTCTATTTTTAAACTGTGAAAGGCAGCTCTGAAAAGAGCCTTTTTTTTATTTTTGTTTTATTTTTTTGGGGTTTTTTACACAACACACTAGGAGAGGAGGGGAAAGGAGGGTAAGGTGGGGATACCAGCCACAGGGATCAGAAAGGGTGGGTGGAGAGAGGAATATGTAGGATGGGCCTTACTTAGGTAGTGGGCAGGTCTTCTCGTGCTCTGAGACCGTAGTCTCGAAAGCACTACGAAGTCTCTCCCCCCTGCAGAGTACCTTGTCACAGTACATACACACAACTGTGACCCTCGAAAGGTAAGGGTCATCAGCATTGCGAATGGCCTGTGAGGCAGCTGGAGGGATACGCTCTCCCACAGGAGTGTTCCTTGCGGTGATAGGATCGGAAACGAAGGATGTAGTAGAGGAAGTCAACCGACTACGCTCCTTGCAAGGTACAACCTTGCGAATGGCCCCACCGTGGAACGACCTTAGGTGTCGCTTCATAGTTATCGTACCAAAGCTGTACGAACCAAGCCTCCCGCGACTGAGCACCATTTTGCACTCTTTGCAGGTGACTTTGTCCGCACGCGCCTTGGTTACGTTACCATGAATGGTAAATAACCGCCACACCCAAGAGTCATGGGAAAGTGCTGGTAGTAGGGACTTCCACTACCTCATCCTCTTTATCCTCTTCATCCTCCTCTACATCCTCACTCCTGTTCCCCTCTTCAGGCCCTTGAGGAGGTTGTGGTGGTGGAGGGGGTGGGGGTGGTGCTGAGGTAGATGTAGCACCAGATGGAAGCAGAGGATCCATGGTTGCCATCAGGTTTCTGAAAAATCAGGAAGATTGGCAGCCAAAGTACAGTGTTCTGTCAGGTAGCCAGAAACACCATGAGAATGACTCTGGGGTGTGGCCTTTTATAGGGGTTCTGGTGCGTGCTTCGTGGACACCCGCGCTGTCTGCGGACAGATCGAACACCAAAAAAGGCTCAAAAAGTCCCAAAAAGTCAGGATCATTCTCTGGGACATGTGCTAAGGTGATTTTTTATTATAAGATACTGTAGATTGCCTGAAAAGGTACTTTTAAATTGTTCGGGGGCACAAACATTGTCCGCAATCAGAACACATGCTTAGCGTGGGCGCGGCCACATGATAACGTCGCGAACATGTCCGCGAAGGGAACGGGTGTCCGCAGGACACCAAATGCATGGGAACTGTTTTGCGCATGCGCGTTGGTGTTCTACGGACAGTGTTCGGGTCCTCAAACTAATTAAAATTGCGACAAAGTGTGCCGGACAGCTACGGACAGGCGCGGTGTTCGTAGGACTTATGGGTGTGGTGCGCATGTGCGTAGATAGTCTACGGACAGTGTTCGGGTCCTGAAACGAATTAAAAGTGCGACACAATGGAAACTAACAGTTACGGACAGGCGGTTGTTCTTAGAACAGTTTCAATTTGCCTACGAACAATACAGACAGTCATAGCGTCCTCAGGACACCCCTATTTTGTTTATTTACAAACATCCCAGGACACTTGATGTGTTCTTAGAACAGTTCAACCTGCCTACGAACAGTACGGACAGGTATAGTGTCCTCAGGACACCCCTATTTTGTTTATTTACAAACATTCTGGACACCCGTGTTGATCGCGGACACCAAAACTGACTTTTTTAAAAAAACACAAAGGACTAAATTAACACACACATATATATATATGTACAATTTATGATAGAGAAGGGGAAGCAGAAACTGACGCAAACACAGGGGAATTGGGGTTTTCAAGAGGATGGACAGGAGAAGATGAAGGGATGGAAGTCTCATCAAAACGTTTTTCTATGTGGGAAGGGTTTGGGGATAATTGACTGGGATATGGAGAGGGGGGACAGGTACATGTTGCACAATGGTATCTAATTTTTTCTTTTAAATGGTCCTCCACAAAATCTTTCAAAAGGTGGAAATTTGTCATGAGCTTGTTCATTTTATCTTCCATGCGCTGGAGAGTTTGTTCTAAAGTATCTTGTTGTGTATTGTTTTCAATGTTTGTATGGTCTGTTAAAAAATATCTATGTATATATTAAGTGCACATAAAGTAATACTTATTAATTTGGTTATATAGAGAAGTGTCTACCATTAGTTTCAATATCTTCAGACATTTCACCATGTGGAAAATTCTCCTCAAGCCATTCTAAAGTATTGGACATTTCTGTGAGGAAAAAAAATATATATTACTTTTATTGTATCTAATATAGACATTTTAGAAATACATAAGAAAAATAAGTTTACTTACTAGATTGTGGTAAGTTGTCTTCTCACTGTTCTATAGGTCTGCTGTTGCACCTAGTTGGGCAGTTTCTGTGAGGTAATTATGTTAGAAGCATATCTTTCTTGTTTTGGTATATTCCATTTTAGTATATATGGTATTTAAATGGATGGTTGATGTGTTTTATATATATATATATATTTATATATATATATATAGGTTCTACTTCTTATTTATTACTACATATAATGTGTTTGTGTGTTGGTTTTTCAACTTGTGCAGTGTTCATATGGCATGATATAACAATTTAAGATACCCCTGAGTTTTTGGGTAGTATTGCTGTTGTCCGCGTCCGTCCGCGGACATTCGCACAGTCCGCGAACATCAAAATCTCTAGCTGGGGGTTCAGTATGTTTATGTTACATATATATAAAGTCAGGGATATTATGGTAAAGTTGCACTTCTAAAAACCTATGAAATTCAGTAAAATACTTTGTTAAAGGGATGTTATGGTTCAAAGTAAAACCGAAAAACCCTTGAAATTCGCCAGTTATGGTAAGCTAAGCAACCATAACTCGCGCCACTGTGCACTGTCTTCCCTAAGGTCACTGCTCTTCTCACTACAAGCACCACTCTTAGTGTGGGCAATTACCTGGATGCTACACTTACCACCATCCAACTTAGTTGCACCTAGCTCCTTGTACACCTCATCCATGGCCATCATCTACAGATCACCTGCTGATACCTACCCAAGCACTGCACCGCAAAACCACATCTACCTCAACGATCTGGCCTTATGACTTGACCATTTTGCTAAAAAACTCGCACCTAACCAACCATGTTCTATCTCTCTTAGAAACTTAAGATTAGGATCTAGACTTATGGGTACGAAGGCCCACCCCATGTATCTGAGCCCACATCTGAAAACACAGATGCTCAGCCCGCTTCCACAAATGCCCACCTCACCCACTCCCCATCACCCTCAGACCAACACAGCTTCAACAAGCAACGCTGGTTTAATTAAAGCCGCCCTGATTAACGCAAGGTCCCTAGCCGCACACACTCTGGACATCGCTGATCTTATCAAGACTGAGGAACTCGACTTCATCGCCATCTCTGATACCTGGCTGCACGCGGCATCTGGCCTGGCACTCTCTCTGGCCATCCCCACTGATTACTCCATTATCAGATGTGATCGCACCTCGAGAGGTGGGGGAATTGCATTTATCTTTAGAAACTCATTAGGACTTAGAACCATCCCAAGCACTAAGTTGGAATCCGCAGAGTTACACTCTGTCAAACTCGGACTCTTAGCCAACCAAACAGTCACCATCCACCTAATATACAGACCCTCTGGTCCGCCCACTTCCTTTGTGGATGACATCTCTACCTTAGTACTCAACAATGCAAAATCTAACTCTCAAGCCATCATTCTTGGTGACCTTAATCTAGGACACCAAGACCCCAATGACCCTGCGGCCCTCGACCTCGCTAATACCTTAACAGATTTAGGCTTCTCAGACCACATACAGGAACCCACCTACATTAAAGGGCGGTCCCTTGACTGGCTTAGTAACACCAATTGCAATATTAGCGTACTATCCAACACCCCTTGCATCTGGTCTGACCACCACGTCATCACTTTCAGTATTGAAGCAGCTTTACCACCCATGCCTCTGGTCGCCCCAGCCACCCTCACCAGAAATAAAAAGAACATTACGAATGAAAAACTACTCCCCCTCATCCTTCCCACATTAAATAATGCTCCTGAAACTTGCTCAGACCCCACCACCCTAGCCGACATGTACAACCAGTCAGTGCTTGCAGCCATCAACTCCATTGCCCCGCTGAAACTGAGGAAATCCAAACAACGAGCACACCTTAACTCGTGATTCACCCCCCAGATTAGAGTGTTACGTAAAGAGAAACGTACTGCAGAGTCACACTGGAGAAGTCACCACTCTGACGCCCACAAGGCCAGTCTTCTGATAGCCACCCTTAACTATAAAGAAGCTGTACTCCAGGCAAAAAAAGATTCTTACAATAACCGCATTATATCAGCCCTGTCTAACACCAAGGAACTCTTTAATATTCTTAAGGAACTTGAGGCACCTGCAGCCCCCCTGACTCTTGTACCAAAGACAGCACTTGGTGCTCCAACATTCAGTCAGCACTCTTGGGTAAAATTGCCACCCTCCAATCCAAAATCAGAGACAAACAGAAATCCCTACAGCTTGACCAACCACTGACCACACTCACACTCAATACACACCTAGCCAACCCTTCTCATAAACCTTTCTCCTTCTCCCCGCTCACTACCCTCGAAGTAGAAGCCATCATAAACAATTTAAAACCATCCAATTGCCAAGGTGAACCTTGCCCAGCACCTATTATCAAGGAAGCATCTCATGAGTTAGCCCCGTTCATCACAGCATTCATAAATGCTTCTTTCAAGACGGGTATTGTCCCTGACAACCTAAAGGATGCATGGGTTATCCCACTCCTCAAAAAACCCTCCCTTGACCCTAATATCCCAATTAACTTCAGACCAATCACTACAGTCCCATTCCTGCTCAAGATCCTGGACCGTGCAGCCTACCTGCAGAATCAGGATTACCTCGAACTAAACAATCTTCTGGGCTTAAGACAATCAGGGTTCCGCCCTAAACATGGCACGGAATCAGCTCTGATTGACCTGAAAACTCAGATGGAGTCACTAAAGGACAAAGGGAAGTTAGCTCTTCCCCTCCTCCTTGACCTCTCTGCGGCTTTTGATTTGGTCAACCACCAAATACTCTGCCAGCATCTCAAATCTGCAGCCCACTTCTCTGACTCTGCCAATGCCTGGATCCATTCATTCCTGAGCAAAAAATCTATGAGGGTCTTCTCACCCATTGCCTCAGCGGACCCCTCCCCCATTCATTGTCGCGTTCCTCAAGGCTCGTGTGTATCCCCTACGTTGTATAACGTATTCACCAAGCCCTTCTTCGATGTGCTTGACTATCTGGGTGTCTCCTACACCAACTACGCGGATGACACCCAGATACTCATCCCCATCACGGGAGACTACACAGCTGACACCAAAGCCCTTAACGATGTTTACTTGGTCATTCAGGCCTGGATGGCACATCACAAACTTTGCCTTAACGATGATAAGACCGAGCTCCAACTTCTAGGATCAAATCATCGGCTCAATAAATTAGACCAAACTTACAAGTCCTTCATTATTGACGGAAACGATATTAAAGTCTCCAAAGACACCAAGGCTCTAGGCGTCTATCTCGACTCCACGCTCTCCCTGAACAGACAAACTAATGCAGTTAGGTCAGCTTTGGCTTATACTTGCAAACTTATCACCGCCTGCAGACCCTTCCTAAACTCTACCAACTGCATCACCCTCTCCAGAACACTTGTCATGGCCAAAATTGCCTACTGCAGTGCTCTCTACCTTGGGACTAGTCAGTCTAACTTTAATAAATTGCAAACTGTACAAAACAATGCCTTAAGGGAAGCCTTAAACATCCTGAGACGTTCCCATATCTCCTCCATCAGATCGGACTTATGTTGGCTCCCGGTAAAACAAAGAATTGCCCTGAAAACCCTAGCCCTGACTCACAAATACCTGAGCAACAACGCCCCACCTTACCTGTCCGCTCGCTTCACACTCCACACATCTACTCGACCAACTAGAGCAGCCCAAACTCATAGCCTCATTGTGCCGAGATGTAAACTCCAAAAAGCTGGTGGGGTGAGTTTCCCTGTCCTAGCTTCCAAACTTTGGAACACTCTGCCCACGCCTATTAGAACTGAACCAACGTTCCACTCCTTCAAGAACAATGCTAAAACATGGCTGTTCTCCCAAGATCCATGATACCCTTACTCAGTCCAGTCTCCCTGTGTGGTACAGGACATGTATATACATCTCTGTCTGCTCTGTACTTGTATTATATTCTGTTAATGGTATATATATATATATATATATATATATATATATATATATATATATATATATATATATATATATATATATATATATATATATATAATGGGGGGTTGCAGGGGTTTCCCCCGCATTTATGTAACAATTGACCTTCACAATATGCTCTGTTTGGTTGAAGGAATAAAGGCACATTCTCTGCATAGCCTGGAAAGGCTGAAGGGTGATGGGTCCCTAGGTTTCAGATGTTATGGGTTTTCAGGACAGAGATTTTACCTCACAATATGGCCTCTAACAGTATTGTTTTCTTTTTTTTCTGGAATTTCCAAGCAAACAATGAAGGCAGTAACCCATGGGGTGTTGGCATTGAACATATGTTGCCATAACCAAGCAGTGGGCTTAATGTATGACTATTATTTTGTGTTCTTTGGGTTTTTATAGTGCGCCTATACATAACTTGTTTTACTTTCCTGGGACTGTGTGTACAAGTAAGCGTCCTCTGAAGGCTTTACCTTTATTCTTCTTCTGGCATCAGTGGTTTAATTCTCCTTCTCTTCCTCTCTGAATGGTCCATGAGGCTTTGAATCCTATTTGGTCACTTTAATTGTCTTTTTAGGGGTGCGTTTTGACTGCTAATTTACACACTGTATGGACAGTTGCAAAATACATCAGTTAGTGGATATTGGCATTCGGCCTGGGTTGTAATTTCTGTTAACAGCCCCACTGACTCAAGATAATGGCCCAAGCAAAACAGAGGTGCGGCGTGGTGGGCTGACTGCAGTGGACTGGGGCACAGGCAACACTCAAAGATGTGGTGGCTGCAAAGGGATAGCACATGGATCTTGGGGCCGCAGACTCATACTGCAAAATATAGCCCACTTTTCCCGTGTTTTTATTGTCCTACCATAGTTCTAAGGGTGATGCTATACCTTGGTTCTCACATTTTCAGATGATCTTTGGCAATACCTATATTCTTCTTCTTGTGGATGCTATGGCAGATTGGCAGAATAAGTAGAGGTGTGTGTGTTGGGGGCAGAGCTAGCTTTAGCCTGGTAAGAGCCAAATGTCTGGCACTGGCTGGGCTCGAGTGCATTTGTGAGAGAAGAGCCCAACTGTATCTGAGACAAGCATCTCCTCATCCTTTGTTTCATTCACAGAGCAACTTGACAGTGCCACCCAGTGGCAGTTAAAAGAACTGAATGCAATCATCTACTTACACGCACTGCTTATTATCGCTTGCAAATTGCATGTTGGTGCAAAACTGAAGATGCATTGGAAGCATGGGTGCTCGGAAAGCCGCAAAAATGCAATATGTGCAACCGGAAAAATTAGCTGCGCCACTTGAGCAATCCAAGCAATCCTGGGCAAATCACTCTGCATAATTGTTTCATGTTTCCTTTGGCTGTTACAATTGAGATTGAATAGAATGATTCTGCTAAATGTGCACTCCACAATACGCTGCACTATATAAGGTGTATTAAACTACAGTATTTACTCTAAAGATAATACAGAAATGTATCATGTATAATGTGAATAGCAGAGGTTGAAGTATCCCTTAACTTGCTAATTGCTAATAGTGAAATAGTGCACTTTCTGGGGGGCGAGAGGGTTTGCCTAGGCCTTTTCCTTTGGCCATTGGTCCAAGGGAAGCTACCCAAAGTGGCTTCCCACTTGCCACACAGCCCTTTACATGTTGTCCTTGGTCTCAACCATCCAGGATATGTGGGTGCTGCCCTTTGCTCCTACTTGTGCCTGCTGAAATACTGAAGCTAGCTCCCTAGTGTTTAATCCCACTAGAAACTGTGCACAATAACCAACTCCAAGTCTGCATGAAATAATGACCAGAGGTAGATTAACTTTTCATGCAGTTTTGCTGTCGGACTAAGTCTTGAAAGTACTGTTGCTAAACAGGGGCTTGTTTAGGCCAACATTATTTGCATTCTGGTAAATGTGGCATTTGATTCAGATTGGTGAAAATAAAGCGTTAATCATTCTTTTTGCTTAACATAGGGTTTTATATATTTGTCAGGTTGGTTTACATGCGAGTTTTGCAATTTTAAGTCATCTTTATGAAACAGAGCATTACTGTATCTTCTTAATACTGTACATTAAGACACATTTATATCAGCCAGAGATGAGTAGGTATGTGGCCAAGTGTCCAAAGTGCTGACAGGGATCAAATCACATCTTACAGAAGGTGTGCGATTCTGGACAAATCATTTAATGTCACTGTGCTGCATCTTCAAAAATTGAGATGTTAAGTAAGGGTTTGCTGTTATGGGGCAGGGAAGCAGGACATCAAGTATGTGTTTGTGTTGTGGTGGACATGAAAGACGATGTTGGGTATTTGCTTTTTGTTATAGAGGGGGAAGAGACAACATGACAGCAATGGGTTTTGTGTTAGAAGGAGGGGAGATAGCAAGATGGGCACCTTTTTCTCTCCATGCATTCTTTGGCTCACCCACATCTAAGAATAAGTGACACCGGAAATAGGTTTATTAGAGTTGTTGGGTTGGTAATGAGGAAGGAACGAGTCAAACAATTGTGCATTCGTATATTCTATATAAAAGGCAATCTGGTGGATATCTGATCATGGCCAGTTTCAGGGCTATAGCAGCCAGCAGACATCTTGACAGTCTCAGGGATAAAGCACCCATTTTGTTAGTTGCAATCCATCCAAGGATATAGTGCCAAGCTAACTTCCTTGGTTCTCAAAGACTCAGGAATAGAGCACCCGCCCCACATTTCAAGGGATATATAGTGCCCAGATAACCCCTGTAGGGATATATTCCCAACACATTTTTATAGTGTTATAGCGCCCAGCTCACTTTAGTTGGGATATTGTGCCCAGCTCACTTCTCTGAGGAAATAGTGTCCTGCTCGCTCTTGTAGGGATTTAGTATTCATCTCATTTAGTAGCAGTTTCAGGACCTTTCACCTCTTAGCTTTCTCAGCTCCTGCTTTCCTCTCAAGGCCCTTAGCTCATTCAGAAAGGCCAACTGGCATAGTTGCCCAACTCTTCTTCCTCTGTAAACTCTGGTGGGATTTCCTGGCTCCTATGCACCTGACCCTGTCCCTCACATCGGCTCTGGGTAGCTGGTAACCTGTGACTAGTTTTCCCAACTATTTTATAGGTTTCGTACTTGATTCGCCTACCTTTCATACCCTGGTATTGCAAGGATAGTCTTATCATGTTTGCTGATAGGCTTGGCCCCTTAATTGTCCCCAGTTGCGGTTTTAGGCAGCCCACTGAGGCCAAAAGAGCCCGAGCATCCATCTTTCAATCAAGTGCATGTACTGTCTTCCATTAAGAGCTCTGCAGCAGTTGTCTGCGATCTTCTGGCTTCTACAACTCTCCTCTCCTCAGAGACATCTTCTTCTCTGGCTCTCACCTCCAGCTGGCCCCATCCCATCGGGATGGGTACACTTTGACACATGTTCAGTGCTATGCCTCATCGGCACACCTGCTCCCTCCTTTCCTGTCGCTCTCTGGTCGGCCTCTCTTGGCCCTCTTCCTTCTCCCACCTATGAGGCTAAAAACCTTGGCGTCATCTTCAACTCCACTCTCTCCTTCTCTCCTCACATCTCTGACGTCTCAAAGAAGTGCCACTACCAACTGCAACTCCTCAGAGGTATTTTTCCTTTGCTCTCCTTCCCCCAGAAGCTCTCTGTCTCTAGAGCTCTGGATCTCTCTAGGCTGGACTACTGTAACAGCCTCTTTCTAAATCTGCCTACTTCTACTCTCCGCCCTCTGCAACTTATCCAGAACATGACCGCAAGACTTGTCCTTTGCCTCAAGCCCAGGGATCGTATCTCTAAAGGACTGAAATCCCTGCGCTGTCTCCCAGTGACTGCGAGGATTAAGTTCAAAACCCTCTGCATTGTGCACAAGGCCTTTTGGGGCCTGAGACCTCAATACCTCCAACTCTCTCTCCCTAAATATCTTCCTTCTCGAACTCTTCTCTCATCCGCCTCCAACTCCCTCAGGGTCATTCGCTTGTCCAAGCAATGAGTTGGTGGTAGAGCTCTTTCTTCGGCTTGGGCCTCCCTCTGGAACAGCCACTGTGCCTCCCTGAAACTTGAGGAGAACCATCTCCGGTTCCGGAAGCATCTGAAGACGTTCCTCTTTGTTTCTGCTTTCTCTCCTGCTCTCCTGATTGAACTCCTGACTGAAACTGCACTGGTCACCTGGCTACCTTCTGATCTTGAACCCAGGTCCCCTCCCCTGCCAGCTGCACACCTGCACTGCCTCCCGGCAACCCCTCCACTTGGGGGGCTGTTTCTGTATCCCTACAGTCCCCCGAGCTCTTGATACTTGATGAGTGCACTTACCGCTGCACTTGCCACTAGCTGACCACACTTTTACCTATTGTTTTTATTTATTTTATTTATTCTTACTGTTGATCTTATGTATTGCACTGCCCTCTCCCCCTTCCCCCTGCACTTTCCCCCTCCCCTGCACTTGCGCAATCTCAATATCACCTGGCCTAGTAAGATTGTTGTCTTTGTCTCCTCCTCCCTTGCCTCATCGCACCTTGAAACACTTGTGTATAGGCGCGTTATAAATGCCTTATCATATCATATCATATCATATCATGGGATCCTATGGCACAGGTTATATGCTGCCCCAAACTCCATCAGTAATACTTCTCTGCTGCGCCAAGCAAAGCTCAGTGAGAATCCCATCTTTGTCACTGCACCTGTGACATGGCTTGAACTATGGCCTTCTCTTGGAGCGCTGTGTTCGCAGGGTGGCAGGTCTTTGAGGTCACAGCTGGTCGATAGGGCCCTGTGGTGTATTGGACATTGGTTGTGATATGTGTGATTGGTGACATTCACAATAGCCCTGGGGTCCATGACCATCAGTGTTCTCCTTCTGCTTTCCATGACATGCAGTTGTTGCCACTGACCTTATGTAGAGCTGAGGTATGGACTTTGGGAGTAGGAGAATGGATCACAAAAGTAGCCAATATCCTCAGGAAGTGATTTACCTGACATTACAACAGGACGTGGACCAGGAATTTCCACCCTAGACTTTATTTTATTTATTTTTTTATACCGCGCGGGGCATCGGGCACACAATTACACGCAGGATATGACCATCAAAGACAGGACAAGCTAAAGCAGCTAATCAGAGGATCTGGCACAGGTAGGACTACTTGAACAGGAAGGTTTTCAGTGATTTTCTGAAAAAAAAATAGATTTACTTCAAGTCGAAGGGCAGGAGAGAGTGAGTTCCAGGATCTTGCCACTCTAACTGGGAATGATCTACCTCCACGCCTCGAACGTTTGAAGTTTGGACAATGAAGCAAAGAGTGGGTTGAGGAGCGCAGAGTTCTGCCTGGAGTGTACAAAGGCACCCAACCTTTTAAATACTTTGGATCAGTTCCGAAAATAATCGGTGAGCAATAGTGAGGCTCTTAAAGATGAAACGCTCATTCACTGGAAGCCGGTGCAGGGCCCTACTATGTTCTGAAATTCTGCATCTTCTTGAGATCTTTTTTATAATGCGAACAGCCAATGTTTGCCATTTTCTCAGGTTGCTTGAGAAGGCTCCAATCAACAAGGAGATACAGTAGTCCAATCTGTATAATACCGTAGCTTGGGCCACTGTGGCGCAATTCTTCTCTGAGATAAAAGGGCAAAGGGTCCTAGGTAGACGCAGATGGTAGCTGCACGTGCGAGACAGCTGGCTGACATGGGTATCGGCAGTGAGGGAGGATTCGATCTGTACACCCAGGGTTTCTGAACCATGATTTAATTTTTACTACAGTCAAAATCTTTATAGCAGGAGCTCAATTTGGTGAGAGCCTGATTGGTGCTCATCAGCAGGAGCTCTGTCTTATTTCCATTCAGACAGAGCCAATTTGTGATCATCCAGGATTCTATGTGGTTATATACTCTTGATAGATTGTTCTGATCTTGACTGTAGTCCCGTTAGCTTAATGATCACCTGTGTGTCCTCGGCGTAGTTTGTAAACACCACACCCAGGTGTTCCATGTGCGTACAGAGATATCTGATATATAGGTTAAATAGGAGGGGTGAGAGGCCCCCTGTGACATAGCATGGGAGCTAGGGGGGAACACGCCTGGCCCCACCTTACCCTAGATTCTCTATCCGTAAGGAAGGAGCAGAACCATCCAATGGCTTCATCTGTGCATTGGCCCAGATCACAAAGAGTGCTCAGGAGGAGCTTGCGGTCATGTGGCCTCTCTGCTCGAAACTTATGTGCTTCCCTACCTGACGGCGCAGCGGGCATGTCTGTTGAGTTCCAAAGGCACGCTTAAGGCAAGCCTGTCTGTGCACGTCCGAGACCTGGCTGGGTGGCTTGGGCGGACTCTATCTGCTACCGGTACTAATATATTAATATGGCCATGCCACTTAGAACATGGACACAACTTATTGATTTAGCCCCTTCTGACACTTGCTGGTCTGCTAGTTTTGTAGGTAAACCTGCTATTAGTTGTTTCATCACCACCGTGCAGAAAGTAAAAACCTTGGGCGCATTCATAAGAAAAAGTTAAAACTGCGAAGCAGATGTTGCAGCCATTACCACTAGCACTAACTATCATTTTAAAGTGCTCAGGCAAGTTGCAACACTCGTCTCGGTTGAAAACCGTATTCAACTCGTGAGAGCTGTTATCTTGACACGTATTGATTACTGTAATGCACTTCTAGGCGGTGCAGGTAAAGCAGAAATACAGGAGTTACAAAAAATACAAAACAAAGCCATTATCATCATTTTCCAAATGAAGCGTTCAGAACCGACTACTGCAGCCAGAAAAAAATTGCATTGGCTTCCTGTGGAACGCAGAATTCAATTCAAATTGATAACCATATGCCATAAATGCATCTTTGGTAGCGCTCCTGCTTACCTTAAGGATGTCATTAGCATTTACCAGCCCAAAAGAAACCTCAGGTCAGCTGAAGGCTATCTTTTGGTACAGCACTGGGTGAAACGCTCTCGAGGCTCTGGAAGGGCCTTTCACACCCAGGGAGCTAAGGCATGGAATGCACTGCCTGCATCCCTGCGCAAGACAACAGATCTTCTTGCCTATCGAAAACAATTAAAAACGCATCTTTTTAACTAGAGTAATCTTCTGCGGTAGTCTTTTGCTCACTGTACTCTGTTCTCTTGGCGCCTGGATGCCTATGGGCTTTGGCGCGGTACAAGCACAATAACAATAACAATATTAATATGGCAGAGATTGGTTTTAAGTTGCATCACCTGAATAGTTTATTATGTAATGCAAGGTCTTTGGTTTCCCACGCTGCAGATTGCTATGACCTTATATCCGATTACCAACCTGACTATCTATTTGTCAGTGAAACCTGGCTATCTGAGTCCTCTGGACCTGCAGTGATTGCGATGCTCCCTGCTGAGTATAACGTCTTGAGGGCTGATCGAGCAGCCTGCCATCCGGTGGGTGGTGTTGCCTTTATTGGTAAGTCTTCACTTGTATCTGAGGTAATCCCCCTGCCCACTCTCTCCAGGTTTGAGGCAGTTTTTGTGCGTCTGACTCTGTCAGCTTCTAGGACTGTTCATGTCTTAATAGTCTATCACCCTCCTGGCTATGATTCAACGTTTGTTGATAGTTTTACTGATTTTGGCTCCTTATTACAAGTGCAGTATTCTACCCTCATTGTTGTTGTTGACTTTAATTATAAGTGTAATGATCCTTCTGACAAAATGGCTGCTAAATTGATTGCTGCCATGGATGATCTCTCTCTGTGGCAATCTGTTACTGAACCTTCCCACAACCTGGGCAACCAGTTAGATTTAGTATTTGTGAAAAGCACAATCTTCTTACAGTATCTCACCCATTTTCATATTACGTGGTCCGATTACTTTGTCATACCTTTTATTTTTGATTGTTCTGACCCCCTTTAGTTTATGGCAAACAGAGGGTGAAGAAGCGTAACTCGCGGGCGGTTGATACTTCCGCGTTGGCCGCACATATAATTAAGGGATGCAGTACTGTATCCACTGATGATCTTGGTTCTTTATCTGAAATATTTTCCTCCACTGCTGATTTGTTTGCACCAGTGACTGAGATTTTGGTTCGGGCCATCTGCGCCTTGGTTTAATGAGGACCTTCCGTCCCTTCGCCTCTTACGTAGGCAAGCAGAACGTCGTTCCTCCTATGTGATGGAGGATAGGGCTGCCTTTTGTGCTGTCACCTCACGTTTTCATGTGGCTATTAAGCTCGCCAAGCTAAACTAATACACTTTGCAAATTGAAAAATCCATTACCCAGCCTAAAGAGCTTTATAGGGTAGTCTGCTCTCTTTCAATCAGGGACACCTTTGACAATACGATGCCTCCCTCCCAAGAGCATTGTGACTCTTTGGCTGAGTTTTTTATTCATAAAATTGATAAGATTCGTGAGCATATTTCGTTGGATCACGATCCCTCTAGGGCTTTCCTTGGTTCATCTTTCTCCACAGCTCATGAGATCAGGCCATCTTCTCTTGCCCGCTGGGATTCTTTCCCGTTGTTTACAGAGGCAGATTTGACCCTAGCAGTTGCAAGGATGAAGTCAGCCTCTCCTTCTGACGCTATCCCACTGTCTGTGGTTAAAGACATCTTCCCTCTGCTCCTGCCTCAGATTACTGATGCAGTTAATATTTCATGCTCCTTTGGGATCATTCCTTCTGTTATGAAGTGAACCACAGTGATCCCCCTTCTAAAGAAGCCGGCTCTTGACCCACTCCTTCCTGCTAATTTCTGCCCTATTTCTCTGCTACCATTCTTTATGAAGTTGCTTGAATCTTTGGTGTCCCCTCTATTGCTGAAGTTTTGTGAGTCCATGGCTGTGCTTGACATTTTCCAGTCCGCTTTAGACCGGGCCGGGGCACTGAAACTTTGTTGGTCTTAGTGCTGGATGACCTGACGTTTATCGTCGATCAGGGAGGTGTGGCGGCTTTGATCCTTTTGGATCTGTCGGCCGCATTTGATACCATCAACCACGCTATCCTAATCAGTCGGTTGTCAGCTGCTGGTATGTTGGGTCCTGTTCTCTCATGGTTTCACTGTTTCCTTTCTGACCGTTCGCAGCAGTTGCTACTTCAACCTTTTCTCTCTGCAGTTGCGGCCCTGCTTTGCGGGGGTTCTGCCAGGCTCGACCTTGTCTCCCACAGTGTTTAATATCTATATCCAACCCCTGATTGCCTTAATTCGTTCCCACGGCTTTAGATGCTACTTGTATGCTGACGATACTCAAATCTTGGTTCAGCTTGACTTACTCCACCCCTGCTAATGCCACCCAGCTGCGAGATTGCTTATCGGCCACGGGATGCTGGATGAGCAAAAATTGGCTCAAACTTAATGGACACAAGACCGAGGTTACGGTGGTGGGTGCTGATACTGTCCAGTCCTTTTGGTGGCCGCCCTTCTGGCTGTCCTCGCTGGGTACCTTCCCTGTAGCGGTCTCGACAGTCAAAAATGTGGGTGTTAAATTATCAGCCTCCATTTCTATGGCCTCACAGATTGGGTCGGTCTGTCAGGCTGCCCACTTCCAACTAAAGATACTCAGGAAGGTCCTGCCTTTCATTCCTCTTTGTCTGCATGCCCCTGTAGTTTCGGCTTTAGTCCTCAGCACAATTGATTACTGCAATTCCTTGTATCTGGCTCAGTCTGATTACTTAGTACACCGCTTGCAGGTGTTTCAAAACTCTGCTGCTCGCCTTGCTACTGGTACTCTGAATCTGGAGCATATCTCACCGTTCTCAGGTTCCTCTCCATTGGCTTCCAGTGGCTACGCATGTGTTTTTCAAATCCCTTTGTTTGGTGCATAGGGCTTTCTATGCTTCAGGCCCAGAGTATCTGCAGTTGAAATTTCAGCCCTATATGCCTACCCGGGCTCTGCGCTCTGCGGACCGCTCCCTGTTGGCTGTCCCTAAAGTTTACAGTGCAAGAATTGGAAGACGTTCTTTTTCAGTCAGAGCGGCTATGTTGTGGAATGTCCTTCCGGTTGCCCTTTCGTGCCTGTCCAATTCATCTACAGTTCAGGAAAGCTCTGAAACTCTACTCTTCTAGTTTCCCTGTTTTTGTGATACCTGTGTTTCTCAATCATAGCGCCAGCTTGTCTCCTTTGGTGTTGGTTGCGCTGTACCTTGCTACAAAATCATTTAACATAACATAACCTTTAACATAACAGGAGGAGGTCATGGTCCACCAAGTGGAATTCTACAGACAAGTCGAGCAACATCAGCAAACCTGGTATTCCCTCATTGTTAATTCTCAGCAGATGTGTCTGCAAATCCACCAGAGCAGTCTCAGTGCTAAACGAAGTCCGGAAGCCTGATTGTCTGTCATGTAAAATTGAGAGGAGTTCAATAAAAGTCTGAAATTGTAAGGTGGCACACTTATCAAGGATTTTTAGAAAAAAATAAATTTGTAATTGGCCTGAGATTATTGGGTTCCTTGGGGTCAAGATTTGTTTTTTTCAGGAGGGGGGTAACTATCACAGGTTTATGGAGGCAGGAACCTGACTATCCCTAAAAGACGAGTTTACAAACCTGGTTAAGAAGGTATTTTTGCTCTAAAATAATCTTTGGAGGAGGTGCAAAAGGTAGGGCGCATGGATGAGAGCATTCTTGTCATTTCTGTGGTAGAAATGGAGGATAACCTGAACTTTGCGTGTTCACTAGTCCCCTGAAAGGGTACTTCCACCGAATCATATTTGGTTGTCTGAGCTTGCATGTTTTTTATTTTGTATTTTGCAGTGTTAACTTTAGCTTCAAAAGCCTCCTGATCACTCAGACAATCGTGGTTTGTAGGCTGAAATGAGACATGGGCTGCCTGAGGTTTTTCCAGTGCCTTAAGGATCTCAAAGAGTTTGCCTATGTGGTTGGCTGAATGGTGGATCTGGAAATTAAAAAAGTATTTTTTAGTATCTTCAATTAAGAGTCTTTAGGTTTTATCCGCCTTCTTCCAGGTGATTTTGTTTTCCTCCGTAGGTTACTTCAGCCAACGGGATACTAAATTACGTTTCTGTTTTTTCAGCATTGTAAATTGTGGAGTAAACCATTTTTGGTGACCCTGGTTCTGTCTTACAAGCTTAGATTTCATGGGTGCAGATTTATACAGCATAGTCTGAAAGTGTCCATTAAATACAGCCACCAGATCACAGACCGCGGTACCGGAGGAGGGGTTGGTCATGATAGAGTCAAGACACACTTGATAGTCCTGTTAGTGATACTTATTTGAAATTGCGACTCCAAACAGTATTGGTCTAATTTCTGAGTTTCATAGGAGGTTTAATTGGGCAGATGTGAAAATCGATTATGAAGTGACAGACCATATGCAAGGCTTGGTCTGTTCAGTATTTACATCAAGGTTCTTGGTCGCAATCCAGTCCAAGATATTTTTGTTCCTTATCGTTGGATCTCGGGTAGTCAATATTATTTAAAGCAGCTTCTAGATTCAAAGCTTCGGGGTCCGAGTTGTTACCCCGCCATCGGTTGAAATCTCCTAGAAGGAGAGTCATACGATTTGGACCATCCAGATTATTCAAGATATGAATAATTTCATCATTGAAATCAGGCATATTGTTAGGTGGTCGGTAAACAAGTACGAGATTAAGGCAGTCGTGATTAGAGAGAGTCATTTTTGCAAGAACAATCTTGCATCCCTGACATGAGCAGGGGGAGGAAAAGAGATCAAAAATGGTCCTAGCAATTATTGCTACACCCCCACAATGTCCTGACTCTCTATTCCCGCAAAGGATCGAGTAGCCCATGGGAACAGCAAAGTCAGTCATTTGACCGCTGGTTTCTGTGACCCAGGTTTCTGTAAGAAACAGTAAGTCCAAATCATTAGCCACAAAAGGATTGCGTATGTCCCGGGCGTGCTTATTTAGCGATCTGCTGTTTGGAAGTGCTGATTTCAATATTTGTCTTGGGACCTCCAAGACCTGCGGACCTCCAAGACTACGTCTGGCGAGCACATGGCCCTGGTCTGAAGGATTGTTAGGCCACCTTTCATGGGTTAAAGACTCCCCTTCATACTTAAGAATGGGTCAGACCTTTTGCTACATTCTTCAAAGCCTAAGGCTGTGGTAGTTACCTGTGATATGATGTGTGTGATTTCCCTGGTCTTTGGGTATCTTTAGAGCTTTGTATCACTTGGATTCCAAACTCTTTGGTGACCTGATGTTGTGGGCCTTGAGCCTTTCAGCATGTGGGTTGGTGTAAATTGCTTTGTTGAAGCTGGTCAGTGTGCCTTCTCATATGCTGAAGTTGTACAACTCATCCGAGATCATTCCTTTTACAGTAATTGCTTTTGTTTGAATTTTTCATTTTCAAGAGTTTATGTGGTTTGGAGTATGTTCCCCATCTCTGAATTTCGGTTGGAAGGATCCTGGTGGAAAGTCTTGGCCATTTGCCCTGATTTAGCCATTTTTTTTACCGAATGTTTTACCACTTATCAACTCTTTACTTGTCTTTTTTAGACTTGGATTTATGGCAACTGTTGATGACACTGTACCTTTATGAGCAACTCTATTGTGGTTCCACCACTGGGTTTACGTCAGCAGCTGTTCTGTTACTCTTTGAGGTTTGAAATATCAGTACCTTCACTGACTGTGTTGTTTGTTGAAACCTGTGGGTCATAGTTGTTGCATGACTTATGTTTGGCTGTCGTTTGAAAACTGGGCATTACTTGCTTAAATCTTCATAGCTCAAAGTTTGTGACAAGTAACAGGGATGAAGTGATAATATTCTAATTACTTACAGGTAATCTTCATTATTTATGTATTATTGATTTATTTGTGTTGGTTTATATACACCTTTACAAAAAGATTAAAATACAGAAAGAGAAAAGAAACAAGAATGTACAATAAATTATACATAAAGTAAAATAATTACATTATCAATTTCAATACTTAGATTCACATCCCAAAAGCGATATAGTAATCCAAGAAACATATAAAACACGTTTCTTATAAAAATAGTGCAATTTAATCAGGTTACACATCTTTATCTCCCAGTGTAACCTCAAAAAAGAAACACATAGGGCCTCATTATGAGTTTGCCGGTAAAAAAAATCAAAAATTCTGGCCTGCCGGTGCTACTGTGTCTGTGTAGCACAACACTGCTGCCGGAATCTACCATAGATTGCGAGTCAGCGTGCATACGCATTCCGACATGCCAGAACTGGTAGCACCGGCATGCCGGTAACGGCCCCAAAACCCCCAATACCAGCATCCACGGTGACACAGACTCCGACTCCAGCACCCAGGAGTCCGTTATTACTGGTGCCGGTATTACCAGCACCGGAAATACCGTCATTGCGCCGGAACAGGAAATGCACCGGCAGCCATTATGAAAACACAATCCATTGCAATCCTCAGTCCACCAGAGTGATACTCGAAATCTGAACACCTACCAATACAGAGTAACATGTCTGCAACCCAAAAACAAACACCAATGACACACCCCACATGTCCCCTGCATTTGGCCACACAAGCAGCATCTGCATGCACACAGGCACACATCACCCAGACAATGGCCAACTGCTGTTGTCACCGCCATGCCACCACATGGCCAAAGTCACGTCATGACAGGCTGCACACATCAATGACACCTGTTGCTCATTTTTCTCACACACCATGTCCCTTCACGCTGATTCATCATCAACGCAGCAACAGCCACAAGTGAAACACATCAGTTTCTCAATCGGACTCAACATGTCACACAGCTCGTGTGGCATGCCCATAACACCCAAACCGGTAAACACCAGTACCCCAGGAAACAGAAAATGCGCACTCCATGGCCGCACTACAAACATGCCCCCACACTGCGTCACCCACACATTCATGTGTGCACCATGCCGTGCCTTCCACCATGTCCATGACAATGCACATGACTCAGAATGTACTAGCATTGATGTCTGTCTGATGGATCCACATCTATTACTAATGCCCTGCCTCACTGTCTCCCACAAGCACATCATCTGGCAGCGATGGGGAACATGCAACCACCTCCAGGGGCACTGGGGCACGGCCCTACTGCAAGAAATCCACCACCTTGAGCCAGGAGCCAAGCACATCCACCACAAGAACGGAGCATGCCATAACACCTTTGGCCCAGACCCCCTACCACTGCCAAGCAGCCCTACCAGCAGGAGACACCCGCCGGCAAGCAGCCCAGCCAGCCCCAAACACCTTCTGCCAAGCAGCTCTGCCAGCCCCAACACCTGCTGCCAGGCAGCCCCACCAGCCCCAAACACCTGTTGCCATGCAGCCCCATCAGGAGGATGAGCCTGTTTCCCCAGACCCCCACCAGCAGGATGAGCCTGTTTCCCCGGACCCCAGCCAGCAGGACGAACCTACACCACCAACACAAGTGTCTGGAGCCCACAGCATTGTGGAGGCCAGTGTGCACAACACACTCAGTGACGGTAGCCATGTGGATGATGCAGTGTTCAGTCCCACAGACCCTCAGAGCCCACCACCCATTCCACTACCGGGACTCTGTCATATACGTGACATTGAGGGAGGCTTCACCAGGATGGAGGAAAGGCAGCATGCAATGAACGCATTGGTGCAGCTGTACCTTACTGAGTCCCAACTCGCGCCCCAGCCCATGCAGGACACCTCACCGAACACAGCACGAATGCAGGGCAGAGCCACGTCACCACCCCACTGGCCCCATCCTCAAGCACAACACTGACAAGTTCAATGCAAAGTAGCCCTGTGCATCGTTCGCTGCGGCTCAATCGTACGCCAGAGGGGCACCCCCATCAACCTAAAAGGGGGCGTAAATAGGCCAAGCTTCTTGTGCATGCGGGGAGGGAGTAGGTGGGGAGAGGGTGTCGGGGGAGTTGGGGAGGGGGTGTGGGTGAGTTGGGGAGGGGGTGAGGGTGGAGTTGGGTAGGTGGTGTGGGGGGAGTTGGGGAAGGGGTGTGGGGTCAGCACAACAGGATTGTAGTGGTCAGGAATGTCATGCACATCTGTACATAGTTAATCATGTGCCAATACACCTGGTGTTTCAAAAAAACATGACTGGACATTGGTTATTCAGTGTGATTGCATTTAATCATGTACAGTGTCCAGTGCGACCCATGTTCAGTGCCCTGTCTGTAACAGTCCATCAAATCCAAAGTAGTGATTAATTAAATCCCACTGTGTGGAACGTCCCTCATTGCCATTATGGCCTGGTGCATTTCCTACATCTTCATCATCCTCATCCTCGTCCTGTGGTGGCATCATGTCCACGTCACGGGCCAGGGGGACGTTGCACCGGATGCCCATGTTGTGCAGCATGGCACATACCAGCACGATTTTGCCCACCGTTTGTGGCCCTTAAATGAGGGCTCCCCCCGATCTGCTGAGGCAGCGGAACCTGGCCTTCAACAGGCCAAACGTTTGCTCGATGGTGCAGCGAGTGCATACATGTGCGTGGTTGTAGGCCTCTTCGTGCCGATTGTGGGGTTGTCTGATGGGAGACATGAGCCATGCCATCAGGGGATACCCGGCATCACCTGCATGGGAGCAAGAGAAAGGGAACTTGTGATTTGTGTGGTCATTCCACGTTGGCACAGGCTATACAGTGTTCATTTGATTAGTGAACTATGCACATGGAATACTAACTGTACATGGCATATGCAATTGGCTATGTATCCCGTAAGTGAACTTAGGGCAGATGCATGGTGGTGAGGGGGTGTTAGGTGCAGTTGCTGTCACATGGACCATTCACTGTGAACCTGCACTCTCACAAATCTAACACAGCTGACAACAATGGACTCAAATCTCATTAATGTGTTACCGATGAAAGTGGACTGTGCCTATACAGTGGCACCTTACACATTCCCCTCATTTATATTTGTTATACAGTGGTGTTCACGTTATGCTATCTACATCTACAGGACTTCATGTACATGTCCATCTACAACGTTACCCAAATGACAAGGTTAGATATCCGTTGGGAGTATGTGTGACGGGTAAGGGGTTACGTAACAACATTACGACTGGGTGGCTGTTTGCATGGATGAATGAAGCTACATTGAGTGAGGCCGGCAGTTCTCAATCATATTGCGGGTAGTAAAGATTTGTATTATTTTGGTATTTAGAACTTAACGCATTCAACTTGAAGGTGTCCCTCAAGGAGACATGACAGGTGTACTGACCAGCGGTGTACCTGTGGAATGTGAGTGCAGTCACTATGAATTTCAGGAATCTAGTAGGGATCACTGGTATATTAGTATGTTGGACTACCACAATAGTTGCTTTCACTTTGGATATATCCCCCTCTCTTCCCACGATATCGAAACAAAATGGTGTCAGCAAGCTCAGCAGTTGCGGGAAGAGGCAGTGCCATTGCCCATGACAACCTATTCCGTCTTGTGAAGACCAGGGGTGCACTAATGATGTATTTCCATGAAGACGGCATACACTCTTTCTTCCGCATTGTTCTTTTAAGGGGTTATGGCGTATCAGCCAAAAAAAAGATTTAGTCAATAATTCGTGAAAATAAATGCTAAGTTAGGCAGACACAAGGCACCCCTTACCCCCAACACAAACATCTGTTAAGTAACGTATTTACTCACTGCTCAAATGATACAAAAATACAGAAAGCCCCCGCCACCTCGCTGCAAGCCAGCAAACAGCCAACAGCACTCTGGAGGCACACTGCGATGGGCGCACACTGATGCGCGAGTCCCAAGATTAAATCAGTGTGCTCGGCGGCCTGTGGGCAGAGCTTCAGTCAGGCAGTATGTAAGAGGTTCAAACTGTATGAAGAAAAGCACAATAATAGTAGATTTAAGTCTGATTTAAAGTATTGAATATAAACAGACCAAAGTCCAAAATCCAGAGGATCACCTGATGTAGGGAAACTCCAAAAACTCGCGTACAATGTCCCAAATTTGAAAGAAAAGTCGGGGGCAGCGTTCGGCAGTAGGTCAGCCAAGAGCCCTCTGGAGGCATTCTGTGATGCACGTGCCCTGGGATTATATCAATGCGCTTGCGGGTTGTGGGCGGCGCTTCAGTCAGGCAGTATGTAAGAGGTTCAGATTTGCATGCAATAACCCACATTTGAGAGAAAAGTCGGGAGTATCGTTCGGCAGAAGGGCAGCCAACAGCACTCTTTTCTATAAGATATCCGAGGATCTTCATTATACTTTCGTTTCTCGTAACAGTCCTGCATTTCCCCCCTTCTGCACATCTTTGCTGTGTGTGCCTTCGACCATTAGCATTCTGCATGAGAGTGGTTGAAATTGCTGGCAGCGAAGCGAAATTGGCAAAATTGACTACGAATTTCGCTTCGGTAGTGGATCAAAATGTCATGTTTTTCCACAAAACTGCAGGTTTCTTTGCATGATTTTTTGGGGGAAAAGGCACTTTGTCAGTTTCCAGGCAGCATCAGAGCTCACAAAAAGGCTCCGGAGCGGAGTTGGGTGAGGAGAGTTGAGTCTGCTGGAGTCTGCTGGAGTCTCTCTCCCCTGTCTACTACAGCGTGTGGGAGGGCTTAAAAACCCTGCACCAGAGCGGAGCGGTGAGCGGAGTTGGGTGAGGAGAGTTGAGTCTGCTGGAGTCCGCGGGAGCCCGTGAGGGCAGAGACAGAGGTAGACGTAATATGGATGCAGCCCAGAAATATGAGAGACCATCGTTACAGCAAGGGCGAAAAAATAGTAAAAATGAAAAACCGGACGAGGCGGGAGCGGTTTCGGACACTGACAACACTGATAACAACAAACGGCGTCTAAGGAGTGTGAAATCGCCAGCCATGCGGCTGAAATCCAAGACGCTTTTCAGTGAAGAAACTGCCCACGAAGGAAAAAAAGAGCTACATACGCCGAGGTCTTGTTTCAACAGTACGAATAACGAGCTCAGAGAAGTGGGCACGACGACTACTTTGTGCGTCTTCGAACCAAAGGAGAAAGATGCACAAGGAACAACAGAACCAGTAACAACAGAACCACAAGTCCCGCGAATAAATCTAAGCGGTGAAAGTAAGCAAGACCTACCGGGATCTGAGGTGACCAGTGCCCTGCACACCGCGCCTAAGGCGAGTGGGTTTCCGGAAACGGCAGCCAGAGGGCAGCCGCTGACGGACCCTCAGCAGGAGCGCTGTGACGCCGAGGACCGGAGGAAGAAGAAACCATCGGAAAAGACAACAAACCGCGGAGCAGGACAGCCAGCCCTGTCTGCCTCGCCGGACTCAGGGAGGGCTGGGAGGAGGAGCCCCATGCGGATGGGGAACACGGAGAGAAGTGGTCTAGAGAAACGCCGTGAGAAAGTTCGAGGTCAAGTAGACAGCCCAAATGAAATCACCAAAGGGACGCAGATAGTGGAATTGGCCAAGAGCCAGGCTAACAAGCTGACCACCATTCAAGAAAGGGAAAGTGTGGAGGTGGACAGTTTACCACAAGAAAATGAAGAAGGAAGAAGGCTAGACTGGCCAAAAGAGAAGGTTCCCAAAACAGTCGTACAAGCAAGTGTACACAGGGAAGCAGGGTTTGTTGACACTGATGAGGAACTAGGCATAAGTGAGAACGTAATAGAAGAAGAGGCAAAACTAAGGGAAGAAAATCGGACGCAAGTGCCAAGTAACAAAGCCATTAGCAACGAGGGGAAAGAAAGTAGTACAGAAGAAAGTTGGAATGAAAGTGAAACGGGGACGTCAGACCCAGATTCCGAAATAGAACAAGAAAAAAAAGCCTTAGAAGCAAAACAGAAAAAAAGGATAACTACCAACAAACCAACAATGCAAAGAAAAAACCAAGAAAAGACAAACGAAATGAAAACAACAAAAAATAATAAAGAAAGAGGACGTGAACAGCTAGGAAAAACGAAAACAACATTAGAAAATATAAAAAAGAAACCGCAAAAAAAAATAAATGAGGGAATGCAAAAAGGATCATTACCAGTATCCTTGTCAGGAACATTGAAAGCATTTTTCCTTAACCAGCAGAAATGAAAATTAGAACCAGAAAACGATCTATCTGACGCAGAACTGCTGGAAGCGGTTGAGGTAAATTCCAGAGGAGACACCCAACAGACCCCCAGGGTCTCACCGGGGCCAGAAGGATCGCCAGCTATAGGTCTGCCGCAGCTCCTGCAGGAAAAAAAGAATGCGGCGAAAGCAATCCGGCGACAAATAGAAGAAAGAGAAGAAAGACGGAAGCAAAGCACTTTAAAAGAACATCAGGAGGAGCTCCCTGAAGGAGGGGGAAATACCGCAAGACCCGAAGACGACAACCAAAGACAGGCCCTGGCCCGGGAGAGGGTGCCCCAACCAAAAGATCAACGACAAAACGTGGATGGCCCAGATGGGGCAAAAGCACACCCGAATTCAGACCAGCTACTTCGTACCCCAGAGAAAGTAAGAGAACTATATGGAGAGAACGAACAAAGAGAAACACAGAAAGAAAAACCTAAGTGCACAAGGTTGGAGGAAAAAGCACACAGACCCAGGTTAAGCGATAGCCTATTCACAGAAATAATGGCTATGCCAGGGAAAATAGCCAGTACTCCAAAATCGCCGAAAAATAGAAGGATAAGTGAATTAGGCACGCCGATACAAAAGGAGTCCCCAAGTAAAAAACCAGATCTACTAACAATCATGTCTGCAATACTGATAGCACTGGCGCCATATTGCAAATTATACGAAACAATAAAAGAAGGAATACAAGACAACACATCAATTCTGGCTTCAATGTCCACAAAAATCACGCATATAGAAGGATACATCACAGCTGTAGAAGAAAGAAATGACGCCTACAAGAAAGGGTGGGAAAAAGAACTGGAGGACTCAAAGAAACAAATTGAGTGCCTAAAAAGAGGGACAGAGGAGGAGAACGAGAAAACCAAAAAATCAGAGCGGGAAAGTAAAAATGCGGCAATAACAGAGAGACGCAAAGGAGACCATGAGATAAAGGAAGTGATGGAGAAAAGATCCAAACCCCCACAAACATACCCAATCAAATCAGGACTCCAGAATCATCCCCAGAATAAAGTCCCAGTGATATTGAAACTAAAGAAAAATGACAAGGCTGACAAAGACCCGATGACAGAGAAGGCGGAGCAGCAGGAAGCAGAAAAACTAAAAGAAAAAAAAAAAGAAGAAGAAATCAGAGTGGAAAGTTCAGAAAAAAGCCAGAAAGAAAGTAAAAGAGACAAAATGAGAAGCCCCCCCCTCTCGGTCGAAGATTTTATGAGCGACACAAACCTGATGAACTTGTCCCAGCATTGGGAGACCGCCTCCAACAACTCAGTGATGGAGGTGAACACAGATCAGCAAACACAAAAGCAAAAAGAAACAGAGAAAGAAATAGAAATTAGACAAAACATGAAACCCCAAACACCAAAAAGAAGCCGAGAGGCAAGTGAGATCCAAAAGGGGAGAGAAACGGAAACATAAAAAAAGAACAGTGAAGAAGAACGAAAGCCCTCAAAAGACCAAAGAATAAGTGAGTGGTCAACAACGCACCGAAAACAGGTGATAAAAAGCCCAGAGAAAAACAGAAGAATGGTTATGTCGAAAGCGGAAAGACAGGAACGTAAATTCAAACTTGAGCAATAAAACGGGATACATTATCCTAAATAGGAAGACGATCTTGAAATTAATGAGCAAAATGAACGCGTTGAAGATGATAAAAACAGAAGATATCACGTTACTAGAGCCTTATCATAGAGGAAAGATCGCAAAGGCATACATTCACGTGAAAGAACCAATCCGGCAAGAAACAGAAGCAAACGCAGCTACTGAAATGCTCCAAAATGGGTTTGGGCTGACAGAAATAAAAAGAGAAATACAAAAAGAAAAGAAAGACCCTAAGTATGATGAAAAAGAAAGAAGACCATACCATTTCACTTCACGGACAGAAGAGCGGTATTGATCTAATAGATTAGGAAAATATAGAGAAGAAAGGGGTATTGATTGGGAAGTGATGTATGGACGAACGGAATACAGAAAAGAGAACCGCAGACCCCATAAGGACGAAAAACAAAACACGCAATCAAGGAAGGAGCACCAGGAGACGGGCGCAGAATATCAGAACTTATACCGGAGAGGGGAACCAAAACGCGTTCAGAGACATTTTAGTCCAGAGAGAACTGGCCGCCACAGTAGAAACGAGAGAGCAAAGAAATCACCTCCGAGACAAGCAAAGGAGACGTCAACGAACACGGGCCCGCTAGCATGGCTAAAAGCAGCCTTAATGGGCAAAACAGAAAATTAGCAACTAACACGGTCACCGGCACCTATGTGGGATGAACAAAGAAGTGGTGACCAAAAAGAAACCAAGAAATGTTTCATCCTGGGGTCATGGAACACAAGAGGATATACGCACTTAACCAGACCGGGCGACGTGGATTTAGGCGCATTTGACATCATATGCCTACAAGAAACTTGGCTACAAGAAAAACCCGGCCTAGACGGCTATATAGTGGAAATAGCACCTGCAAGCAAGGGCCTGTTAGGCCGACCATCCTCAGGCCTATTGACAGCAACGAAAATGGGAGTAGGCCTGGCAACACCGACAAAATTACACAAATTATATGAGATGTTAGTAATACTGACCACATGGACCAACGAAGGAAAATCAAATAGCAAGAGGATTGGCAACCAAGTCATCATAATAAACACGTATTGGAACCCCCAAAAGATGACAAACAAAACATACTGCGCAAAAATGGCAGAGGTGATAGATGAAATCAAAATAGAGCACATGAATGCAGACATCATCATATGTGGTGACTTAAACGCCGATTGCAGAGAGGGGAACAAAGAAATAAAGTCGGGAAAGTGTCAAGAGTCCGCCCGCGAGAGAGGTGTTGCATGGGAGACCCTGATTAAACCAAGAAATCTCCACAACATTGCAGCTCTATTTCCGAAACAAAAGAACATTCCAACTTGGGAGAGTTTGAATGCAAAAGCTACCCTAGATTACATCTTTGTGTCAACAGAATTCATACCCAGAATTGAAGAATACAAAGTCCAAAGAACCACACACAGTGATCACAATCTGCTAATATGCAAATGGACAGGATCACAAACTGAAAATCATGTGTACAAACACAATCTCGAAATAAACAACCAGCAATCTAGAGTCTGTCTAACAGAAGAAGAGGTAAAAACGATAACAGCAAGATATAGACTCTCAGAGGAAGTTCAAGAAAAAGCCCCACAAACTCGACCAAACTACATACCGTTGCTGATACCATACAAAAAACCAGCGAGGAGTCAACAGAAGAAAACATCAAACGCATTACACACATATGATAAACTGGTGGTGGAAAGAAGAAAAGTGGTGAGGAGGTTAAGAAAAATTGCAATAAAAAGAAACCAGCAGGAAGACTGGGAAAACTGGCAAATGGAGGCTAAGAAACATAATCATTGGCTAAAGCAACATAGACTATGGATGTACCAACAAGATGCGGAAAAAATGTTGAAAAGTCTTGGCTCAAAGAAAACAAGCGATTTCTGGAGAATAATCAAAGCAACAAATACATCGAAGCCACCAGAACTGATAAATCAAGTCCCTGAGTCAAATTGGAAATCATATCTAATGGCACAATTCGAGCGACCGAAAACGCAAACAACTAAAGGATTATCAGACACGACAGCCATTTGGGTGAACGTGACTAACATCACAGACATTGAAAAAACCATCAAAAACTTAAAAACATCAAGGGCCCCCGGACCGGACGGGTTGTCAAATATCGACCTAAAGCAATCTGCGAAGACATGGGCAGTGCTAATTAGCAAAATTTTCTCACACTGTGCCCAGACAAAAATGGTGCCGGAAACATGGCTAAAGGCCATAATTGTGCCAGTGTACAAAAAAGGCAACAGAGAAGACCCGGAAAGCTACAGACCCATAGCACTGTTAGACATTGTGGGCAAAATCTACGCAACCCAGTTGTTGACCCACTTTGGGACATGGGCAAAGACTGCACCCTGCTTCGACATTTTTCAGACAGGGTTCCAGAAGAAGGGAGGCACGACAATAAATATATTGATCATTCAGATCTTGAAAGCAAAAGTAAAAGAAGGTGCCCCAAAAATCTACCTGGCATTCGTAGATTTATCAAAAGCCTTTGATAAAATTGATTGAGGAAAACTATGGCTGAAACTGAGCAAGTGGGAATGCCCAACGCGCATCATGGCACCAATAAAAGCGCTTCATGAAAACACAAAAATCAGAGTAAAACTGAATAAACAAGGCACCTTGTCGGAAGAGATTGAAATCCAGCGAGGTGTAAAGCAGGGCTGCCCACTAGCTCCAGCCCTGTTCATCGCTTTCTTGGGGGACTACCAGACGGAAGAAAAAAAAATATGAGCTTTCCCACCAAAAATTGGAAATGAAATCATACCACGACTATGGTACGCAGACGACGCCATCATCATTGACCAAACACCAATTGGGCTGCAATGAAAACTGAACAATCTGGCAAAGTATATGTCAACAAACCATCTGGAAATTAATACAACAAAAACTAAAGTGATGGTTTTTGAAAAAACCGCAAACAAAAATACAAAGCAGTCAAATTGGCATTCGGAGAACGCCAAACTGGAAGTAGTCGACAAATTCAAATACCTAGGGGTAACCTTAGATGGATCAGCAGGTGACAACGCAATACAAGATCAGTTATGGGACAAAGTCAAAAGACTTACGGCACAAACGAGACTGGTCGACAACAAATTTGGGAAATTCTCCATTATTCCGGCAATAAAATTTTACAAGGCAAAGGTTGTGCCTTCTATCACCTATGGTATGGAAGCCACCCTCAACTTACCGAACTCAATATGGCAAAAATTGGAAGGACACGTGTGGAAGGCAGTACTAGGCCTACCGAAATCAACCTCCATGCCCGCAATTAGAAGGGAATTGGGCCTGGTCTTGTTAGCTACATCAGTAAAGCAAAGCAAGCTGAGACTTTATAGGAAAAGCATAATGGCCGATTCATTGCCAATATGTGCGGTGATAGCAGAAGAATTGAAAACGGGTACGTGTAAAGCGCTCAACAATTGGGCAACAACAATACAAGAAACACTAAACGAAATATCATGCACAGAAGAAGATCTAAAAAAAAATCCAGATCGAGTAAAGATAAAAATTGAACTCATGGATTGGATCCACACTGTAGACACAGCGAAAGCAAATAAGCTACTCACCCACCTTCCACCGACGTTCAACAGGGTGAAAGAGCCACTGAACTACTGCAAAAAGTTCCCGAACAAAAAGATGAGGAGCACATTCTTGAAGGCAAGATTAAACCTGCTGATGACCCACCAAATCCTAGCCATTAGATCATCAAAAATGGATAAAAGTTGCCGCCTATCAAAAATAAAGAAGAAGTGGAAACATTGCGACATCTAGTCCTAAGATGCCCAAAAACCAGCATAAACAGAGACAGATATATACAACCATGTCTGCAAGGGGCGACGACGCTAGATGAAGAGGCGGTCTGGAATAGGCTAATCTCCGGAGAAACAACGAGATGGACCATAGCGGCAGTAAAATTGATAGACCTTGCCTTCGAAAAGATTTCCAACAAACAGGCCCATAGGAAAATAGCAGAGATGGCCGGAACAGTGAAATCGCCCATTGCAAGCCAAATCCGAGAAACAATCAAATAACAGCGAAATTCTCGAGAGAGAAGGCGGAAAGTGACTATGAACTCAGAAGCGTCATCATCATCACAAAAACGACTGTGAAAAGCGTCTCGGCGCATCTGTAGAAGGAGAAGGGTTCTTGTAAAAATCGCTAATTTCTTTTCCGATTAAAAACAAGAAAAAAAAAAAAAAAAAGACACTTTGCAAAAAAAGCAACATTTCGAGGGAAAAGAATAATTTCGATTCGGAAAACATTTCAACTGGCCAATTTCGGTATGTGAGCGAAATGGGCAAAACAGGTGAATTTTTCCTGAATTCGGAAATTTCTGTGTGGAGCAAATTTCAGCTGTTTCGCCAACCGAAGGCATTACTGCTTGGGAATGGTCAGTTGATTTATATCACAGCAGCAGAGAACTGTTCCCAGGACTACAATTCACACTCATATATCTAGCATTGCCACGAGAAAAAATTAGGACTCGGTGTAATGAAAATTACTAGTAAGTGATCAGGGCATTGTGACATCCAGTTCTGTTGTTGACATGCCTGGATCTACTCTATGTGATTATTCTCTTATAAAATATACTTAAATATTGAGATTTTAATCATCAAAATGCATCGTTTAGGAAATTAACATTCCATATGAAAAAAATAAACACAATTAATGCCGAACTTTCTGGAAAGCGTAATGTGAAAATACCATTAAAGAGGAAAAACAAAAAGTAACTTTAACTCATCCAATGCAAACAGAGGAAATTGAAGATGACTAAAGGTCATTAAAAGGAAACTTTTAAAACATGAAAACAGTTTCAGATCAAGGTTTTGTTTACATGTATCAGCGATAAGTGTACTTCGTATATATAATGGCTTTATATAAGGTGCCAATGCTGGTGCTTTTATTGTTATTCTTTCTTCGAACATGTCACTCAGCAGATAAATGATGCCGACACACAGCTAATCTAGAAGCAATATGTTTCTATAACAACAGATGGCAGTGTTGCCTCACTTTTCATATAACTATGAGCTTCAGTTTGGGCGCACCACTGATTTCAGTGAGCAACAACGTAAGCCAGGAAGCAGATTTGAAAAGCAAGTAGCGTTTTCAAATGTCTTCTAGTGTAATCAAGTTTGGAACTATTAACCACATTATTCTTTACAGCCAATAATTTTCTTGTAGATATTATTATATCGTTTGTAATTGGTAAGCATTTCAATATGGATACAGATTATATATTTGAAATGGTCAAATACTTTGCTCACATTGTTGATTGCTGACTTGATGACTGCTGTGGCACTCTTCAACCACTCACATCCTACATGACACATCATGGGTATTGATCAACAGAAAGCTTGCAGTAAATAATGTCTACTTAATTTGTATCATTGTTCTTAGTCTAATCCTGGCAAGGCCTTGTCAAAGATTAAAGTTTGTCATATATTGATCTATATGTTTATGTGATGTTATGAAGAACTTTCAGCATGAGCTAGATTAAGCACAGGCACTTTGTTACACCCACACTAAGTAAATTGGGTTGTATGTATTTTGTACGTAAAACGACCATCATTCATTTAAAATAAAATACATGTACATAGGAGACATGGGTCCTGGAGGCTTTGTGAAGCAGGCGAATGGGCTCTGGGATGGGCCTCACTAGCATAGAGTTGGAATCCGCAGCCTGCACTCGCCAAATAGGCTTGACTCGTGCACCAACGTAGGGCAGATGCCACATAGGGCAGGCACCAGGGTTCAAGAATGAAGCCAATAACAGGTGTTGTCAGTTCACAACTTTAATTTGTGGATTATGTATAAATAAGGCAAACGAAAATCAAACTGGAGCTCCCTGCGAGGAAATTATAATAATCAGGATGGTTTTCTCCAAATAATGTACTCTCACGCCAGGTGCGGGTAGCCAGGCCTTCAGGCTTCTGAAGCAAATGCCAGGGTCTCTAGAGTTCACTGAAGTTTGCTTCAGAGCACATCCACCGGCGTGTAGGGCCCACAGGACCAACCCCTGTTCTTTCTTTGCCTCTGGGTGTAGGCGTTCAGAGGTCCTGTGTCACTTGAATAACTGGCACTAAGCCTCGTGGGCAGATGGGTCATTTGTCGCTGCCAGCAGGGAGAGATAGAGAGAGGTCCATGATCCGGCTAAGAGTACCCTCGACTTCTTCCCCTTCACCACTCTAAACTGATCATAACCTCCTTTACCCATAGCATTCCTCCACCCAAGGGTTAACCCGGTCTACTGGAACCTTCCTATTCTTTATGACAAGTCCCTAGTCTTCCTCATTCTCTTCTTCACTCCTTGAAATGTTCAGCTTGTTTCCCGACTCCTACGTACCACTCTCTTCTTCTGTTATGGTTACTTCTTTGTCACTCGTGGACCCTAATGTCCACACCTCTTCCTCACCCCATCTCCCCCTCCTGGGCCTGTCCACCTCCTGATCTTACCAATTTCTCTGATCTTAGTTCTTCCCCCCAATTCTCCCACCTCCCCGTAGAACGTATTCCTTCCAACCTCTGACTTTTGATGTGACCACCTCCTCCGCTCCCACTGTTCTGTTCTCTTTTTCCTCCCAATGTCACTGCATCCTCTGCCCACTCCACCTTCTTCTTTCCACTCTTGCCTCATGATTTTACTACCTCCGTTTCTGCTACCACCACCCTTTCACTCTCGCCTTTTTTGATGCCACCAAATCCTGTGCCACCCTCACCTGCTTCTGTGTGCTCTCCTCCAGTAATAATGACACCTCTTTTACAGCCAACACCACCTTCTTTTTTACTCTCACTGCCTGATGTTTCCTCTTTCTTTGCTAACAACGCCTCCTGTTCACTATCCCCCATGTCACCCTCCCCTTCCCCTCCCTCTCTTTCCGCACCTTCACTTGCTCTTCACTGTCATCACCTCTCCAACATTCTCTGCTTCTTCAACAACTTCTTTGTCCACCTCTCTCAGCTCTTCTGCCAAGTTGGTTTGCTTCGGCTAAATAGGAAGAGGGTCTGCACCGATCATTAACTGTTGGAAGAGTGGGATTGGCTGTTATTTTTAGCCTCACCTAGATCCAGTTCAGGCTGGTGAGGCTTGCCTTAACCGACATCAAGTCACGCAGCCATCTTGGATTTAACGTGTGTTGTATGGAAGAGCTGCTCAGTTAGGGTGTTTCTGGGTCCCCGACAGTGTTTGCAGTTATTTGGCGAGGTTGCCGGTTAAAAGACATTTGACAAAAGAACAAAGGGCTCTGGTAGGAAAATGATGAACAAGTTGGATATTCGAAAGGTGGGTCCTTGTTGTAAAAACCTCTATGAACCTGCAATGAAACTTGAATTTATCCCATTATCTATCAGACAGCCAACGCAAGGAGGCCAGAATAGGAGTAATGTGGGTGCACCGCTTTGTGTGTGCAAAAAGGAGAGCCGCAATATTTTGAATGAGCAGGAGTTGCCTGAGGCTATATACAGGAAAGTCGTGCTCGAGGGCATTATTGTGGTTTAGGCCAGATTGAACAACAGCGGTGGTGGTTGAGAGACAACACAGGTTAGAAGGACATGGAAATATTTGGTGTAGAACCTGAAAAATCAGGAGGATATCACCTCTTTTATCCAAGGGCTAAGTGAAGGGCTACGGCCCCTTCTGAACCCCAAATTCTTCACCGCAGTGGCAAGATCCAGAAAAGCATACTTTGAAGGGTGCCAAGAGTGTGAGGTCCAAATCTTTGGATTTTTGCCAAGCCACATAAAATCAGTCATATAAATATTTCTAAATGTAAGTCATAGTGGATGTCATGCAGTGCACAATTTGCTGGCAACAACCTTCCGCTCACCATCCAACTGGAGGACGAGCAGAGTGTCAAAAGAGTTGGTGTAGAAGCTGAAGTCTTATGACCAAATAATCTCAACCAGAGGATGAACATACAGATTGTAATAGAAGGTGTCAAATGGTCAGCTTAAATGCAGGTAGAAAGAAAGGAGCAGACCCAATCTAGCACCATTCTCTTTATTCCATAGAGGCGATGATAGTCAAAAAGAATGAATTGTTTGGTTGTGTCAAAGGCAGCCATTAGATCTCCAGCACAATAAGCACTGTAATATGGTTACCATCCATCATTTTTTTTCAAATCACCAAGCACCACCACTAATACAGCTTCAGTACTGTGGTTTAGGCAGAAACTAGTTTGCCTAGGTTGGAGATCTTAATTGCTCTTGGCAAAGTCTCAATGTTGGCTAGTGACATACATCCTCAACAATTAGGATGGAAGTCTTAAGACGTAGTAAGATCTAAAAAAGATTATTTTCAGAAGATGAGATAGGATGACAGTTTTGAAAGATGCCTTGTTTAAGCCTTTATAAGTGTTCTTTGTGGGGGTGGGCGCTGTTGCGCGAAAACTGTGATGGCTGCCCTTTTTTAGAGCTCCCAGAGCCTAACGCCATAATCGGGCGAAAATGCGCTCCTGAACCCAGTTCATCGCGTGTTGCTCGGTGGAGGGTGTCCCCTAACTGTGGAGATAACGCATTGACCTTACTGTCGGGTGAGCAACTGGCCCGGAAAGGGAGGATAGAGCGGTTTCATTTGCATCACTGTGTGAAGACAGAGGGGAAGTGGGGAAGGCAGCACGGCTGTTGGCGTGTGACAGGCAACACCGTCATTGTCATTCGTATACTGCGTGACCGTTCTTGCTGAGGCGCCAACACCAGATATAATACCAGCTGCAGAAGAGCACAGCTTTCCCTCAAGGCCCTTGATCTTGCGGTCAGCGTGTGAGCTGCTCAGCTGGGCCAGGAGACACTGTGGTGGAGCCTCCAGCTACGCGTCGCTACACCGACCTCTGTCCTGCTACCGTTTGCGCTCCGACTGCGGGAGGTGGCCTGCTGAATCGGTGGAGCTATGTGTTACTGGCTCTGATTACCCTTTGAATAATGACCTACCCTGCAGGTACAAAGTATACAAAATCAGACCCAACAATCTGTGAGTACTCTACGAATCCACCCCAGAGGTAGGGAGGGGACATTATGCCTCTGTAATCTGGTGGGGGTCTGATATAGCTGGCGCACACCTTTCCAATTGTAATCATCTCTGGCCTGCCATCACAAGTGTGTGTGCAGCTCCATATGCACTTGAAGGGGCCAGACTCCCACTTAGCCAGGGTGGACAGTGCTTGCTCGGCCATTAGTACACTGACTTTCAAAACGCTCCAGCTTTTACTACACTTGAGTTCCAGCAACATACATTTGGACATTACAGCACGTCAGCACCTTCCGTCCATAATCCAGTTCAGTTCAACAAATTGGGGGGGTCAGGCACTTCAATTGCTGGTGGGCGTGCCTCATGCCACTGGATACCCAAATGAGACCTTGCCACCCCCTGGGTGAGTGAGGGCCTGAGCCAACTGCTTCTCTGTGATGCAAAGTGACCATTGTGTCGCTACTGGACTATGCATCCACTGCCACTCTGAGTCTGTATACTGGTGGGCTATTACCCAATACATTGAGGCTGGAGAACATTGCATATTGCTAAAATGACTCAGGCTGGTGTCAAAAAACAATGTTCCATGAACCTCTATGCCAAAATTACCCCTAAGGTTTCAGATCTACTGAGGCGGCTGGCACCATGGACCCCCCCCCCCGGCCCCCCCTGTGGGGCTCACTGAAACCCAACGGATGATGGCATGCATGCAGGAGGGATTTTCAGCGGTGCATAGTAAACTGGACATAACCAGCACCATTGGATCTATTAAGGCACGCCTGGAAAGAACGGATCAGCGATTGACTGAAGTAGAGACTAGAGGGGGCTGGGTGGAGGATGACGTAACTGCTCCCACGGAGGAAATTGCAACGCTCTCTAAACAGGTGCACACGATAGTGAGGAAGAATGATGAGCTGGAATCATGCTCCCAATGCAATAACATACACGTCATCTGAGTCCCTGAGAGCAACACCGAAACTTCACTAGTGTCATTTATAGAAGATACCTTTCTGCCACTACTGGGTAGCCTTACACCCTCACTACAATTAGTGACTGAACGCGCCCATAGATCCTTAGCGCCCAAACCTAAACCAGGTGCACCCCCGTGGCCGATCATCGCTCGCATCCTCAACTACCAAGACCGAAATGCCATCCTTTGGGACGCCCGTGAACAGGGTGACTTCATGCAGGGGTCCAACACAGTGCACATTTGTCCTGATTTCTCAGTGGCTGTGCAGCAGGAGAGAAAGACATTCTTGGCAGTGAAGAAGCACCGACGAGATGGTGGCCTAAAATACACAATGCTTTATCCTGCTAAACTGCGCATAGACTGGAATAACAAGACTTACTTTTTCACTTTGCCTGGTGAAGCCATGAAATTCCTGGACGAGAACTTGCCGATGACATGAATCTTTGGTTTGAAGTCTAAGGTTGCCTTTATAATCTACCTGCTGACTCGCCTCATTCTCTATTTCCCTTGCTGCTGCCGCTCCTCAGCACTTCATTTTCATTCTTGCTCTGCGTTGAGGGAGGTCCTTTCTGAGCAACAATGTGTGTGATGGACAGTCTACCACCTTTCCGATATGTGCCAATTTCAGGATTGTGTGAATGCTAATTTTTTCATGTGTATAAGTCTGTGCTCAAACCGGCGCACTGTTCTCCCCATGCAAAGTTGCGTTAATGGTTGGGTATGTTTTTGGTGTGATATCATCACCCCAGTTTCAAGGGGGATGCGGGGAAGGGGTGGAGGAAGGGAGTTGGGGTTGATAAAACAGCACTTGGCAAGCAATTTGTATGCAGTTGGAGGAACAATGGGCACCAGAGAAGGGTCTGGGGCGTCTTTGAGGTTGGGGTTATGTGTGTGGGGTTATGTTATGATACCATTACTGCCAGGATGGCAGAAGTGACATGATTTAGCTGGGATATACGTGGCCTGGGGAATCAGATCAAAAGTTGGAAATTACTCCTCTATGTATCGAGACACAGAGCCAACATTTTATACCTGCAGGAGACTCACACACTTGTCACAAGTTGTGAGGGGTTTGCCAGGAATTGGGGAGGGGACCGCTTCTATACTACATATTGTACACAGTCCAGAGGTGTTATGACCCTCCTGCATAAGTCACTCCTATTTCAGCACAAGAAAGTAGATACTGACTCTCTCGGAAGATGCATCTTGGTTTACCGCTCCCTGGCGGCGAGGGAAATACTATTGCTAAATGTCTACGGTCGCAACATTGATGATTCTCAAATGTATGCTGCCATCATAGATAAACTGTCCCAATACCCACTGATGCCCATCCTCTGGGGAGGACACTTCAATACTATTCTTGACTTGCAATTGGACAGATCTACCCACACTGAAAGGCCCCGCTCAAGGGCAGCTTGCACCATCAAGGAAGGAATGGAGTCCCTTGGACTGGTGGATGGTTGGAGGGAAACACACACTTGTGATCGTTCCTATTCCTTTTATTCATCAGTCCATGACTCCTTTTCCCGCATTGATATGTCGCTCATTTCTGATATATTACTTGGGGGAGTTAAATAGACCTGCAACCTCCTCAGAACCTACTCTGACCATTCCCCGGTCCGTAACTCCTTGGCATTGACTACACTCCCCAAACCCTGCAGTGTCTGGCGCTTTAAATCACAAGCATTGTACGACGTGGCTTTTACGACCACTATGGTCGACCACGTGAAACTGTACTTTGAAACTAACGTGGGCTTGGGACGCTTGACCAGCGCACTTTGGGAAGCCTTCAAGGTGTACATACATGGGATTGTCATGTCTGCCGAGTTCATCATACTCAAAACAATCAGGCGGAACATAGCGTAATGTGAGAGTAAGCTGAGAGAACTAGAGCAAGGGCAAGCAGCTGATCCTTCCACGACCACCCTCGCGCAGATCAAGGAGGCAATTGATACTCTTAGAGTGCATGCTGAGCGGGAGCTTAGGTTTCTTGATGCCCTGACGGTTGTCAGGCGATATGGGGAGGGCAAAAAAACAGGCAAACTGTTGGCTGGTATGGCACATCAAGAAGGGGTGGTGGGTGCATTTCACTTATTACATATAACACGGGTAACTTGGTACTGACACCAACAGCCATTAATGAGGTGTTCCCTAGATTCGACACAGACCTCTGCTCTGACAAAGACACTCGCAGGACTTTGACGAGTTTCTTGACAACTTGCCGGTTAGCCAACTATCAACAGAAGCTCGGCCCCTCCTGGATCACCCGATCTCCCTGGCCAAAATTATCCAGGTGATTGAACACTTGCCATCAGGGATGGCTCCAGGCAGAGACGGCCTCACAGCAGAATTTTACAAACGCTATAAAACACGGCTGGCCCCTTACCTACTGCAACTGTGGCAGGAAGCCTTTGGGGCACAGCCACTTCCGGAAACTATGCGAGAGGCTGTTATTACAGTCCTTCTGAAACCAAACAAACCTGCAGAAGACTGTGGCTCCAATAGGCCCCTCTCCTTAAGACATCAAAATATTTGCAAAGATAATGGCCACCCAGACCAGTCAGGGTTCATTCCGGGGAGGTCCACTACATTAAACCTACTGCACCTCTTTAATATATTAGCTCAGATAGACCCTGGGGTCTAGGCAGTAGCTGCCTCACTTGACATTCAGAAAGTGCTTGACTCAGACTCCTGGAGGTTTATGTATGCAGTGTTAGCAACATGTGGGTTTGGTCAAGGGTTCCTTCCATCCGTCCAGCTTCTATACACAAATCCAACAGCTAGTATCAGCACTAATGGGACACTATCCCCAAAATTCATGATAGCTAGAGGAGCTCGCCAAGACTTCATCTATCACCCCTTCTGTTTGCTATTACTATCAAGCCATTAGTGGACCTAATACAACAAAAACACAGGCACTGTGGTTCATGTGGCACTCGGGAGTGGTGCGGCTAAAGTGGGCTACGTTGTTGCAACCACATGAGAATGGAGGATTTGCAGCTCCTAATTTTGGTCTATATTGGATAGCTGCGCAGGTACAATTCGCAGCCTTTTGATTCTGAGACGACCCACCTCCCTGACACGTCTGGCTAGAGAGACACTCTGCGGGTGATAGAGACCTGCGGTCACTAATTTTCCCTGTCTGATTTTCAGATGGCTGCAAGGTCGACCCTGCTAGTATAACTGCATTGGCCTGGCGCAAGATATGGAATGAGATATGTGATTCCACTCCATACAATAGGGTCTTCCCTCTCTGGAATTGTGTACTGTGAGTAACCTGAGGGCGTCCTCACTTTTCTTCCCAATATATCCTCCTCCCACGGGGTCAGGGAAAGGCCTTCGCTATGGGATCCTGATGCTGGGGGTGAATATGCAATGGAGGATCACCTGGGTAGAGAAGACTTGGGGAGTGTGATGAGGCACTCTTGGGTGAGACACAGTATCCCCCATTTCCCTTTTCTAATGAACCTACTATCCCCCATGTCTTTTTAGGTTATTACCAATCCCTTCCCTATTGCTTACCTAAAGTAGCTCCCAGTAAATGTCATTCAGGTACTGGGATATGGAAGAAACACACCAGAGCTATACATCTGCTCTTCATTAATTCTCACACACACAAACACCACTTTGGTACTGTTACGAGAAAGATGCAACCAACACTGACAACAGACTGCAGAACTTACTCTGCTCAGTCTGGTTGCCAAAGGTTAAATCAAGCTGACAGGATATTTAAAAGCCAGTTCTGGAAGCATGAGTGGGACCTGAACGAGAGGGACCAGAGTGAGAGAGTAGTCGTGTGGGAGCTAAAGCCATAGGAGTCCAGAGAAGCCATAGAGGGATGTAGAGTAAGTGCAGCAGGAAGCCAGTTGAAAAGCAGGCCAGCGTGAGAAAGCTCTGCAGAGGAAAGCTGGATCTTCTGTAGGGGAGGCATGGTATCACAAGTACGACACTGAAACAAAATATACCATTTTTAAAACCTTTATTAATTTGGTGAGGTTTGGAACAACTCCTTCTTTCCCCTAACCAGGATGGGAGTCATCTCGACCATCAAATAATAAATAAAACAGTCTTAGTCGTGTCTGTCAAATCAGAATGGCCTATGCTAACAAAAACGAATGCCTGCCCTATCTCTTGTACAAAAACGTGTGTAGAGGAGGTATGTATATAAAAGGACACAAAGAATGTGGCTGAATCAGCTTGCCTCCCCACGTTTAGAAAGCTTGGAATAAGGAGTCTCTATAGACAGGATCCCACACACTGACTCTGGCTTTGTCACTGAAACAGTTTGAAACATGGATCGAGGCCCACCTGGCCTTGCACGTTAAATGCACTTGTTCCAGTCTTCTCCAAATAACTAAACAAAAAGTTCACGCTGGCCCCCCTCTGTCGGACTCAGACCTCTTCAAAGAAAACAAAAGTTGAACGTTGATCCCCCTCTGTCGAGCTCACACCTTGCACAGTTCAGCGCTGGTCCCCCTCTGCCAGGCTCAGACCTTTTCACAGTTCGATAACTCTTGCCGGGACTCCCTTTCCCAATCCTTTTACACTTCGGGTCTCCCGCAGTTGGGCTAAGACTTTTGAATGTGCTGGCTTACTTTATAGGCTACCGCAGTACCACTTCGACTCAGATTTCCTCTCCCCTTCTCTCGGGGTCAACTTCGTTCACTTTCGCTTTTACAAGTCCTTCATTTTAATCGCCTCAAACAATGCACCTTTCACAGAGACCTTCATGTGGGCTACTCCTTTTTGCCGGACCACCTTGTTACTCAATATCGCTGACTTTACAGCTGTCTATATCTTTAAGTTCATTCCCATGTCTGCCTTTCCTTGCATCTCATCCACACGCTTGCAGCCTTCACTTGCGATATAGTGTTGCAAACCTCGACCTTTCTTTGCACACACAGGGCTCTCAGGTCACTTGCCAACTCACCAGCTGTGTGCGGTTCTTTCTTGCTTTTCGATTTTCAATTCACGAGTCAAGGTTAGTACCACAGGCTTGGCCTCACTTCCCCAACTCTGCTGGTCAACCAGGAGGGACGCTGGCGTGTCCACAGTCTTCGATATTGGGATCTGGCCTTCTCCACATGTCTTTCGCTGCCTTGTGTATGCGAGAACCTCCTGTAGGGAACTCTTGGGGTTTTCAACCCGCTGCTCTCATCCCTTGGTCCGTCGCTCTGCTCCGTTAGGTTCGCTTTTTCCCCAGAAGGTCTGCTCGTACTGGTTTTCCACCTTGCTCAAAGTGTGTCTCTAGTGTTGGGTGTCCTGACCCACGTTTGAGCTATCATGCTGCAACATTTGGTGCTGTGGGCTTAAAAAATCCAAGATGGCCAAAAAGCCCACATGTAGGCCAGAATAGGAAAACTGTACAGTACTGGCATGGAAAACATCATGATGGCCAGAACTTCCCAGAAAATGCACAGGGAAATGCATGAAGAATAGGCTGCCACCCATTTTTGCCTATGTTGTGAGCACAGGAGGCCACTGCCTAAAACCACCATTGGACTACCCACACAGTAGCCTGAAACCATTGGGAATGGCAATGCTGATTGCCAAAAGCAACCTAGAACTGTGAGGAATTCATTTTCTTAAATCCCAAAAATGGTTGCATTACCAGTACTCACCACTTTCAGAAAGCCGGCGTTTTAAAACCACCAGACTTTTGTGTAAAACTGAACAAATGAAACAAAACCAGACCAAGGAAAGACTTGCTAAGAGGTGGATACAATGTAAAACTATATTCTGAAATGACTTGAAGGAAGTCATTATTTAATGTGTATGTAAAAATCGTAAGTGATTTAAACTGGGAACAAAAAAATTGACATGTAGCTAAAAACTGGCTTAAAGAGATTCCAATTCTGCCTGACATCTACCCCCACAGGAGTTAAAATCTGCTCAGCCACTCTTCCCCTTGCCAAAAGGAGTTGTCACCTCTCTGATTAGATTAGGGGTGGAGCAGCTACAGGGAGTTGAACAAAGGCCTGTCCTGGACTCAGGCAAATGTTATATTGGGGGCGTCGTAAAAGTGGCTTCCTCTTGGCAGAAACGGGGAGGGGCAGCCCCCTCTGAGGACAGGCTAAGCTTAAAGAAAGTGGATAGACTGGTTTCTCCACCATGTGACCTGGGAAGACACACCCCTGTTGGCCAGAATATGATTTTAAGAAAGATGTATAACTCATGGTGCGGACTTGTCAAAATTATCTAAATGATACCATAATTCTTGTGATTTTTCTGCCCACATTTTAAGAGGTTTTAGGACACGGTGGTATGATCTGGGGGGTTACGAGCGGAAAAGAGGTTGTCACTCCAAATGTCTGCATGTTAAAAATCTGACACTTCATCAATTAATGTCCATACTCCTTGCGCACATGTGTGTAAATTTGGGTAAATGTCCGATATTGCAAAACCAGTTAAAAAGCGCAAAATGTTGCCATTTCTGAATGCAAGCCCCCAGGAAGAGCTTTGAACAGGGTATACCTCATGTGATATGTGATGGGTGCATGCAATTTTAAACAACTGTGTATCTGTGCAATATGTATTTGAATCAAATATAGATTTGTGGGCAAACTGACCAGGGGAGGATCCTCTGACCCATAAAACCTACAGCATCACTCTAACTCACATTTCCTTCCCCCAATCATGGGAGAGGGGAGAATTGGGCCAATGACAAGTAGGGAGGGGCAGGCTTAGCTAGGCCCAGGCACACACCCATTTCCAAAACACATAAAAAGGGACCACTGAAATCTAGAGAGGACTTCAATTTCCATTTTCTTGCGGGAAGCTTTGCCGGACCACACAACATCCAGAAGATACCAGTTCCAGACTGACTCCAGCTACATATTCCAGAACCTAGAACTTATACTTTAGAACCTAAATCAGAGGCCTAAAACCACAAGCTGAGTTCTCTGCCGCAGGCCTCAAATCATTGCAAGCTACTCACAGCCGGGCGAGCTGATTGAATCCCTTGCCAAGAACTTTTGCCAGGACCAGTGCAGAGATCCAGGAGCCGTGCAGAGACCGCTGTATACGGACAGACCAGACCAGAGATCCAGAGTGAACCAGACCGCTGTGAGCAGAACCAGAGAGCTGACCCAGATCACTGTGAAGTGCCGAGACCAGAACCGGAGTCCAGTCCAAAACCTGACCAGATCCGTGCCGAGGCCTATTTCAAAAATATATTGTGAGTACCTAGCAGCACTGTGCAGAACCAATCTCTTAGTTAAAATAATCTAATCCAAACTATTTTAATCTAACCAGAACTGCCTCTTAGAAGTTGTCACTTGTCATTTTGTAAAGCTGCACCACTGTCATTTGTCAATTCTGCAGCTGCAAAGCTGTCACCTCTCATTTTGAGTTTACTTAAAATCCAAAAAACTACCTTTATTTAATCGTCTGTATCTCTGAACCCTTTTGGCTACAAACTCAGTTTAACTTTCCTCTGAAAGCTTAGAATCTAAGCTTTTTAATGGGCCTAGAACCGACTTCCTACTCCTTATACTTTTTCCGCAATCACAATTCACGCACTCGCGAATTTTGCCGCGATTTGGCCGGATTTCTTTACTTGTAAAAAGATAGTTGCTTTTGCCTGAATTGCTAAAATTCATTTGCATCTTAAGAACCATCCCTGAATCATTGCTAAAGTGAGCCTGAACTCATCCCAAGTAGCTACCACTCCCCCTGAACCTCTTAGAGGGAATTAAAAGCATATTTTTCATCCATTGCCATCACATTTAAAAAGCATTTTGGGCCTGTGTTTTAAAACTCATACCGGTTTTCTCTAAGCTTGCTGGGGGGGGAACTGAATTTCGTATTGTATTTGATTGCATTCCTGAGAACTGTGTGCTCCTCTTTCCATCTATTTCCATCTCTTACATTGCATAGGGGAGGGGGGTGAATTGCCAGAGAAAAAGTGATTATTTTATCTTTTGCTAAAATCATATCAAGTATTTCTGTACTGCATTTTATTCCTCATTGCTTTTCCCTTGAAATCATAAAAGTAGTTTTGCTACTTTATCCATCCTATACTAACTCCTCATTGATTGTAAAGAAGTGTGCTAGTGCCAGATTACCCATTGTTGATCAACATCATATGTCTAAGTGTACTATCAGATATTAATTTATTATAAAGTGTGATATATATTGTTAAAATTCTCAAATAAACCTTTTTAACTTGCAAAACAGAACTACTTCTTGGCTCAGTGGGGTCAGGGGGATTCTAAGAGACGGGTGTTATATAGGGGTAGTCATCCAGAACTCATGAACTGGACATAAAGATATATCAATAAGGATTTCCATTCAGTATCCCAGACTATGCATGGACTTAGCTGTAGTGTTGAGTTGAATCTTCTTACACTAGGTTCTGCCTTTTATCTGTTTGGGGAGAGCTAATTGGATTCAGGTGTATGCACTTGAAGTCAAGTGCCTGACCTTGCCTGACCCGATTAGCGGGACTTGTCCAGTACGATGTATACGAGTTAGTCTTGTTACTCTCAGTCGCTATCTTCCTCAGCCTAGTTTTGCGCAGAAAGGTGAGGGGAAGTTGGGACATTGGATCCTAAAAAATAGGAGGGATTGGATATACAAAAAAGGGGGGAAACTGCATCTCACCATCGGCTGCCTCATCCCCACTCCCGGAAGGCCCCTCACCCAGGCGATCCTCACGCACTGGTGCCCCCCCAAAGAACTGTATCCAAAAGCGATGGCCATGTCCTTGCCACTCGGATGACAAGTCTTCGAGCACTAGTGGGTGAGACACCTTTTGGTTTCTCACACTTACCTCTGTACTGCAGCAGCTGGAGAGGCTGGGTGAGAGCCGGAGAAGCACCGCCGAATGAACGGCAGCAGATAAGAAGTGTGCAGTGTCACAGAGGCATAGAGGTGCATCGGGCAGACCGGCAGGCAAGAGAGAAGCTGTCTATGAAGCTGCAGGAGGACCGGCAGGACAGAAAATGCTTCCCTGCGACACGACAAGTGCTGCAGCCTCACACCTGGTGTTGGACATGCCAAGCAACACCGGTGAGTCTGCCGAGAATTGCTGGGAGTCCCGGGGTGTACCAACATGGGTTTCAATGGGCTAAATACTGTATATGACAAGCGGATAAATGAAAGAAACCTTAATTGTGTGAATTTCCTGAAATAAGTCAATTTGATAACAATACAGGATAAGTTCAACAACGAAGTAACAAACTGTGATAAAGTCAGTAAATTGGTTATGAATGGACCAGAAAAGCAATGATAATAAAGAGAGCCAAATAAGCAAGCATAAGTGAACGCTTGAGATTAACAATTTGCAAGAGGATCAAGAGTCAAGTGAACATTGCCAAGAATTAGGCGGATATTATTGTGCATTATTGAAAGGTTGAAAACAGAAATCTTGTGTGCAAGGGAAACCTGGCAAAAAGGGCATCAGAGGTTTTGAGCAGATGGCATGAAACAGTGAATAAGTTTCCTAGCAGGAGAGTGTACTGGGAAGCTTATGATAATTGGTGCAAAAGAACTTTAAACTGGGGTTCCTTGCAGGAGAGTGTACTGTGAAGCCTATGTTGGTTATTTCAAGTGGAAGCTTTCAAACAAGTGAATGGTGATAAATGAAGTAACCAAATAGCTTCAAGGGCACGTGGAAGGAGAACAAATCAAGCCTTATTGTGAAGCTGAGATGGTGCAAAATACTTATGATGCAGATTCTAAGGTGTGTCAGTTGCGTGACCTGTAATGGGTGGACTGTGTGGTCCAACAACTGCACCTAGACTGAATACACCCACCGGAAAAGCGACTTGGTAATTGAATGTGTCTGTGTCTACTTCATGATGCCTTCACAAATGGGGTCAGGAGTGGTATGCTCTCAATTGATATACATTGGGGACCCCATATACTAAAGAAAAAAAAAGAACCATATGCTTCTTGTGGTCCAACATCCCTCAGGAAAAGAAACAATTGTAAAAGTTCAGGCCCAGGAGAAAGTTTCAAAAATCAAAACCTTAATTGCCACTCAGTGTCAGATTCCAGCCAAGTGTCAAGATCTAATATATGACTCCCAAATTCTTCTTGACACTCTTACCCTTGCCACTTACCAATTAAAACAAGGTGGCAGAATCCTTTTAAATATTCAAAAACCCCAAGGATTCTTCGACCAGGCACATTGGGTGTGTTTGTCCATAAAACGGTATTCACTCCTCTCACTCAGCCTCACACTTCTACAGAGTTAGCTTGAGTGAAAAGGAAAAAGAAGAGCATGAATCCACCCAACCTGACGGAGATTTATTTAAATCCAGAACTTGGGGGTCTCAGAATTTGTTTCCCTCTCTGATTCTGATGAAACCCCAATTAAAAACATCTTGCCTCAAGACATCATGGCGTCAGTGGAAACCGTGCTTGCCCAATTGGCGGAATACCAAATACAAGCTGAGGAACGGTTCCAGACAGGGCTGGAATGGCTAATTGCAGTCCAAGAAAGACCTAATATAAGACAGGGGGTTCTTCAAGCATACAAAGAGGGAGATGTTTTGGGAAATCTTTTCCTAAATTTTGAAAGGTTAGCCACCCAATTCAGATGAAGGGATGAGTTAAAACTCTGTTATTTAGATACTTTACTGAAAGGGGATTTACAAACCTCCTACCAGTTATTGAATCACCAAGGCCCTTGAACCACCAGCTAAAACATTCAAAGCAACACCAAAATAACTGGCATCAAAATGGTTCATAGAAGAACTGAAAGAACTAAAAAACAAGAACCTCAAAATGGAAAAAAACGGAAAGCACAATACACCCGACGAGACAAAATAAAATACCAAAGACAACTTAAACTATACAAATCAACAGTCCTCAAAGCAAAAAAGTTCTATTACACCACAAGAATAGAATCGGCAAACAATCCACAGAAAGAACACTTCAAAATCATCAAACAGATAAAAAAAACCTCTGTCCTGCAAGAATTCCATCACCCCGACTCAAGCAATTTGGGACAATATCACCAACCACCTGAGAGCAAAAATAGACCGAATCCACGAGATCATCAACTTACCCCGGGCAAACACATCAATGACTGCCGGACCACAGACACTGGGCGAAACACAGATCATAGCAAAACTCACTTACCTGGAACCAATCACAGAAAAAACCTTTGCCATGCTGATCAAGGACACTAAACTTGCAGGATCCCCAAGGGACCCCTACCTGCCTGACACCTTCAAAGGAATTCTCAACCACAGAATCCTGGTGACACACATCCGTAACCTATTGAATCTATTACTTAAAAGAGGAATAGTTTCATACTCCTTGAAATCAGCATACATTAAACCACTGATAAAAAAGGAATGAGAATGCAGAGAAGACCTGAGCAACTACAGGCCGATTTCCAACCTGTCCTACCCAGCAACGATCTTGGGAACCACGTGTACAAAAGCTTTCTTAAATACGTTAAAACAAACGGAATACTCAACCAGTCACAAGTTGGCTTCAGATCAATGAGACAAACAGAAGCAGCACTTCTATCGATATGGGAAGACCTGAAAATAAATGCAGACAATAATGCCCAATCGACCCTCACACTATTGGAGATATCAGCAGCTTTGGACGCAATCAGCCACGCAACACTGATAAAAAAGATTGTTTGAATGTGGCATAAGGGAATCTGCACTAAAGTAGCTTATCTCATTTCTAACAAACCAAACTGAAAGAAATGACTTGCTACTGTTCACCTCAAACACCAAAAATATATCATGCAGAGTCCCACAGGGATCCAGCCTCTCCCCTCTGCTTTTGAGCATCTACATGTGCCCACTGATGAAAATCATCTGAACCCACGAACGTACCGCCTACAACTACACCGATGATACACAACTGATTGTGAAACCAAACAGCCCAAGAACAAAATAACAGCCTCAAAACTGCCTCACAGATATCTACAACTGGATGACAACAAGCAACCTTAAAGTGAACCTGGCAAAAACAGAAATAATGCTCTCACCCGCAGGATTTGCCAGAGGGAACCCACAACTGAACTGGCCGATTTGCATGGAAGCACAACTAGAGACTACTGATGTAGCAAATAAACTCAGAATACTCATGGACAACTATCACTGGAACCGCAAGTCAACGCAATCACCAAAAAATGCTTCTTCCTCCTACGACTGCTCAGAGAATTACTCCCCTACCTCACCTTCCCCCAAAGAACCCTCACAATCATATCCCTGATACTCACAGGAATTGACTACGCAAACAGCCTCTACCTAGGAATGCCAGAAAGACTTACCAAGAATCTTCAAAGGGTGTAAAATACAGCAGCGATGATTCTATTAAGACTAAACAGAAGAGACCACATCACTCCAGCACTGAAAAGCCTACAATGGTTACCAGTAAAAAAGCACATCAGATTCAAAGCACTCTGCATTGCCCACAAAGACTTGCACAGACAAGGAGCGGAATTCCTGCAAGACAAGATCAGCCGGTATCGCCCAGCAAGGGAATTAAGCTCCAGCAACGACATACAAATAGAGGCAAAACACAATGAATAAAGGAAATTCCGCCGAACAGCGTTCTCACGCCTAATTGCTAACACCTGGAACAACATGCCCAAAGAAATTAGAACCACAGAAGACCATATTACCTTCAGTAAACTGCTCAAAACCTGGCTATTCAGCAGACAATGACAACCTTGAAGGGACACCAGCAACAACAACACCACAGACAAACAACTAGAGAGGAGATGAGATGGGCCAAAGAACCACAAACAAAAATGTGGCTAGATACCTTCAAGCGGCAACCGACCGACTTACTAACCTATGTTCCCCTTTCTGCTCCTTCACCATAACTGACGCCACCACTGCAGACCTTGAACTAGCCATGCTACACATAAACAGGAAGAGAATCAATGCTATGTTCACACTCAGCATCTTCAGATGCTGAAGCACACCTAGAGTGAACCACCCACATAGTCCATATATCCATCAACAACGCTACTACATACCATGATAACGGATTACTCTACAGCTACGGCCACCCATGTCTCTGGATCCCTTATGGACACTATCTAACCAGTGCACACGACCAAACCCAGCCTCAACCCACACACCACACTAACGTGAATACAAATCACACCACACACCTGAGACACAGAATCTTACCCATACGGTTACAATGCACAAGGCCCCTCGCACAAGATATCACATGCACAACACAACAACACTCGCAGGTGCCAGTTCCTCCTGGTTCTGACCCTATCCTCTTACCCTATCCCCACTAACCTCCCCACCCCCTCTCTTGCAGAGCCACGGGAGCACCTGGAGACTGCCCCTGGGTGGTAGCCTTACACGGTATAAATCAACATAACATAACATTAGTTTGCCCATGAAAGTAGAGCCTTGACCGGTTAATATTTCCTTTGCACACATCACTCAAGAAAAGAAAGGGAGCCGATGCTTCAAAATTTGTTGTGTGGTACTGGCTCTCAGGGGAAATGCTTCTGGGTATCGTGTTGCATAGTCCACAATTACCAGAATGTATTGAATTCCCAGTTTGGACGTTTCTAGGGGTCCCACAATGTTCATACCAATTCTTGAGAATTGAATTTCAATTATTGGTAATGGATTAAAGGGAACTGGCGCTGGCATATGAGTGCTAGTCTTCTGGCAGATTTCACAAGCCTGAATGAAGTTTTTAATATCAGTATGTGTTCCGGGTCAGTAAAATGTATTAGGTATTTTGTTCTGAGTCTTGGACTGTCCCAGATGGCCTCCCATCAGATGTGAATGGGCTATGTCTAAGGCCACCTGCATATGACTTTTAGGAACAACCAACTGTGTTTTTACCAAGATCTCTGAAGTGGTGTCATCTTTATATAGAAGTCCATGTTTCAAAATGAAAAATAGTCCCCCTTTCTCACGACCCTCTGGCTCAGAAAGGACGTGTAAAAATACTTCAGCCAATAAGGGGTTGTTCCTTTGGACAAAGGATAGGCCTGGAAGTGTCTCAGGTTCTTCCTTTTTAACTTTTCTGGGTTCAGGGTTGGGAAGGGCATCAGGTGTTTCATCTGCCTCTCCAAAACCTTGAGTACCATAATCTGTTCCCTTTTTCCTAGATTCTTCTTTAACCGTAGGGAACGTTGCTTTCTCAAGCACCCCTTGAGCAGTTTTATCCCCTTGGTGGATTTGGAAGCGATTCTTCCTGTGATTTTGTAAAACCACCTTATCATCACCTCTAAAGTCTAGGTCTATAACTCCAGCTAATACATCAATAACAAACCTCCATGCTTGCCTGGATTTGGGTGCTAGTCTAATATAAATATCAGGGCATAGAATTAGAATCAAATCAGTGGGTATCAGTCTTCTTTCACCTGGGGGAATAATCTCCCTACTGCTACAAAGATCAAACCCAAAGGTGGTGACTGATGGGTCAAATTCTCTGTCACTTTACTTCTCAGAATGTAGGGTTCCCCAACTTGTATCGGTTGAGCAGTATCCCACTGGTGACACCATTTGTGAAGGCATCATGAAGCAAGACACAGATAACAGATTCAAAGTTCAAACAAAATAATTTTATTAACTTAAATGTCAGGCCTAACTTGCCCTATGCTAAGATGAGGTTTCCCTACCTAAAGAAACTAAGGATAGTCCAAGTCAGTGAGTTCAATTTAAAAGTCTGTTTGTGTCAGAAGCCTATACCTGCCCTCACAACTAAAGCTAACAATGTGTAGGGATGTCAACAACAACTTAAACAGTGTTCCAAAATAACATTCAGAGCTTCTCCCAGCTTTTGTATTGCTTTCCAGCTCACCTTCTAGTTGAAAATAGTTCCACAAAGTCTCGAGGTTCCCTTCCCCAAGAAGACAACAGTTCAAAAAGGACCTTGGGGTTTCCTTCCCCAAGAAGACAATATAGTTCCAAAATTGCCTCAGGGTTCATTTTCCACAATGCGACGACAAAGTTCATAAGGTCTTAGGTTTCCCTTCCCCAAGACCACAGCTTGTCCAGCTTGCCAACTCACATTTAGTCTCAGTCTCTTAGAATTCAAAACTAGTTGCAGGTCAACTTTACACTTCTTCAGTTTCCTGACAGCTTATACAGATTGCTTTCTTCTGCTTCACTTAAGCAATCTCTTTCAAATGTGCAGATTTGTTATCTGTATTTTTCTGTGACTCTCATAGATAGGGTATCCTCGGTCTAGGCGCAGTTGTTGAACAAAGTGGTCCACCCATTACAGGTCACTTTGATACTAGAAACGCATTGGAGGGAGAGGTCCTCCAAGTCCTTGTCCCGTACTCCCTTATCATGTGTGCTCTGTGTTGTTTTCAGCAGAGGAGTCCATGTGGGACTCCTGGCAGTGCAGCTCTTCCTCTTTTTGATTGTGGTGAACAAAGACCCCTGGGATACCCTTATGGCACCCATGGGTGGGGGTACAACCCTGGATTCCTAGTGAATGTTTTTGGGCACCTGTGTGTGGACCACAGAGCAGGGTATGGGCTGGTGGCAGCTCCATGCTGAATTTGACAGGTGTTGTGAATATCCTCCATTTTGGGATACCCAGGCCCTGCCATAGGAATCAGTGGATTCCTGATAGGAGACAAGATGGCCCCTGTGGCCTCTTAGATTATATTACCTGTTACCTTGTTTTTCCAAAGTCCTGGGAAGCCCTGACTCTGTCCCTTCCCCTGACTGGCTGTTCGGTGGAAGAACCATATATGGTATTGTGGGGTAGTCCAGACCAGACTGGCTGGAGTCTTCCCAGTGACTGTATGTTGTGGGTACACCCTTGGGGTGGGACCTGGGTAAATGGAGTGTGTGACCAATATGCATTCCATGTTATCAGTGTCTGGTATCTGTGTGTCAGGATTTAGGGCTCGGGCAGGAAAAGGTGTGTTGGGCATGAAAAACACCAAGTATCAGGAGGAACTACACTTCCCAGCAGCTGTGGGAAGGCTATGTGGTCCCAGGTTTTGCGCGCAGCAGCAGCTCATTGTAACTGAAGGGACTCTTTTTTTTTTGTATTTGTTTATGGTTCAACAAAACCTTTACAAATTTAGAACATTTTAAAGATAGTTATAGATAGAAAAAAGAATAAACAGAAAGGTATTACATGTAGAAAAGAAACCCAGATAAAAAGTTTACAAACCAAACTAAGACGATGAAAAAGAAAGAGGAAAAAAAAGAGAGAACGAAAATGACATAGAATAAAACAGTCACTGTTTACATAATTACAAAGATGCCTCATAAAAAAAATCCACTTTCAAATAAGGAGCAGTAACCATTACCCAAGATAAAATTAGCAGCCAATATCCAATTTTTACCACTCATTCAACAGGAGGCTAAGTGGAAATTAGTATGCCAGTGGACTTTACACATCGGTAATTAGTCTGAATGGAAACAAAACTCTTCTGTATGCACTATCTATACTCGAGCGATGAAATTACAACTTTCTAATACTTGCACTACAGTTGCCATTAGCCCCACTTCATTCCCCGAAATAATTCTATCCCAGAAGCACTCAGCGATGATCCCTTCCTCTTTAATGACAAAACGCCTAAAGAGAGCCAATCTCACTTTCCAGGTTCCTTCACACTCCATAAGGAGGTGTTTTAGCAATTGTTTCGAGGGGATGTCACAGGATTTACAAAGCTTAAGTGCTTTGTTCTCTTGTTTCCATTTGGCTAGCACTTCCCCAGTATGAACTAGATTTAATCTTATCCTCAAAGCATTGTGCCTCACTTGCTGGGAAACTGAACCAATTAGCAGGGAAGAAAGCCCAGCCTATTTTCAATCGATAAGAATGGGTTAGTTGGGGTTGATTGCCTAACTTTGGCTATAGTGTCAATCCAATCCAAAATGTCCTGCTCACGCTTAACATTTAGGGGGTTTGACACCAGAGTTTCTGGGCTTAATTCAACCCGTGATAAGGCTTCATTCATTCTATTTTCAAGAATGGTCAAACATTTTGACCTAAGATTTTTCTGATGGATTTTAATATCCCTAAAAAATGTAGCTTCATGTCCCAGAATAATGTTTCGGTAGCTTGAAATCAGTGTCCAGTTAGCAATGCAGTTGAGTGACTTGTGACACTTGAATGGCTCTCGGGAGGCTTTTCCAAAGTTTTGGCCCATAGACTCTGAACCTGCGGTACCCTTTGCTCTGGTATCTAGACCATGGTACTTGCAACAGCAACTCATCAGATGAGCGTAATTGACGGGCCGGGGCATAAATCTTTATATTATTCAACAAATAACTTGGTGCTAGCTGGTTTACGTATTTAAACATGAAACAGAGAATTTTGAAATCAATGCGTTCCTTCACAGCTGTTAGGCAGAATTATATGCAGTACCCTTTGGGAACAACACACACAATTAAGACTACAAGTGACAGTACAAATTCACCTTTGGTACAAGCTCATACCACACAGTAAAGTGGTTGCGATGGCTGAGAAGCCAGACTTATCTCAAGAGCAAGTGAGCAGCATCAATAGTTACACAAAGGACAGCAAGTACTATGATTCAAACAAACACTGACTCAAGATTTCTGAGCAAAAGAATATACATTTATTTACACATCAGTTGTAAAACATTTCACTAAAGTAAAGCAGTTTAAAAATCACACTCTAAAACACTACACCACTCCCAATAGATTCTGGACAAGTTAAACTCAAAATGAAGTGTGAGCAAAATGGCAATCTAGCAATTTAAAAAGGGAGGGAAAAAACAAAGTTAGACTAAAATTGAGCAGCACCAACAGGTAAGTAAGCATGGCAATCTAGAAAGAGGAACTACAGTGATGGAATCAAATCACAAAGGCTTACGGCCAAAGTCAATAGGCCAAAAGTCTTTTGCTCAAGATCACACCGTTCAAGGTAGTTTGCGGTTAAGTCTTTGCCAAGAGTTCCGGACGAAGTTGGTCGACAGAAAAGTTAGGTTAAAGAGTAGAGAAGGACAAACCCTCGGATTGGCAAAAGGTTTCACACCCCTTCATCGTGGCTGGACGAAACGAACAACCGGATTTGCACAGTGCCTTTAAATGGAGAAGAAGCTGTAGCTGAGGCAGACGTTCCTGGCAGGTCCTGCAGGCTCACGGTTCCTGAAGAGCCTGTCGGACTGACATGAAATAGGAAGACTGCAGGGTCCTGCACTGCCTAGGGAAGAAACCAGCAGCAGAGCAAAGCAACGAATAAAAGGTACGCTCCTTAAAACCCAAGCAGGGTCCGACCTTCCTGGCTATCCGGTTCACTGTAGCTCTGTACAGCATATTTGACCAGAGGAGGGAGTCCTGGCTTGCAGTTTGGGTCAACTGGTTGATCCCACCAGCTCAGGGGAAGAAGATTCCTGGAGGATCTTCTCTGTCGTTGGAGTCTGAAGATTCGGACCTGCAGCAGGGCTTCACCGGATGGTTCAGTGGTTGTAGGGGTCCTCTTCTGTCAGCTCTTCATCGGTTCTTTCATTCCAGTGGCGACTCTGCCTGTCCAGTCCCAGAGACCTGCTTTTTATGCAGTTTTCCCCCATTCACACAGCCTGGCTGTCAATCACACAGCAGGGTGGCTATCCTGGTGGGACAGTCACCTAGCCAATCAAGCAGGAGTGTGACTTGGGTTACCAAGGGAACCCATGGCAGGGGACCTAAAACTCCGCCCTCACATCCTGCCTACCCAGACTTTCAGGCGCCTAAGGAGGGCTTCTGTGTAGAAGCCCGCGAAAGGACGGCGAAAAAAGGAACCATACCTGGTTTGGTGCGCAGAGTAAAACACAAGAAAGACATTTTCAAAAGAAATGGTGAATAAACCCAGCCGGAGCTGTATAAAAATGTATATGGTCTAGCGGGTTTAAGTTTGAGGCCACCAAGATAGCCTAAAACAGTACCAAGGTTATTTAAGATAACCGCGGTAGGAAAAATAGGGTAGTTACCACTGCCATCAGCCAAGTCATGATGAAAAGGGAGTGAAACAGTGCTCCAAGACAACCAGAAAAAAAGGGATAAGTATTAACCCTTTCCAGTACTTTATGGAAGATAGGTTGTACTGGGTCTGTGCATTTAAAGGGACTAATAAAGTCAATGGCAACTTTACATGTTCTGGGAGACAATAGTCAGTCCCAGAAAATGGAGTCGGAGTTGGGAAGTATAAAAGACAACCCTGTGTCACTGCACTGAAGGTGCAGTGTAACACACAGTAAAAAGATGATCCCTATGGAGTAGGTGAAGCTCCACAGTCCAAGAATTCATAAAAATGTAAAACACACACAGCAGAACACATGTAAGAGTGGGAAAAAGGGCTCACACTCTTACCATGTGAAAAAACGAAATCCTAGAAATCCAGCAAAGCTGCTGAGGGACTCAGTAGGTAAAGGAAATTAGCCATTCTGGAGAATTCTCCTTAGCAACAGCTAGCCAGTGTAATGACCCCCTTAACTTAGAGATAGGGGAAGATTTTGCCACCGTCAACACTGATCTAACTGCCGCATTCTGAGCTACTTGCAGCCTCTGTAATTGGAATGCTGGGATTCCTGTCAACAGAGCATTCCTATAGTCCAGTCGGGAGTTAATCAGGGTCCCCACGACTGTCGCCCGGTCGGAATCCACTATAAACGGAAGGATCTGTCAAAGTATCCAAAGGGTGTAGAACACAGATTGCACTTTGGCACTAAACTGTGTTCCACACCCCATGTTATCCTCCCAGATACTGCCCAGATTTTTTACTTTAGAGGAGAAATCCAATTGAGAGACCAATAAGCATGGTGATGGTAACTGCTTGTTATCCTGCAGATGGTGCTTGTAACCAAACAATGCTACCTCTGTCTTTATTAGTGTTTAGCAACAGCTGGTTAGTGGTCATCCATGCTTGGATATTTTGTAGGCAGTCTTCCATTGGTTCTAAAGTCGCCTCCAATCTCTCAACTCTCAGATATACTTGAGTACCATCAGCGTATGAGTGGAATTTAACGTGATGTTTCCTCAAGATATCCATGAGAGGTTTTATATATACATTGAAAATGAGAGGGGAGAGTGAGGAACCTTGTGGAACACCACAATTTTGCAAGAGGGAATCAGAGTAAAATCCTCCAAATGTAACCCTTTGTTCTCTTCCAGTAAGAAATCACTTAAACCATTGTAAGGCATCTATAGAGACCTTCCCGACCTCCTCAGGCCAGCTCAGCAAGAACTTGTGGTCTACTGTGTCAAATGCAGAAGACAGGTCCAACATAATCAAAAGTGATATGTCTCCCTGATCTGCCTTCTCCAGGAGATCATCCCAGACTGTCAATAACACAGTCTCTGTACCAGATCCTGGTCAAAAATCTAATTGTAAAGGATCTAATAATTTCTCCTTCTCCGCATATTCCTGCAGCTGTGATGTGACTACTTTTTCCAAAATGTGTCCAGGCCATGGTAACCCTGCCACTGGTCTGTAGTTTTGTAGGTTCTTAGGGTCTAAGTTTACCTTCTTCAGCAGAGGAGTAACAACTGCCCTTTTCAGATTTGTATGTACAATACCTATAATTAGAGATTTGTTCACAAAATCTGTGGTAAAAGGAGAGATATCCGACGCAAGCCGCTTTCGTACCAATGATGGTATCTCAAATAGGGCATCATTGGTGGATTTCAGATTGAAAAGTAAAGAATATACTGTGTCCTTTGAGAATGTAAAAGGTTTTTCGTTAATGAGCAATCTGGATTAATGGTCTCCTTATCCTATCTTTGCTCCTCAGTAAAGATTGAACAATCTTCTCTCTAATTAATTCTATTTTTTTTACAAAATGGTCTTTAAAGGCATCTGCTTGTGTTTTGTAGGCTGCTAACAGTACTGAAGTGCACTTAGGTTCCACAAAATCTGAAATGGCCGAGTTTTATTCTCGCAGTCTGTTACTAGCTTTCTCAATCTTATCCCTAAGAAATTTTGATTTGGCTTCAAAAATAGCCTTTATATAATTTCTTTGGGTGATCTTAATCAACTCTAGGTTATGATCAGTTCTCCTCTTCCTCCATTTGTTTTTCAGGGATCTCAGCTGACTCCTTTTCAAGACAAGTTTTGAGAGAACCATGAGTTAAACACTTTCCTAGATTTGGCATGTTAATAAGGGGCCAATTGTTTACAGATAGTATCCATCATTTCTTGCCTTCATAAAAAAATTATTTGCCAGGCAAATTTAACAAAGGAAGCTACACATCTGTGGAGAAGCGCCAAATGCCCCTATGAGTGGGAAAGTGTGTGCTAGTTTAAATGCACAGCCATTACATGAGAAGGGAAGGGTCAGGTACTAATAGGTTGCATTAGGGTTGACCCTTTAATGTAATGCATGTTATGTTCGTTTTTGCTTGCCCAACGGGCCATGTGTTTGTTATTTCATCGAGGTAAATACCCTTGTATGTTAGTTAGTTAGTTTATTTATATAGCGCAGCCAAACCCTCAGGTAACTGCCATGCTGCTTGCTACATTGTCAATATGAGTTTTCATGTTGAATTAAGTTCCATGTTATGTGTTTCACAGCCACAGTAGGATGTTTGTCGGCCTAGGTAGGAGTTTCCAGGTTAGGGTTCTAGGTTCAGGTGACAGGCAGGTCTGGTGGTGAGAATAGGTCAGGATTGAATCAATGTAGGTTACACTTTTTGTCTAAACCTGCTGCCTTTGAAACAATTCAGGCTAGAACAGCGTTTGTGATTTCCTATTTGACTGCAGGTGCTGCCGCATGGGCCATGCCCCTGGTCCAGAAGGATGACTCTTTACTGTATAATTGAGAGGGGTTTTTGACAGAGTTTGGGCGGTTGTTTGATAGACGGGAGCTTTCATTGGCGCAGGATAAGGAATTATTGCCACTAAGGCAGGGGTCACATGATTTGGTGTCATACGTGACACAGTTCAATTGGTTGGTAACAGAGACAGATTGGTCTGAGACCAAACAGACAGTGCTGTTTTACCAAGGTTTGAGAGAGAAATTGAAGGATGCAATTGCGCAGCTGGAGACCTAACCTACTACATGTACTACTATGATTGATTTGGCTTTACGGTTAGATCAACGTATGAATGAACGGGGGATAGGAAGAGACCAGAAGTGTTACCCTTTGTGAGGTTGGATAAGGGTCAGGGAGGAAGGGGTGGAAGGGGTGGAGAAGGAGAACCTATGCAAATTGGGAGTGTAAGACGGCCATTGTCTGCCGCAAAGAAGGAACAGCGCAAGACTAATAATCTGTGTCTGCATTGTTTTTTGCGCTAACTAAGCAGGTGGTGTCAGCGATGGTTGATTCTGGGACCACAGGGAATTTTGTTGACATCAATTTGGCAGAACAATTGGGATTGCCTTTGCAGGACAAACAGCGGGTGGAGGGAGTGCAGTTGGTGGATGGATCACCATTGACTTCAGGTCCTATTCGGCAGCAAACCCAACCCTTGCACATTCACCATTGTGTGTGGGACAGGTCAGGGTGAAGAGATTACTTTGACTTAATAGTGGCTCCTCAGTTTGGTCTCATTTTAGGAATGCCATGGTTAGTGCAGCATAACCCACGGATTGAGTGGGCAACTCGGGAAGTGTTTTTTGAGGCTCAGGAGTCCAAGAGGCATATGGAGGGGGAAATGGGCCCACTATGTTTTTGGCAGACAGGACACAGGTACCGCAGGTTGTGGGAGCGGTGGGGACTGGATTTCTGTCCCATTATACAGTTTGCTGGATTATTTGGCAAAGGTGGGGCCGAGAGGTTGCCACTCCATCGATCTTATGACTGTGTGATTAGTTGGAACCTGGTGCCAAGTTGCCCTGTAGTAGGATATACGCTCTCACTGAAGCCGAGAACCAACATTTGAGGGAGTACTTGGATGAGATGTGGGAAAAGGGGTTCTACAGGCATTGAATAAGGTGACAATTAAGAACAGGTACCCATTGCCCTTTGATTTATGTATTATTAGATCAAGTAAAAGCGGCAGTGGTATGCACAAAACTGGACTTGAGCAGAGCATACCTTTTAATAAGGGTAAAAGAAGGTGATGAGTGGAAAACTGCTTTCAGAACCAAGTTTGGGTTGTTTGAGTACTTAGTGATGCCCTTCGGCTTGTGTAATGCTCTGGCTGCTTTCCAATATTTCATGCAGGAGGTGTTGAGGGAATTCATTGACGTGTTTGTCATTGTGTATATCGATGATATTCTGATTTATTCTTCCTCCAAGAAATAACATACAGCACGTGTAAGAGCAGTGTTACAGCGGCTGCAGCTTTATGTCAAACTGGAGAAATGTGCATTCCATACTACGCAGGTGGAGTTTTTGGGGTTCATTTGAACCCCCACAGGCATTTTAATGGATAAGAAAAAGGTTCAGGCGGTTGCTAATAGGCCTACTCCTCAATGCGTAAAAGATATTCAGTCCTTTTTGAGGTTTGCCAATTTCTACAGGAGGAGTGGAGTGGGCCTTTCTGGAGCTGAAGGGAGCTTTTACTACAGCACCAGTCTTGAGACATCCAGATCATGAGAAGCCTTTTCAGGTTGAGACGGATGCATCTAATGTGGCATTGGGGGCAGTGTTGTCTCAGAAAGATGACGAGGGTACTTGGCATCCAGTGGCTTTCTACTCCCGCAAACTCACAAGTTGCGAGCAGAATTATTCTGTTACAGATAAAGAGTTGTTAGCCATTCGTGCTGCATTTTTGGAATGGAGGCACTTTTTTTGGGGGGCCAGGCATCGTGTTGGTGACAGATCATAAAAACTTGCAATACTTTAAGACAGCCCAGACCTTTAGTCCGAGGCAACTGCGATGGTCACAATACTTTAATGAGTTTGATTTTCTAGTAACCTTTCACCCTGAAAGGGAAATGGGAAGCCTGGCGCTTTGACAAGGCAGCAAAATTTTGAGAATGAGGTGACAGAGGTTAAGGCAATCATTCCCTCAGAGAAAGTTGTTGGGGTGATTACTGAGAAATATGCTAGGACAGGTGCGGAAAGCTATGAGTCAACAGGAAGTGCAAAAGTGGGGAGTTGGAGACCCGTTAAAAAACATCTGAGATGGATTTCCTTATAATGCGGGCAAGCTGTTTTTACATACCGATGACTTGCAAGAGAAAGCTTTGTATTGGTGTCTTAAATCCCCATTAGTAGGCCACTCAGGGAGGACAAAGACACAACGCATGTTAGAAAAGTACTTTTGGTGACCGGATTTGAGGAAAGATACTATTGGGTACATTCAAAGGTGTGAGTCGTGAGTCTGCAACAAAGCTGATCATTCTAGAAAGGTGGGGTTTCTCCAGCCTTTATCAACACCCGAAAGGAAGTGGACACACATTTCCATGGATTTTATTACTGATCTTCCTCCCGATAATCAACATGACACTATTTGGGTGGTGGTGGATTCCCTGTCTAAGCAAGCTCACTTGTGCCATGTATCGGTATTCCAGGGGCAGGGCAGCCCAATTTATGTCCAGATTTTGGCGTGCCTTCTGCCAAATTTTGGGAATCGACTGGGCCCTGTCTACGAGTTATCATCCCCACACTGATGGGCAGACTGAAAGGGTCAATCAGACATTTGAGCAATACTTACGATGTTGCTTCGGGGATGGGATGGAGTCATGGGTGCAAGCTTTGTGGTTGGCCGAATTCACGTACAACAATACTGAACACGCATCGCTGAGTATGGCACCTAATGAATGCCTGTACGGACATTTAAAAAATATATTACCTGATACTTTGCCCGAGGTGTAACAAATTCCTGTTCTACAAGAGCAGAAGCATTTGCTTCTGTACATTAGGCGGAAGGCACAATCTAATTTGGAACAGGCCAAGGCGGCCTATAAAATACAGGCTGACAGGAAACTACAAGAGGCTCCCAAGTACAAGGTGGGGGACAGGGTATGGTTGTCGACTCCTAATCTGTTACTGGTGGGACCTCGTAAATTTGCACCTCGATTTATTGGGCCCTACGAGATTATGCAGTGTGTGTCTTCTGTGGCTGTTAAATTATGGTTACCAAAAAATGTAAACATACATCCAGTGTTCCATGTGTCTCTGCTTAAACCTTCAGCTATGGGGATGATCACGCAGAGACCATCAGCAATTATGAAGGAGGGCATGTGTTGTGGTATTTAATCCAATGGTCTGGTAATGATCCAGACGACTGTTCATGGGAGCCAGCAAGTGCAGTACATGCGCCACGATCGGTGCGATAGTTTCCACTGCGCCGCCCTGAGAAGCCAGGTCCTGTGAAGGGCCAGGGAGAGAAGGTACTGTCAGGATTTGGGGCCGGGGCAGGAAAAGGCGTGTTGGGCATGAAAAACGCTAATTATCAGGAAGAACTACACTTCCCAGCAGCCGTGGGAAGGTTCTGTAGTCCCAGACTTCACACGCAGCAGCAGCTGATTGTAATTGAAGGGACTATTTCATACGCTGGCTTCCCGTGCTCAGGTGCAGAATTTTGAGCCTTTCGGCACAGGCGGTCACGGCGGTATTTGTGAAGGAGACTGGAAGGGGCAGGGATGCCGGAGGAATGCTGGAATTCACTCGCCCCGGGTCGCAGCGGTGAATAGGAGGCGGCCCAGAGTTCTTCACATCTCTACGTTCGGGTAGTCCCGTGTGGCTCCTGGACATTCAGCTAAGTAGCTGCATGTTGATTTCTTGCTGTATGTGTATGTGAACAATACGTGCATGCTCAGGTGCAGATTATTGAGCATTTCGGCATGGGCGGTCACAGCAGCATGCGTGAAGGAGACTGGAAGGGGCAGGGACGCCAGAGGAATGCTGGAATTCGCTCAGCCCGGGTCACAGGAGTGAATAGGAGGGGGCCCAGAGAGTTCTTCACTTCACATCTCTACGTCCGGGTAGTCCCGTGGGGCTCCCGGACATTCAGCTAAGCAGCTGCATGTTGATTTCTTGCTGTATGTGTATTTAAACAATACAGGCATGCTCTGCCCGCGTGTATGAAACCTTATTGAGGGCTTCTGCCTGCACGCTCTGCTTGCTCTTCGGCTGAAGGGCTGTTTGGACATTTAAGTTACAAGCATTGTTTATGTTTAACAAAGGAAGTCATGAATCCGCTGAGAAGCGCGGATTGCCCCTATGAGTGGGAAAGTGTGTGCTAGTTTAAATGCACAGCCATTACATGAGAAGGGAGGGGTCAGGTACTAATAGGTTGCATTAGGGGTGACCCTTCAATGTAATGCATGTTATGTTCACTTTTGGTTGCCCAACGGGCCATGTGTTTGTTATTTCATAGAGGGAAATGCCCTTGTATGTGCCATGCTGCTTGCTACATTGTCAGTATGTGTTTCCATGTTGCATTAAGTTTCATGTTATGTGTTTCATAGCCACAGTAGGAGAGTTGTAGTAGGAGTTTCCAGGTTAGGGTTCTAGGCTCAGGTGACAGGCAGGTCTGGTGGTGAGAATAGGTCAGGAGTGTGGTATATATATGTATCTTGCTTTTCCTAACTTCCCCCAAACCTATCCAATTATGGTTCCCTTTACCCTCTTTCCGGTTTTCCTTACTTCCCCTTCCCTATCCACAACCTCTCCCTAATCCCTCTTTCCCCCATTGGCTGACACATGGCTACATGTTATTACAAACATCAGGCACCCGTGCTAACCACGGTGGGCGGGTCGATCTATTCGGCTTCTGTGGTTTGGGGGAGAGTGTCGATATTCTCTCCTCCTTTTGGGTCTTGACACTGTGTGTGTGACACAAAGAATGAGACAGTCCTGCCTGAAACTAACATGAATGCAGTGTGGTTTGCGGAAAGTCTGTGTGCTTGCCCCAATCCACCTTCCTTGTTATGGGTGTCTGGGTGGAAGTGAATATCCTGAATGCACTGAGAGCCTGATTGTCTGCCTGCCTGCATGAATGTCCTTTTTACTGATTGGCTGAATGAGGGACCTATGAGTATATCTGGGGACCTCTCACTTACCAATATTGTTCAGAAGCTGAAGTTGAAACTTGAAGCTGCTTATTCTTGAAGCCCAGCTGGAAGAAGAATAATTGCTGCTGCTTTCCTTCGAGGAAATCCGAGAAGCTGTTGAGTCTATCGAAGACTGATCCAAGAGAGGACCTGGCTAGGAGATCTCTCCCTGAGCTACGAGATAACATCGTGCAGATGCTGATCTTCATCAAGGCACCCTGGAAGCCAGTCCCGAAAGGCTGTCGACCAGAAATGGAGTTTGCTGAGAAATCTTGAAGTAAAGCACTTTGACATTGAGGCCGTCAACATCCATCACTGTTGACCGGGGTTCGGAGGATCTCCATGACCGCTGGAAGCCTGTCAAGTCGTGTTGCCCAGAAGCGGGGACAGCTTGACGCTGTACTGCTTGACAACAGGAGCCGCAATGCTCCGCCTTGCCAAAGAACATTTAAATGAAGGGCTCCCTTGCCATCACCGTTGACCGCTTTGTCCCACCAGAAAAAGTCGAGGTCGTTGACGACTGAGGAGAATTCCCCGGTGGGTTTCCCACCACCTGAGGTCCACAAAGACGCTGACAAGTGAAGATCCAAAGTCTAGCCATGGTTGAGTCTCGATCGCTGACATCCGACGCCGACCCTCGACGCCCTACTGCGGGGCCTTCCTTCTTCATTGAGTCTTCTTTGCAGCACCAAACATTTTACTTCGAGGACTCTTGATGCCAGGTTTCACCTTCTTTGAGGTATCTCGATGCCCTGTGGCTCCTGCTTTAAAGGGAGTCCACCCTCGAGGGATCCATCGATGAACTGTCGAAGAAACTCTGCTAAACTTGGGGTAGTAGAACATTTTTGACCAGGAAACAAGACTATTTTAGCAATAATGGACTGGTCTTGTTAATACACTTTATTACAGGTTGTGGGGATACTCACACATAACTGTTTCTTAGTAGAAAGAGAAACGTTCTGTCATTGTTTAAACTAATTTGCCTTCCTTCCTATGATCTATGCTGATACACATTGTTATATGATTTGTATGCCATTATAACTGTCAGCAGTTGATACATTTTAAAGGAGTCAGTAGTTAAGTTTGCTACCACATTTGCCATATTAGATTTGCCAAAGTACAAAGTGTGTTATAAATTGTGTGTGTATATATATATATATATATATAGAGATATATATAGATATAGATAGAACCTTATTTTTATAGAAAGAACTGTGTTAGCACTTAACATATAGAGAATCTTGGCTGGGGTGCTCTGTGCTTCTACTGTGCCATATAGAGGGCAGAAGTACAGAGAAGCCCCCACCAGTCTTTACAGTGACACAACCGGTAACCCTATGCTTTCATGACCGTATATGTTCTTCTATCCCTGCATCTTCTGGTCCACATTCACTTTGCTTTCTCCTTGCCATGCTTTTGGCTTTGCCATAATGTGTTTTCCTCTTTGCCAGTCTCTTGTCTTTGCTACAATGTGTTCTTTCATACAGTTCACTCTGTGGTGCTTTCTTTCCTTCACCACATTACTTTCTCGCTCTTCCGTAATGTTCATTACTTGCTGTTTATTGTGTTTCATAAGATTTGTTCTTTGACTATCAATATATGTTACGTGTGCTTCACAAAAGCTTGTGAATGGAGGATAGCACAGAGGCAATGTGCTGGTCTTGGAAGCAAGACCATGCAGAGCAACAGAGGTTTGAATCCCTGATCTGCGCTTAGAAACCACACTTGGGTATTAAGTGTGTTATACATTTTTTTAAAAAATTAATATTAAAAATAAAAATTAAATTAAATTATATTCCATTTATAGGTTTATCAATGCTTTCTTTTTAGTTCGATATTCAATAGATCTTAGTTCATATTCTTTCACTTGCAGTTCAACTTGCTCATATTGCTCACTACAACCCTTCACCTTGTGTTCACATTAGCTTGCACCTCTCATTTTGTTCATTCATCAATTACTTTTGCCCTCTAGTAGCCCCCAGGAGTGCCCCAGTATGGGTGTTCCCTTTTGTTCATTCACCAGTCGCTGGCGGCTCCTCCGGGCAGCTTCTTTCCTCTTCTTCTGCTCACCATACAGGTCTCTGTAGTATTGCGTGCCGCACTCGCACTCTGCTATTCCCTCTGAGGGTTACCAGCAGCACTGCTCACCTCTTGCAGATGCTGCCGATAGCTTGCAGCAATTTCTCTTCCGTGCTCCACTGCTCCTGCTGTGGGCACTGGACCAGGGAGGCTCAAACCCCTGGGACCTTCTCACGGCCCGCTGAGGCCTCAGTGTCACAGTCTCTCCTGGGTATTTGCTGGTGTCCTGGCCTCCAGGCTGGACCCTCCTTGGCATTCTCCTTCTCAACAGGATTTCTCCCCTCCCAGGCCAAAATGCTCGGCCCGGCTTCTCTCCTGCGAGTCTCTCTCTCCTGATTGTCGGACACACCTTTTATGCACCTGCAACCATTTAACATCTTGCAGGTGTGTGTCCGCAAGTCCAGTTGCCTGACGACAGTTAGTGGTGGTCTCTAAATATGCTTGGCCCATACAATAGTCTTCAGGCCTCTTCTTCATTTCATTACCAGAGTAGTGAAATGATATGTTAGTACTCCTAGTCACCTCTTCCTAAATCAGTACTATAGTGGTATGAATGAGGGGAAATGAAGTGAAGTGATTGGCAACAGCCTATAGAGGCAGGGGGTGGGTAAGGTTGGTTATCAAATGGAAAATGGGTATACCATGTTTCACCTGCGGACATCCTCTCCCCAACCCCCAAGGACCCTCCTTAGCATCTCTACCCTAAGGGTCAGGATCCAAAAGCAATGACCTTTTCCTGGCTACCTGAGAAGAGGATTCAAGGGGAGTAGGTGTGAGGATACCCTCAGGTTTCTCACAGTCTTTAAACTGAAAAGGGCCAAAGGTAAACAATGGACCCAGTTTTTTCTAAGTGTAACACTGTTTAGATAACTTAGCTTTCAAGAGACCATTCATCCTCTCAACAAGGCCGTTGGCCTGGGGATGGTAAATGGAGCACATCTTGTGTTTAGTTCCTAAAAGAGATGCAATTTCTTTAAAACTCTCATTAAAGAAGTGGGTGCCATTATCACTTTTAAGAGTCTTTCACAGTCCCCAATGGGGAAATACTTCTCTTACCAGAAATGTGGCTACCGATTTGGCATCCGGATGTGCACATGGACCAGCTTCAATCCAACTGGAGAAAGGTTATATCACAACTATGAGATAGTGAAAGGTGTTGCTTGCACCACTCTCCCATATCTGCAAAGTCAATGTAGAGGTCTCTAAATGGGCCTTGGATGGGGAAATGTACCCCTTAATGTTTCCAATGTGTGCCCAGTGGTGGATGTCTGACAAACCATGTCCTGAACATCTGGCACATACCAATCCTCCTGTATATCGGCAACAATATGCTGTTTAGACACATGCAAGGGTAGTGCAGCTGATCGAATGCAACTAAAGCCCTTTCTTGAGGCATCACAACATTCCCAGTGCTAGCCTGTCTGAACACTAAGTCTGTAGGAGACTGTGCACACCCCCTTCCTTTCCACAATTATTTCTCACTCTGGGGTGCCTGGGCCTGTAATTGAATACCTTCTGTAACAGATAGCACAGTATACGGGACATGTATCTGCAATTACATTCCGACAAGTACTGGGTGTTCAGGGATATCTGGTACTGGTAAATATGTGGCCAAATTTGCTGCTGTGTCCACTGCTTCGTTACCAAGAGAAACAAAGTCCCTGCCACTAGTATGGGCAGCACACGTGACTTGATCTCGGCAAGTGCTGGTTGTGAAAGGCCATGAATGAGTCTGTCTAAAAGGGCTGCATGCTGTATTGGGGATTCATCAGCTCTTTGGAACCCTCTTTTCATCCACCCCGATAATCCTGAATGCACGGTTGTCATCACATAAGCCGAGACCGAATAAATTGTTACTCTGCATCCCTGTGCTGCCTCCAATGCTTCAATGAGCGCAATCAATTCTGTTGCCTGGGTGGAGAAATGTCCAGGTAATGCCCTGGTAACCTTCACTGGAGAAAGACCTCATACTACCCATCAATCAATCCAATCACTGCTGCCCCAGTATGTTGCTGGCCAGTCTTCTGAGCAATAGTTGAGGACCTATCAACAAAGAACACTTCTCTGTCATCTATGGCATAGTCTTGTGTTTTAGGAATGTCATCGTCTGGACCTTCATACGTGACGGAGTTGAGAGCGTCATCATCTTCAGTAATGGGTTTTGTCGAAAAGGTGGTAGGGTTCACTGTCTTACATCAAACAATGTGAATAGATGGGCTAGACAGAATAACTTCAAAAACTGACGCTCTTTGGGTAGTTAACATGGATTTGGACCTCTCAAGTATGGTGAATACTGCATGTTCCATGTATAGAGTCACTGAGCATCCCATTACAATTGTCACTGACTTCTCAATGGCGAAGGCAGTTGCAGCTAACACTTGTTTACAAGGGAACTGTCCTTGCACAACAGAATTTTACATCCCGCTGCAATACACCAAAGGTTTATGACCCATAGAGTTGTGTTGTATTAAAACTGCCGTCATGATTTGTCCGTCAGAGAAATTATAAAACTCTTTAGTATAATCTGGGCTTGCTAGAACAGGGGCAGTGGAAATAACTTCTTTTAATTCCTGAAAACTTGTGCGCATTGCATCAGTCCAAATTAAGGACATTCTTTGTCCGCTGGGCGTCTTTAATGGCCTGCAGCAGTGGTTGAGTGTACAGTGAATAGTCAAAAATCTATGCCCTGCAATAATGACACAACCCCAGGAATTTCTGCATGTCCTTAACCGTAACTGGCTGGGGCATACTGCGCACCGCTGCTGCGCGTTCTGGAGTCACTTTCTTACCATGAATTGAAATCAATTGCCCTAGATACAGCACCTCCTGCTGACAATTTGAAACTTCGCTTTATCCACCTTGTATCCTTTGTCAGCCAATAACTGCAGCAAGGTGATGGAATCATCCCTGCACTGTCGCTACATGTCACTATACACCAACAGGTCATCCACATATTGGATAACAGTACTGGGCACCTGAATGTTACCTAAGTCTTTGTATAGAAGCCTGTTAAAAATGCTGTTAGACTCACAGTTCCCTTGTGGGAGCCTAGTAAGTTGGAACCGCTTCCCGGCAAACGTAAATGCAGTGCATTATTGAGAATCAGGATGTAATGGGACCGAGAAGAAGGCTTTCTTTAGGTCCACAACAGTGAAATGTGTGACCGTTGTGGGTATGTTACACAATATCGTAGCCGGATTAGGAACCACAGAAACCTTTGCCTCTACCTCTAGATCAGTAAGGGGGCATAAATCCTGAATTATTCCCCAATTTGCCTCGTTTGATTTCTTCACTGTATACATTGCTGTATTACACAGATAATTAGATGGAACTATAATGCCCTGATGTAAAAGGCCCATATTGTTGTTGTAAATTCCCTCTTCCACTGCCTTGGACAGGGGATACTGTTTTACTCTGGGTAACACTGCGACTGGCTTCAATGTAACATGAATTGGTGCAACACTGCGCAGGAGTCCTACACCATGAGGGTTACTTGTCCACAATTTGTCAGGGACCTGAGATAAATCTTCTTGGGCAAATGAGGGGGCGCTCCCTACCAATTACATCAGACCTGGAATATGCTGATACTGTATAATTTTTTCACATGGAACACACACTTCCAATATTATCTCCCCATCTTTCTCTTTGTTCTCAAAGAGGTCCTCATCAGTTATATCTCTCAGGGGCTGGGTTGGAAAAATACCACAAATCGTACGCTTTTCTGCCCTGTCTGGGTCTGTGGCGATCAACACAATCCTTTCCTTCGACACCAACACCCCTTCTATGTCAAGCATGATGATAGTCCCTGCAACAATTTCCTGGGCCTGATCAAGTCTAAATAAAAACTCGGAAGGCACCCGCCAATACTGGTTGGCCACCTGCAGCACTGCACTAAGAAGTACTGGGATCCCAGAAATGAACAAATCAGGGGGCACTGGTATTAACACACTCCTCTCAGTGAAAGAGATGGTCTTGTAGGGCTTACTTAAGATGTCCCAACCCCACAAATTGATGGGGGTCAGAGCGGAAAACAACAATGGGGCCTGTATTTTGATGGGTAATTCTTTTGTGACGGGAACTTATTCAACTGCCCCAGAGAAGCCCTGCATGTCCATTACCTCACCTGACAAAGAGAATCCTCCCTGACTAATGCATGATTTAGTAGCACCTGTATCCACCATGAATATGAATGGTGTATTGCCTAGCTCCAAGCCCATCAAGGGTTTCTCTCCTGGGTTGGCAGCGGCCGATAGAACTGGTAACGCTAAATCTCTCTGTGGGTTGTCCTAATCTGAATGGTTATTTCTTCCTAGAGAAACAAATGGGTTTCCTCCAGCGACAGTGGTCCCTTGATAATGCGTCACTGTGCCATTGGGTACTGCATTGTTATTCTTCACTTGAGGGCACTGCTGCTGCCCCGGATGTACCACATATGCTAGTGCGCCACCAGGGCCTGGGACTGGCAGCTGCGGAAATGGCAGTGGGGGAGCCAACAGGGTTGTAGTCAGTCGCACGCCATATCTAACTGGTGGGGGAACTTGCATGTAGGGCTCGAGATATGGGTCTGTGCCTTTTGTGGGTATGGATATGTTTGCTGCTGTCTACTCCCACACTCCCTGGAAAAAATCACCCATCCACCCACATGTCCAACACTGTCCCGCTCCTTCTCCTCGTGTCCCCATTCCTCCAAATCCTACTCATCCTCCCCGTGCCCCCAAAAACCTCCCTCTTCCTGCCCAATATCTCCCTGGAAACCCCTTTGATACTGAAACTGGTACCCACCGTTCAAATCATATTCACCTCCCAAACCAGGCGCTGGTCATACATCTGCCTGGACCACTCTGGGCTCTATCTGTCCTTCTGTCTGTACCGCCATCACTGCACCTTACAATGCAACTTTTGCTAACTGTTTCTGCACCAGGTTCCCTTCCTCTGTCTGCGCTCTCTGAGCCGTGTCCTTCTCTTTTTCTTTGAACCGTTTGCAATGATATACAATAATAGACTTTATTTGTGCCCATCCTTTAGCTTCAATCCCCATTATCTTATCGAGAGTCTTGTGCACTTCCTTTGGAAGTCCCCTTTTCACCACAAAATAAAAGAGCAGGAATGCCTGGTCCTAAGAATCTCCCATCTCTGCCCTCCGCATTTCCTGTATTTGTAAAATGTACTGTGCTGGATCCTCATCATCCTGCAATGTCCACTTCATTAATGATTGAAGGTCAGGCATGTCTGGATATGTACGCCATAGCGCAGTCCACACTTGGGGCCTAATGTCTTTGAAATGAACCCCATCATGGCTTTCATTCCCTAACTTCACTCCCGGGTAGCCAGGTTTGACCCAAATGTCATCAGCCTGACCCCCCAATATTGAGATAAACCTTTCAGATCCCCTACAGTCAGGGTTGTACCAGTCATCTACTTTTCAAAGGCTTATATCCATTTACATGCTCCAGCGGTGAGGGATGGTAGTGCCTTTAATACATTATTTCTGTTCATATGGGCCCATGGTATGTACTGGGCTCTCCCCGGCCCCTTATGCAATAATGGAAACTGAGCCTCCACCAGCTTAATCGCTTTCCTCTTCCCTGCCAGTGATGTTTTCGCCACTGCCATACATCCTAATGTATTCCTTAAACTAGGCCCTGACAAAATCTGAACCTGTGGAGAAATCATTGGCGGCTGCTCCTCCAACTCATCCATGGTATCCCACTCCTCCTCCCCTACTCATGTACGGTCATACTCCACTTCCACAATTCCAATTCTTCCTTCTTGTTTTTTTTTACTTTTTCCTCTGTACGTAGCTCGCAAAAAGGTATACATGTGACTCAAAATATCCCTCCCTATTATTTTTTCCCTGCTCCGGCCATGGTTTATACAGCCCTCCTTTCATCTCAACTAGCCACTCTTCATGATATTTAAGAATGTTTTCTTGATACAAAGGAAGAGCTTTACACAAAGTCCAACCGCGGTACCGGCTCCATTGTGGCTGCCTCTCTATCACCGTTCTACGTCACCTATGTTAACCGTGCCCAGGACCAGCAGAGTTATTCTTACACATTGCCCCATCCCCCTTCTCACAAATCATTGCTACCGATGCCCCACCCTTCCCCACACTCACACCCTCCTGCACTGCTCTTACACACATCCTCACACCACCCACAAATCTCCTCTCACACAACAAAATCAAGACCTCCCTTGGCCTCTCCTTATCACAAAAAATTTACAAAAACTGCTCCCATCAACAGTAATGAAAAAACATCTTCTTTATTCCAACACCCCCTGTATGTCGGGTGAGCAGATCCCATGTCCACCAAGGCCCTCTACCCCAACTACTTATCATCCTCACGCCCCCCGGCCCTTAAACTGGACGAAGGGATCCCAGGCTCACTAATTATATGGAGCCTCTATCCGTATCCTTGTTTCCTCGTTATATAGCGATGTCTTCTTCCCTAGTAACATAGGAAAGTGTTCCATTCCACCACAATCCTCTATATTATAATCAAATCAACCTATGTACAATGCCACTCTTCCACTCACTCTTCATTCCCCACGCTCACACCATTCCTCACGCCCTCAAACACTCACACATCCCTTTGCAACCCCACTTGTTTTTCTCCAAAAAAGGTGCATTTAGATCTGCGTGTTCTCCCAAAATCATCCATCACAGGGTCCCATAAACGGCCTGCACAATCCGGGGACAGCACCCCGCTCCATAGAACAGACAGTGATCTTTCTAACACGGCTCCTATAAACCTCTCCAAGGTGCCCGCAAGGGAACTGGTCGCTGCAGATGAGTGCACCCCTCAGGATGTACAACCAGAAATCCCCATCCTCGCGTGGGAGTCTGGGATCACATCATGGTCACCAATTTGTAGAGTAACCTCTCGACCACCAGACAAAAAAGACCAACCCTCTAGTGAAAAAAGCTAGGTGCACCCTTTTGTGAGAAGAACAAGAGCATTATTATATATACAAAAAGGGAAAGGACTGACAGGGTATTATAGCTCCACTGCCGTAGAGCTCTCTCTGCCTTCTTCAAAGTAACTAGCAGGTTTTAACTGCACAAATTGTCATTCATGACGTGTACAATATACAGTGTTCATCGCCCACCCTCATTGGCTTCCATCTATTTACATACCAATAATCACATATAGACCTGAGGTTATTGGTCAAAGCTTCTCTAACTCCAATGCCTTCGCACATGGGTGACAAACTCTTCACCTTGCATTACTGCAAAATGATTGGTAAGATTTTTAAAGACACTGCCCCGGCCTGAGACCTAATCACATGAGGTGCACCTGGCCTGCAACATGAGCTCAGCGGATAACTTCGAGGTCAGTCTGGTCCTTGCGAATACAGCCTCCCTTTTCTCATCCCAGACATGCAGGAGCCCACATGGTGCCTCCCGACGGTAATCTTACAAAAGTTGGCATCATCCTTTGCTCTCCCAGTACAAATCACAGGTTTTGTTGTCCTCTGCTCCCCCCTTATCACCTACCCCTCCCGAGGGACAGGCCTGTGTTTCCTGCAGGTCCCACTAATCAGTCGAAATAGTGAAGGATTTAGAAGTTTAGCTCATGGGCATCTGGTAGTTCAAATGACATGGCCATTCACCTGTGGGTTGCTGATGTCCTAAGTCTCTGCTTGTGTTTTGGCAACTTGAGAGCTCTGCTCTCGCTCCCATGGGTTGGTCCTTCACAACCGGCTGCAGCACTTATTCGTGGTGGGCCGTTCACTTTCCTTTCAATGATCGAAAGCTGTACTGAAATGTATCTGTGTGTGTGTTTGTGTTCCCTACCTCGCCAGGGGTGAGGGAGAATGATTCAACCGCAAGGCCTCATTGTTTTGTGCTCCCAGCACAGCCTGCGAGGATTCAGGCCTACCTTCACACGTCCATTTTATATATATGTTGTGTGCAGGCAGTGTATCCACCTAGCTTCCTAAGAAGCATATTCATTTTTTGTCTTATCAGATCCTACACCATTCACCTGTACCCACAAGTCTCCCCCTCCACCTAGTCCTCGCTTATGTGTAGTTCCTGCATACTAATACACTCGCCGCAATCATAATCGTTTGGGTGGGGCTGGGATCTGAACGTGCACCCCAACACCACTGCAACTATCCTGACACTAGCATGGCATTTTAGGCTTACCCCATTTTTTTTTTCTCACTCGCTATGGTTCAAACATTTAAAACTTAGATTTGTGGTTGTCTGATCATTTGATACCCATCACAGAAGTGACAGCGCCTAACACTACTTTGGGGTTCTTTTCCACCTACAACATGCATGTAGGGTTCTCACTGCTTTGGCCTTCTCCTACATTTACAATGGGATTCTCGTTGTATTGGTGTTCGCCCCTGCATAAAAAATGCATGTGCGCCTAACACTCCATGGAATTCTCCTCTGCCTACAAATTGAACTTTGGGTTCTCATAGCTCTCAATCTTTTGTGTCGACAAGGCGGGTGCAAACACCTGATCTGTTTTTGGTGGGTGAGAGCCCATTGAGGTAAATGGACGTATGGGGGGCTTGGTGGGTGAGTCAGCTGATGGCAAGGCGACTGACACCCGCCAAAAGCGTTTGAGGTGAGAGCTATGGATTCTCAGTGGCATTGTCCTGTAGCTACAAAAACATGGAGGCCAACACCACTTACACTCTCTGGTTTAGTGCACTACCCCTCCACCCACAAATCATGTGCCCAAAAATTCGAACCCAATTTCCTAACTCTACAGTGGACATATTATTGACGTAATTGAACTCTAAACCTACACTACTAATAATCCTAAACCAACACCCATAGCTACAGTTCCCCTCCTTAACTGGCAAGAGCCACTCCACCCTCTTCCAATGCCAGCCACAGACCTTTCTATATTTCTACTCCCTTGCCCCTCTCCATAGAGGCGAGGTCAAACCCAGTAGAACTTCAAGTCTCTGGGAAATCCAAGGAAAGTTTTGCCTTTCCAAACCCATGGAAATGTTAGTGGTTATGCACAAACCGTCCAACCCTTTCATATGCTTTGTAAAACGTCATGGAGAAAATTAATCTTGGTGTGCACACGTGGTTTCGATAGAGGAATGAATGCACCTTACAACCCTTCTATTGTGGGCCTAACTGTTGAAGGGACTGTTTTCCCTGGAAAGGTTTTTTTCAGCTAGAAAAAGGCATTTTCAGGTATATGCATTGACATGTTACATTAAGTACGTAACATTTTATGAGAAAACTGCCACCTTGTATAGGAGTGTATTAAAAACATATAATCTAGGTTACCGAAATTTTCTTAAGGTCTCTGCCAGAGAAACATAAAGGCAATTGACCTTTCTCAGAAGCCTAGAAATCACTGCTGTCAAGTAGTTGTCTGCAAGCTTAAATCTGCTAATGCCAGTTTTCAGACAGCCGAATAGTTGCAGGTATAGCTAGGTGGCGCTGTGGGCCTTTTTAAGTTACAAATACGGAGAAAGCAAGCACCTCCATCCAGCCTGCTAGCCCTTGAGTCAAGAGACTGCCCCCGAATAATAACTCACTCTGGCCTCTGGAGATGGTCACATGAGCTGGGCCCCATTGAGCTGGGACTGGATATTGGGAATGGTGGGTGAGGTGGAGGAGGAAACCCACAAAAGGAGTAAATAGTTGTATTTGGTGTTGTTTGTACTGTTTTATAAAGAACAATAAAAACACAGAATATGGTGTTTGTCTAAGACCTATTTCCAAAAATATATTCACTTTCTAGGGCGGGTTGCTTCCATTCCTCCCATAGATTTGCAACATCGCAGGGATAGATGCACAGTATGCGCAAGATCACAAGTCTCATTGTTATACATCTCCCCATACCCTGTACTGGGTAAAGTGCTGATTTATTTCTTCCCAAGAGCCTGGTGTATACTGCTCAAATCTCCACTGCACTGAATGCCTTTACCACCATTTGCCTATTCCTTTTCTTTCCTCCCCTGGTTAACACAATATACCTCTCCATCTCCCAGTGCCAATGGGTTTTCTTCCATCCTCATGGAACACCAGAGTTCAGAATATATTCCTTTGGCAGAGATCACAAGGATACACTGTAAGCTATCCCTCTTCAATGATTTCTTATTTGCTTGGTGTTGTTTTCCAAGGATCACAGCGCAGCATTGCAATGAACCTCTCCACCTCCAAGTGCTGATTGCTTCTCTTTACTGCCCATAAATACATAAATGATTAATGTATTATTTGCCCAGCACCACAAAGTGCTACTTGCTTTGTTTGTTCTCTAGGGTTTAGAGATAAAAAAACCCAGAAGTAATTGCACTTCACCGAAAACGCCCTGTGACTTGGAGGGCCTGAATGTATGCCTTGAAGGTCTGACTATGGCACGTAGGTCTTATATTGTGCCACTCTGAATTACATTATCTAGCACATACACTATCTGCTGGCAAAAATGTTCTCCTCTTATGTGATACCAACATGTATTTACTTACATGTATTGTTTCATTACATGCCACATTTCAAAGTTAAATCAGACGGTGCGAAAAGTGCTTCTTTCATATAATGCAGCAATGCATTCAGTACAATGAATTAATTACATAGTGCAACTTATAATGATCAAACACAAGAAAAATACACAATATATAGAAACATCACTGGGTTCTCACACACGCACGCACGCACGGACACACACACGTACGCGTAACTCTAACATTTCTGAGCATGCCTCATCATTTTAAGATGGTACTTGTGAAAGTATTGCTGTAGACACTCTCTGAATCATAGATAAACTGATAGTTATGGGCCAGGAGCCTAATTGATGTATTCTCTTAACAAAGTGTAACGCAGCACAAACGTGGGAAAAAATCATTGCATTAAGCATCATGAGAACAGAAAAAAGCTTTTAAAAATTACACTTAACAATGCTCCCCCAAACTTACACAGTTGGACCAGCTTCCACAAAGGGTCAAACATTATAACAGAGCTTTCATCATGATGTACTATTTCTACATCACTGACAATCCTGGCAAATGTACTGACCCAAAGACCAAATTACCTTAATTATGGCTGAATCCTACAAGTCGAACTTGTATAAACCTCATTTGGTGTTTGGGCAGAGAACTTCAATTGTGTTTGGGTTCGCATTATATAAATAGGACATTGATTGTTTAATTGGTGATCTATATCGTAGGCAAAAGCAAGATTTTGTGTGCTAAAGCAGTTGAGGCTGGAGAGACAGAAAATAATAGGATTTGTTGAAGGAGAGGGAAACAATCTAAATAGGATATATCTAAAAGAGTGGTCGAACATTCAAATTAAAATAGGCTTTAGTTGAAGAAGAGACAGAACATTGAAATAGAATGGATCCATATTTGTATGACTACTGAGGGACATTTCTAGTCAGTGACAAGGACGTGAGTGTTTGAATTATTTGAAGGCAGGCACAAGATTACATTTTGTGATGACATAAAATACCAGTTGTGAAGAATTATTTCGAAAGGTTTGGAAGCAGCAGCTGTAACTGGTGTACCCACTTGTGAAAATTGAAATTGAAAGAAAATACTAATTGTGAAGATTTGTGCTGAGAAAAATACTTGCAGCAATGACAAACAGAATAGTTTTGGGCTGGCGATTACATTTAGCATTTTTACTGAGTATGACAACTTTTTACACTGGAGAGAATATCCCAGTTAAGATGAAACGTTCTTAGAATTGTTCGGAGGCAGGGGATTACTTTCAGTGGCTGTAACAGAGTGCAAATTGTTTTGTGATGAGCTAAACTACTTGTTGCAAAAAAAAATATTAGAATTCTTTGAAGGCAGGAGATAACATTCTATGGCCCCAATTTAGTGCCCATCTTTTTGTGCAATACAAAGTATTAGTTGCAAAGAAACATTCTTAAAATTGTAGAATTGTATAGGGGCGGGAAGTTACATTACATGTCAGTAATGGTTGTGCAACTTTGTGTGACAATCTAGAGAAAATACTGTCAGCGAAGATTTGTAAGGAGGCAGAATATTAGTTCCAAAGACAATTTCTTAGAATTGTTTTGAGGCAAGAAATTACCTTCAGTGTTTTTTCTTCGTGTGCGACCTTTTTGTGACAGACAAGAAAAAAATATATTTGAAAGATTTGTGACAAGACAAAATGCTAGCTGCAAAAAAACATTTTAGAATTGTGTATAACCTGGTGTACAAAACACATCCCTTTGTCTAGTGCCTACTTATAATAAGTGATAAATGTGTTTCACATACATACAAATGATATTTTCTGTCTGTGGGAGTAAAGAAAACATTGCGGGGGCCACCCTGTGTAGAGCACTGGAACATGACAGCGAAAGTGGGAGGCATGTGCCTAGAGCACATTTTGCATCAGAACTCCAGCCATGCCCCCATATCTCTCCCTATAACTATGGAGTGTTCCCTGCCCATCTTACTAAGGGACTCTTGAGTCAGAATGAATGTCCAAAAACAAATCCGTCCACTGACCAAATCTAAGCTATCTGACCCTACCACTGTTATAACTAAGGACAGGAAAATGACTCCCTTCTCTTGGTGCTTGTGTTTTGTCACAAGTTTCTTCTGGTTTTAAGAAGTGACTTTTTCGAATGTCACATTTTCAATGCCTTTTTCTCGACACAAATATGCCAGAAAAAAAAGTTTCAAATTTTATTTTATTTTATTATTTGAGGGGGTTCCCCCCCCAACCCCCCTGTTTTTTTTTATTTACACTTTTTTTTTACTAACCAAACTGAAAAAAAACATAAAATAAAAAAAACACATTTGGGGGGCGTGGCTTGGCGCCATGGCGAACACTCAGGTCCGGTGAGAGCTCCTGGCCACGACCGTGTGTTTGTCCGTAATGCCCCAGTAAAGTTCAGGTTTTTAAAAGCAGAGTCGGCGTCCTGCGGAGCCTGGAGGCTCCTGCAACCCATGCCTCAATACCGGGGTCCTGAGGCGAAGGAGGACCAAGTTTAAAGCGAATCTCCCCGACGAGAAGAGTGGAAGCAGGCGGCAGCCCAAGATGGCGGACCATGGTGTAAAGTAGCCCGACCCGCCCTCCAACTCCCAAACCGAGCGGGAACGCCGAGAGCTCACTCTGGAGCGTGTCGCAATCTTCTCTCCCAAAACGGTTGAAGATTGAGAACCCAGCATCCCCGCCGGAATATGCATCTGTGGCGGTGCAGTACAGCGTCCAATGGCAACTGTAGCGGGCCTCGCCTTCGGACGAGGCCCGTTCAGAGGCATGCCCAACGAGCCCTCCAGCTCTGGCGCGGGGACTCAGCCGAAGATTATCCGCAGCTGAGGGGGAATCCTGGTCCGGTGGGTGCAGGGCTCGGAACCCGGCCTCTTCTCCCGAGTCCACCAGCGTCACCAGCTCCAACCCACGCCGCACCACAACAGCAGCGGCCCCTGCCTTCGAACAAAGCCCTTGGGGGGCGCCGAGCTCCGCACGGGAGATCCGAAACGCTGCTCACCCAGCATCTGTGCCCGCAGGGTCCAACATGGGCAACAGCGAGCCCTGCCCCGCTCACAGTCAGAGCCAATGAACCCTCCATCTCTGGTGCGGGCTCACATCGGAATATCACCCGTAGCTGTGGGGCAGGCCCAGCCCCGAAGGCCCATAGCACGGAGCCCGACTTGCCTCACCTGCCGCACCGGTTTGCACCTGCATCGGCGTAGTGCCCAAAATCAGCGGGTCCCGCCCTCGGACGAAGCTCTGGGAGCACCCCGGTCTCAGAGCGGGAGGTCCTTACGCCAGGCCTGAAAATCAACAGCGGGCAGAACGCGGCAGTGTGGGGCTCCTTCTCCCGGGCTTCCCTGTAACACCAAAGGCCCGGGTTAGCACCACCAACGGCGGCCCCCCGACCATCTGCGCCCAGAGGTCCCAGCACGGGTGGCAACGGGCCCCTCCCGCCTCATAGTCAGTGCCCAATGAACTCTCCGGCTCCAGTGCGGGGCCACGCCCAGACTCCATCTGCAGCAGCGTGGTAGGCCCAACCCCGAAGATCCAAAGCCCAGAGCCCGGCCTTCTCCTTCTGAACTCTTCAGCTCCACTTCCACTACAGCTGGACCCGCACCAAACACAACAACCTGAACGACCGCTTCTCCTGCGGAAGCTGGCGACCCCCACCTCCCCTGAGTCACCCTTGGCAGCAACAAAGTGAAACCGGTCGGGGAGGAGTGCGACCTGAGGCTCCCTTTCCTCCCCCTACCGATCCCATCGGCTCTCGGCAGCCAACAATCTGCTGAGGCCCGGGGGCGATCTAGAACCTTCCATGTTCCAGCCGGAGCTGGGGGCAGAGAGGACCCCCCCCTCCACTAGCCATCCACCAGCGGCATCCGAGGCCAGGAGGAGAGAGGCCCCTCAATGATCCTGACTGCAAGGGCCCCGGTGCCCGCTCCCAGAGGAAGGTAGGGCGTCACCTGCCGCATCAAGTGGGAGCTCCCTGGGCTGACAGACCAATCTCCCTTCCGCGAGGAGAGGAGGCGCCCTCTTTGAGAGAGTCCCGTGCACGTTCTGTGGGGGGAGCTCACTCCCATACCCACCCACCGAGCCCCGTGGCCCCTTCCCTGGTGCCCCTTCCCTGAGACCACCCCAGACCCCCCCCCCCGAAGAAGTGACCCACCCGTAGAGGATCCGGGGTTTGCCCAGCCTCCACCGAGTTCCAAGACTCTGTAAAGCTCAACCAACATCTATTCGGCTGTCCCCGCAGCAGAGTCGGGAGATAAACCTGCCCAGCAGGGGGGCGGTAATCGCAGGGGGACCCTGAGTGCCTGAAAACAACCAACTCAAGTGGGGGTCAGACAAACTCCTGCCTAGGTCACAAGGGGTCATGGCCAGAAGCCAAAAATCAACCAAGCAAACCGACATTGCAACCCTACTATCCACCACCATGGGCAAAAAGCCCAAGAAAGGGGAGCGTAATGAGTGTAATGACACTACGAGCGCGTCCCTAGACCTCCACGACGACCCACCAACCCAGGGAGTGATGAAAGCTGACCTCCAGGAGCTCCTATCTGCCATAACCACGAAATATCACAAAGGCACAGAGGAACTGAAAGGTAAAATTGCATCCCTGGACAAAAGAGTCGGGGGGGGGTCGAAACCAGAACAGAAGAAATCGAGACTACCCTGTTCGAGGAAAACTTTGAGATCGGGGAAGGGGCCGACAGAATCGCCTCACTAGAGGCCATATGCGAAGCCCTCGAGAACAAGCAAGAAGAAGCTGAAAACAGGTCTAGGCGCAAAAATATCCGCTTGTGGGGCATTCCGAGCTTGGTTCCTGATGAAAAGCTTGTCTCCTACGTCAACAACCTATTTTGCTTCATCCTAATGCTTCCAGGCGGAGCCCCCCTGGTGCTGGACAGGGTACACCGGGTCAGAGCCAGACAAAACGCAAATTCGGTGCCGGACATTCTGGTGAGAGTCCACTTCTACAAAGTCAAGGAAGAAATAATGCATGAAGCCAGAAACACGACTGAATCGGCTTCCGAGATGCTGAAATATCCCTGTACCAGGACCTGGCTGCGCCCACTCTCGCAAACAGGAAAGCCCTCAGACCCCTCGCCGAATGGTTATGTGAGAGGAAAACTACCTACGGCTGGGGCTTTCCCACAGCTCTAATCTTCAATTGGGAGGGCAAGTCTTGGATAATCCCCTCCCCTAAAGAAGCTGAGCGATTTATGAACCCGGAAGCTGAGGAGGAGCCCCCCGCCAAAACTGCGGATGCCCCGGGAACCCCCCGGGGAGATCCCACCAGAGCTTGGACCAAAATAGCAGGGCGTCGCAGACCCCGAGGTCCACTGGGCATGCCCAAAAGGGACAAAAACCGCAGAGTGGGACGCCAAAAGACCATAAGCTGACTTCATCAAATGAACTCGTTAGCCTCTACCGGAACTTTACTGATCAACAGAAGAGGCATTGCTTGCCTCCAAACAGAGGCACTACACCGGTCCGGCCGAATGCCCCGTTGGTTGAAGGCTGGCCCGGAAACCTAGTTATTGTTGGGGGGGTGAGAGAGGAGGGAGGGAGAGAAGAGGAGGGCGGACGTCTCTCATAATATGGGGCACATGGCCGAAAACATTGCTCAACGACATGGAACAAGAAATCTCCAGGGAAGACTACAAATCGTCCTACCTAGGATTTACAGGATGGGTTCACTAGACAAGACACTTACTATCACGACGTGGAATGTGCATGGGCTCAACGCACCAAGAAAGTGGAAATCAGTGGAACACAAACTAGACCAACTAGCAATGGACATTGTCTTCCTCCAAGAAACCCACTTGATCGCAGAGGATGAAAAGCAAATAGGTTTTCGGCGCTACCCGAAATGCTACTTCGCCTCAGCTGCACAGAAAAAGAGGGGTGTCGCTATCCTCTTAACCCAAAATCTCCCATTATCACAGATCACTATCATAAGAGACCCAGAAGACAGATTCCTGCTCCTGAAAGGACTCTTAGTCAAACTTCTGATTACCCTGGTGGCAATCTACGGACCAAACAAAGAGCAAGACCTATTCCTCCAAAGCCTCCTCCCAACCATCAGGGCCTTCGCAACAGGCCACTTGCTAATCGGAGGGGACTTCAACCTCCCCCCAGACCCGAGGGTAGATAAGACGCTCCCAGCCTCTAGGGAAGACTTCGGCAAATCCCTGGCCCTGAGGAATTTCTGCAGGAAACCGAGACCAAAGTCATCTGGAGACTACGCAATCAGGGAGAAAGAGATTACACATTCTTTTCACACGTACACCGAGGCTACTCGCGGATTGACCTCCTGCTCGCCGCTCCCACTATGGCCCCCTGCATGGAGAACATCCGAATTGGGCCCATTGCAATCTCGGACCATGCCCCAGTCATGATGACGCTGCTGCTGCACGGAGTTCCCGAACCTACTCAGAGACAATGGAAGCTGCAAGACCACATTCTCACCGACCTAGCGGCCAGCTCCGACCTTGGGGAGGCGATTCAGAATTATTTCAGGGAGAACACAACCCCAGAAACCCCAATAGCAACTGTGGGACGCCATGAAACCGGTAATCCGAGGGATGGCAATGGACTTATCTGCGAGACTCAAGCGCCAAAACCTGTTGAAGCAACTTAAGCTAGAGGACAGACTCGTGGAACTAGAAACCAAGCTCAAACAACGCTACACGAAAACAACACAGCGAGAACTGAAAAGAGCAAAAAGAGAGCTGGAGATCCACTTAGCAGACCGGGCCGCCAGAGCATTGACCTACACTAAACAGTATTACTACCTTAACAGTAACAAAGCGAACCGGCTCCTAGCACATAAACTGAAAAAGCTCCAAACCAGGAACTGCATCCAAACCCTGCTGGACAAAAAGGGCTCCCAACACCATCTGGACCCTGGGAAGCTGGAAATAATGGTGCAGCACCACAAGGAAATTATGGCAGGACCCCCAACGTCAATCCCAGCCATTACTCAATTCCTGGCCCCCATCCCAAAACCACAACCATTTGCCGCACTCCCGGATTTGGAGGGCCTAATCTCAGTGGAGGAAGTTAGCGAAACAATTCGCCACCTGAAAAACACAACGCCTGGGCTAGATGGGCTATCCTCAAAATTTGACAAGAAGTTTGCGCACCTGCTAGCACCGCAACTAGCAAATCTATTCAACTCATTTCTCTCCACCGGCTCCACGACAGCGTTAATGAACGGATCAATAACAGTATTGATCCCAAAGCCAGGGAAAGACCAAACGCTGTGCGCATTTTACAGACCCATAACGCTTCTAAACAACGACGCGAAAATATTTGCCAAAATTCTGGCAAATCGACTGGCCCCCTTCCTCCCAGAGATCATTCACCCAGATCAAACAGGCTTCATCCCAGGACGGGGCACCCAAGACAATATCCGCAGAACCGTCAACCTCATAGAGACAGCAAACAGATTGAGCTCAAGGCTAGCAGTCCTCTCCTTAGATGCACATAAGGCATTCGACATGCTCGACTGGGGCTATGTGGAGGAAATCCTACGGCATTTTGGCTTTGGCCCAAACTTTAGGAAATGGATCCTAGCGATCTACCAAAGTCCCTCTACGAGCCTACGCCTCAATGGGGCCAAATCTGGCAGCATACACATAACCCGGGGCACGAGACAAGGATGCCCACTCTCCCTGCTCATTTTTGCCCTCTCAATGGAACCATTCGCGGACAGGGTCTGCCAAAATCCAGCAATACACGGCCTCACGCACAAAAGTGAAACCTACAAAATCACCCTATACGCAGATGATGTTCTCCTCACCCTCACCCACCCGGCAGATTCAATAAGAGCCCTATGGCGAACTCTCGAAGAATTCAAGGCGGCCTCAGGATTCACGATAAACATATCCAAATCAGTAGCACTGGGCATCAATATTCAAAGTAAGTCGAAAGCCAATCTCGAGGAGGAGTTCAGGATTCCTTGGGCAAGAAGCAGTATCAGCTACTTGGGAATCCAGATACCCAATAAAACTGAGAAGCTGTATAAGGCAAACTTCCTGATGCTCTTCAGAGATTTAAAAACCAACATCAACCGCTGGGAGAAACAGGAAATCTCCTGGTTTGGCCGAATTACAGCAATAAAGATGAACCTGACCCCACGGCTGCTATACGACGCGCAGGCGCTTCCAGTGACAATCCAGGAGGAAGCGCTGCGAAAACTGCAAAGGGAAATCCTAAACCTCGTCTGGGAAGGGAAGAAGTCTCGCATTCCGAAACGTATCATGCTCCGAAGTACAGCTCTGGGTGGCCTGGGGGTCCCCGATGTGGCAAGGTATTGCTTAGCAGCCCAGCTGGCCCCCCCGTTTGCCTGGAAGCTCAGCGACAACCGTCCCAGGTGGTTACAACTAGAGGAAGATTGTAGCAGGGTCCCGCTAGAAGTTCTGCCCCATTCTAAAGAATGCAAAGGAACACAAGAGTTGGGCCCCCTACCAGCAACAAGGAACACGGTTGCCAGCTGGAAAACTGCAGCCCGCCGGTGGAAATGTAGGGGCACGATGGGCCCCCTCACCCCAATCTGGGAGAATCCAGACTTCTCCCCGGGAGTCTCACCAAACCAGTTCATTGCGTGGAGAACCGGGGGCTTAAAAACTATGGCAGATTTCTTCGAGAATGGGCGTCCCTTAAACTTTGGGGAGTACAAAGCAAAATTTAAGATTCCGGAGACTGAAAGGTTTCGCTATATGCAACTGAGGCACTGGCTGTCGAACCCCCAGGTCAGGAAACAAGGCAGCAGAGAGCTAACTGCATTAGAACTCACCCTCTTAGCAAATCCCCCGAAAGGGAAAATCTCAACACTGTACAAATTACTGGACAGAACAGACCCCACTAAAAAAGAACCATATATGCTGCAAATTGGAAGAAGGCATCGGAAGACCGATCGAACCAGAGGAATGGCACCATATATGGTCTCGAGCACAAAAAAGCTCAAAGTGCGTAACAAACAAAGAAAGTGCGTTTAAACTCTGTTACAGATGGCACTGAACCCCGGTCATCCTAAATAAGTGCAATCCAGCGATCCCTGATCAATGCTGGAGAGGATGCGCAGAACGAGGAACCCTGTTCCACCTCTTCTGGTCTTGCCCAAAAGCCACTCTATTCTGGAAAAACACTCTTGAGCAGATCAAAGCAATCACCGGGCTCAACATTCCCTGGGACCCAGGAATCGTGCTGCTTGGGGCTACAGGAGACGGCCAACTCCCCCTTACAGGCTGTATGGCGGACCTATGCTCCCACCTCCTCACAGCCGCCAAAATCGCTGTTGCCAGACTCTGGAAAAATCCGGCGAGCCCGTCCACGCACATGTGGTGGTCCAAATGCTGGGAAATTGTGGCAGCCGAAAAAGTCACGGCCATCAGACTACGCAACAAGCCCAAATTCGAACGCATATGGGCCCCCTTCCTGGACTATGTGCAACAATTCCCAGGGGTGGCAAGACAGCCCCCAAGCCTACGCTGGATGGAAACTCAAGACTGAATATAAAACAAGACTAAAACTAGTCTCGAGAAGCGACGGGGCTCTTCCACACCCCGTAGTCTCAGGCAGCTAAGCGAACTACTCCCCTAATTCTGCCGAATCCACGGCAAAGAACCCATCCTAAACATAGCTGGAGAGCCACACGGACCCTTTGAAAAGTCCCTAAGAACGAACTAAGCAGTCTGCTGTTCCCATTGTGTATGCAGCTCCATGTCCCCCACTTCCCTTCCCCCTCCTCAGTTGTTATTAATAATGTTGTTTTTGAAGACAATGCATAATTTACTAAGACTCGGTTACATCCAAGGCAGCTTACCGCTCCTTAATGCTATAACCAGTTTACCAAATATGTAACAATCAAAGAACCTGTATGTTCCATTATGCCAAAAATAATAAAAATAATGTTGGAAAAAAAAAAAACACATTCGGAATTTGTTTTTCCGCAAATTTGTTTTCGACAAAATGGCATTCGAAAATGTGCATTCGACAATTTAACTGGATACCGTTTCTTCCCACTTCTCTTACTCCTTTCAGTAGACATTATGCAAATAGTCTCTTGTCATGCACTATATCAAGTATTGCAATTCTAGAAGGGGATTGGTAATTCCCTTTTGTTCTTCCCGGTCTCACTTCTCTTGCTCTAGTCAATAGACCATATGCAAATATTCCCTGGTTATCCACTGTATCAAGTTCTGCAGTTCTTTTAGGGGACTGGTATTTCTCTTCTTAGTGGTGAGCCTACGCAAATTTAAGTTCTTTTTCTCCCCATTGCGGGGTTGCTGAATTTCGGTTACCCTACTCTCCCCTCTTTTTTGGTAGCTCAAGTTCAAATTACAATTTCCCCATTCCCAGGGTGCAGTTTCATGTATGAGTTTGGGCTTCCTAGCTTCACATGTTTGTCCTCCCGAAATGTCTCTCTTTTCTGTACTCTAATTCTTATCTTCGAAGTATGGGTGGTCCTTCCCTTTTCCCCAAAGTGACAAGCCTCTAATTTAGTTTCTTTTCAACTCTCTGTTTTTCGTACTTCTTCTTATCGCATTCAAACAGTTCTGTTTCACTGGATTATTTCCAATAGTTTTCCCATTAGTACTGGGACAAGTTTTGCTTATCTTATAATAAGTCTTCTCGGCTTGCCGGTATTCCCCTTTCCTGTTTTACTTTCTGTGTTCTGGGGCAACGTCGCCAGTACCTGCAGGGCCCTTGAATTCTCTTTTCTTTTCGTTGCCGCTCTGCTGCTTGCTTTTCACAACGTCTCTTTTTTTTATGTGCTCTTGTCTTTGGGACATCACAGGGCTCGTGACTTGGACTAGGAGCTCCTTATTCCAGTGCATGGTCTCAGCATTGTTGTACGGGCACACTACCCACCACTCCGACTCTCTGGTTACGCCACCATTGCTCTTTTTCCTCTGCCTTGCTTGGCTTTCCTCCGCCCTTGCATGCCAGTTGCTCAGTGCTTCTGGTTCGGTGCTGGAGCAGCTATGTCACACATCGGCTCTGCGTTCTGCCAGAACCCCACCTCCTTCTGCTCTGTTACAGACAGGGAGCTTTCCCTTTGGCTCTTGGCCTTCTCTCTGCTATCGGCCTGCTCTCTCACTTGTTGGTCTCACATCCCTTTTCAGCCTCCTCATTGCAGTCCATTGGATAATTGAATTTAAAGGGATGTCTTCCATGTATTGTCGTTCATAATATAACTTCATGTTATCTTCATGAGTTTGATAACATTTTGGTATATTGCATACGTTGTGATGAATCCTTGGATATATTCCCTTCTCCCCTAAGGGGAGTCCCTTCCTGTGAGGCCAGGGAGAGGAGGCCACTACCCGATAGTCCGCCTGGGGGTGGTACTCAGTGGGTGGCTCTCATGGGGAGAGAAACCCCCTATGGGACAAGGAACGGCACCTTGGGAGATACACAGTGTAATTCCCTTACACCCCAACCTCCCTCACTCTGTTACCCTGCACAAGACATCCATGTATGTCTGCAGAGTGGATAATGTCACTTCCCCTGGAAACACTGGAGCGAGGAAGAGCAATAACAACCTAGTGGGGAGTGAAGACCTCACTACTGGGATGAGGAAGAGCAATAACAACCTAGTGAGAAGTGAATGCCTCACTACTGAGACGAGGAAGAGGCACGGATCCATGTGGCAGGTTCTACATGGAATAGATGCCATAGAACGGCTAATACTGTTCCTGTCATAAAAAGGGAAGTTGGATTGGGAAGTGAGAGAAGCCCCCCCAGGAAGAAGAGCGAAATTCGAATGCTGGCAGCTGTAGGGAGAGAGACGGGACACTGACAGTACCAAGCAAGGGATGCTTAACCACTGGTAAAGGTGTCCCTAGAAGCTCTGTCACAGAAGAACACTCGTGAGAGGCAGAAGCCTGAGCTCCCATCCCATTGGGAAGCCTGGAGCACGTGGGAAGCCGAGACGAGCAGCACAACGGCCAGGAGTCAGCGTGGAGTCCCCTCAAGCAGTGGAAGCAGGGAAGCCGTGAACTGCAGAAGCACCCACAAACAACTGAAAAGCACTGCTATGCTCTCCAGAGAGGTCGGGAAGACTGGTATAGTTCACGGGACGGCTAGGAGAAGGGAGGATCATGAAAGCAAGTCTGGGACCCACACCCCCATACCTTATCAAGTCCTCGACACCAATCCTCATAGTCAAAGTACCTGGCAGGATAGTATACCAGGTTGGCAGTGATCCACGAAGTAGTAGTATTAGTAGTAGTCAAGCAAGAAGATCACATTTAAAGAAAAGGCAAGTCTGGGATTTGCACCCACATAAAGAGAGAGCCAAAGCAATCTTCATACTCACAGCACCTGGCAGGATAGTATACCAGGTTAACTGTGACCAACAAAGGAGTAGTAGTAGCAAAGCAAGAAGACTACAATTAAAGAAAGGTGAATCTTGGATTCACGCCCACACAATGAGAGAGCCAAAGCTATCTTCATACAGCACCTGGCAGCAGAATATACCAGGTTGGCTGTGTCCAGCAAAACAGTAGTAGTCAAGTGTTAGGCAGAAACCTGTGCAGTTCCCTTAGGGACCACTGCAAAAGATTTAACACTACAGGTGTTTGGCACTAAACCCACTTGGTAGCAGTCTGTACCACACAGATTCACTGGTAGCTGTGGCTGAGCATTCAGACTTTCCTCAAGAAATGTTAGGCAGTATACAGAGCATACAAAATAGGTACAGAAATACAGTAGCACAAGCAAACACTGACCAGAACTTGGGCTGTAAAAGTATATAATTATTTATTTAACACACACTTATAAAACACACTAGCACTAAATTGGTAGGATAAGTTCGAAACACAATCACTATTATCATATGTACGTCCCTGATTACTTGTTGGACAAGTCTTAGTTAACACCACTTATTTCCAGACAGAGGTGAGCGCTTAACGTTCGATGGCACTCCAACAAGTTAAATAAAAAGGGAGGGAAAAGCAGAATTATGGAAGCATACACACTAAACACTTTTTAAAGAACCACAGCAAGTTAGGAAGGCACAGTCTACTGGTGAGCAAGGAAGTTTAGGTGCCAGGCCCACTTTCAAGGGAGCCAGGCGGAAGATGCCCAAGATCAGACAGTTACACAGAGTCTTCAAAGTTTGTGGAGGTAGTTTGAAAAAGGTTTAGTTCAGTGCAGGAAAGTTAGCGAAGGTGTCCCAGGCTAACCCAGGTTCGAGAGACGAGGATTTAATACACCCCGTTCAAACGGTTGCAAGGGAAGCCAGGCGGAACACGGTACCTTAAATAGAGAGGATCCTCCAGCGGGGGCAGTTGTTCCTGGCAGCGGGTGCAAGTTGCAGCGTCGTCAAGAGGAGGAGAAGATCTCATCGTGGAGGAAGGATGAAGGTCGTTGCACTGCCACGGAAGAAACCAGCCGCAGAGTTCTTCGGTACAAAGGTACTACCCTTTCGGTTCGCGGTAGTGGTGAAAAAGTGGTATCCCGGTTGCCGGGGTGCTTGGCACAGGCAAGGCGGCCACGAGATGCTCCAGGAAGGCGAAAAGAAGGTAGACTGGTTATCCCCACCAGTCGAAGGAAGAAGACTCTCCGGGCTGGAGATCTCCTCTGTCGTTGGCAAAAGTGGTGAGACGGTTCAGCAGGGCTCCACCGGTGGTGTCATTGTTGCAGGCTGGCTCAGCTTCTCCCTCCTCGGATTCTTAGGTCCTGTGGTGACTTCTGAAGTTCCAGTCCCCAAAGCCCTGCTTTTATGCAGCATACCCCCATTCACTCAGCCTAGCTGTCAATCAAACATGCTAAGTGGTGAGCCGGCCGGCTCACCACTTGGGCCAATCACACAAGAGTGCGACTTGAGTTACCAAGGTAACTCAGTCCAGGGTGCATAAACCCCCTCCCACACTCCCTGTGGTACCCAGACAGAGTGGCACCACTTTTTGGAGGCTTCTGTGGAGAAGCCCGCCAAAAAGTGGAACAAAGGGCTCGACTTGGGTTGGAGTCACAGAAGAGAACACAAACGCCATTTTAGAATCGAGTTCTGGCAAAAAATACCAACCGGCGAATTAATATTAAATAAATAAACCAGCGGTATGTTCGAGGCTATAAGAATTAAATAATTAAAGTTGGTAGCCTCGAACAATGGGAAAATACCATAGAGATATATTCGCGGTCGAATATAAAAAGTAGTATCCACTGCCACCAGCCAAAACTCGATCAGGGGGGACGGAGACGTGCCCCCTCGAACAACAGACCCCAGGGCAATCGAATTGCCCCAACCAGTACGTCCACAATATGATGGTTTGTACTGGTT